>NC_064255.1:18856973-19158521 GCF_003254725.2 Canis lupus dingo | reverse complement strand
TACCCCTCTTCTCCAACCAAGCAGGTCAATCATTGTCCAGGTCAGCAGGTAAACTCCCATGGGGTGGCTTCCCTGCTCCCACCTCCCAGAGCATCAAACAAGCAGACACACTGCCCTGAGTTTTCCTGGACAAGGGCAAAGGACAACAGCAATGTGACAGGTCAGTGGAAACAAGCCTCAAGGCTGGATTATACAAATGGATTTTTATGTAAGTGGAGTAATTCCAGGGCAAATAAATATGGTAAAATAGGAAATAATCCAGTGTTTTCTATGAGAAAATTATGTACTATGTAATTTAAATGAATATACACAGTTAAATTATATGGAAAGGCATGGTATTCTCTTTTTTGTTCAACCAGCAATACAATTCAAAACTCTCTTTCTGTATTCATCCCAATAGAGTTTGACCAAAAGCAGCTTCTTTGAACATTTTTATATTTTAAGAGAGACAGCAGGAGCAGGGGTAGAGGGACAGAGGGAGAGTGAGAGAGAGAATCTTAAGCAGACTCCATGCTCAGTGCAGAGCCTGACGTGGGGCTCGATCTCATGACCTAAGCCGAAAGCAAAAGTAGGACGCTTAACTGATTGAGCCACCCAGGCATCCCTCTTTGAATAGATTTAATGCTATCTCTTAACAAATATAAGACTCCATTTGAGTGTTTCTATTAAATGATAAGATGTGGTGTTAGGCAATTTTTTTAATATGCTAATGCATTCCCTGAACTTCCAAAAGGGGGTAAAGCATGCAACAGTTTAAAACAGTTTTGATCACGGGAGTGTTTGGGTGGCTCAGTCGGTTGAGTGTCCAACTTTTCATTTCAGCTCAGGTTGTGAGATTGAGTCTCTGAGCTGGGTGTGGAACCTGTTTAAGATTCTCTCTCTTTCTCTCTCTCCCTGCTTCCCACTGCTCTTGGGTATGGGTGCACACTCTCTCTCTTAAATTAAATAGATAGATAGATGATAGATAGATAGATAGATAGATAGATAGATAGATAGATAGATAAAACAGTTTTGATCACAGAACCTTAGGTCAGGATATTGTGCTGGACTAGAGGGCTGTATAATAATACAACTTTGGAAATATTGCTCTAATAAATTCTGTACTGCTGAGGCACCTAGGTGGCTTAGTGAGTTAAGTGTCTGTCTACAGCTCAAGTCATGGTCCCAGGGTCCTGGGATCAAGTCCCAAGACAGGCTTCCTGCTCAGCAAGGAGTCTGCTTCTCCCTCTTGTGCCTCTTCCCTGGCTTGTGTGCTCTCGCTCACTCTGTATCTCAATTAAATAAATAAAATATTTTTAAAAAATTCTGTACTGCTCCAAAACATATGAAAACCATTGTATATCCCTTGAGAAAATGAGAATATGAACCATATGAAGTAGTAGCTTATGAAATTGAAAAGAATATATCAGGTCACCCACCCATCAGGGTACATACATTAGGGAGTTAATTAACTGATTGACTGACAATGCCTAGAACAATTTATTCATGTTCATCAATAAAGAGAGACTACAATCAATTACATGGCCAAGCAAAACAAGGTCTTTAGCTACAGTGTAAATCCATCGCTTTCCCCAAAGCAAACATGCTTTAAGTCAAAGCCCCATGTGAGTGAGTGTATGCTAGGCAGTGAAGACCTCTGCCAAAAATAATTCATACTAGGTGCTTTACTGTGGAAATAAAATATAAAACTCTTCCCCCCCAGCCAAGAGTTCCATTAGAAAATGACAAATTCAGCCTCGGCACAGATACAAATGCTTGCCCTGTATGCTCCTGGCCAACTTTCCTACTCTGAGCTTCTTTGGTGCAGTGCCTGCTGCAGACTGAGGGGATAGCAAGAGCCTGCCACCCAGATGGACCTGGCCAACAAGGCTTCTGCCTGTTGGCCAGAGCTCCTGACCTGGTGAGCCTGTTGCATGATGAGGTGTTCAAATCAGGCTGCAGAGTCAATCCCTACTCCTATAGCACCGATTACCCAGACTGGCTGGAATCTGTGCTCTGTGTGCCCTGAGCTGGTCTCTGCCGCCCACCTTTCTTTTCCAGTGGGTACATCAGTGCCAGGTGGTAAGTGCTGGAAATCAGTGCTGTGAAGATCCAAGTCATGCCCAGTGCCTTCCTGGTTTGCTGGGCCAGGGAAAGGACTGAAGGGAGAGGGGGAGAGTGTTGAAGACATGAACAGAGGAATGATCTGTAGCTTTCAAGACTTCTGCATCCTCCCACAACTGAGATAATCAAGGCATGAGTGTCCTCTGGGGAATGTTTTACAGATGACAGAACAAAACTGGGCTAGGTAAAGGTGTTTTTCTTCTTTTTTAAAAAAGATTTTATTAGAGAGAGAGAGTTTGAGAAGGAGAAGTAGAGAGAATTGGAAGCAGACTCCACACTGAACACAGAGCCTGATGTGGGGCTCAATCTCACATCCACAAAATCACAACCTGAGCGAAAATCAAGAGTCAGATATTTATATGACTGAGACACCCAGGGGCCCCAAGTAAGGGTGTTTTGAAGCAGAAAACGAATGCTCTCACCATCCTCTTCTATGATATTTCTGTATAAATAAAAACAATGTGACAGATAGTGACTACACTTCCCCAGGTGAGCCCTGAGTAATCTATAGAATTGTCAAATCAGTATGCTGTACACTGGAACTCATATAACATTGTTAATTATACTTCGATTTAAAAAGCTTTAAAAAACCAATATATACATAGACATATACACATATGTCTGTCTGTATGTATATGTGTATACATACTATAAGAAGTCTAGAAGAATATAAATCAAAACATGAACAGGACTATGCTTTACTGTATGTCAATTATACCCCAATAAAGCTGTTTAAAGTTAATGTTAATTATGGTTATCTCTGAGCTATGAAAGACTATAGGCAATTATAATTTTTTTCTGCTGGTCTATATTTTCTACGTTTTCTTGACTCTCTATACATTACTTTAATACCATTCAACTTTTTTGATGTTTGTGTCATTGCACGGTATAAAGTGTTTTCACATATTTAGTCCATAAAACAGCAGAAGGAAATACGATTATTGTTTGAAAGAGGACAAAATGGGCTCTGAGATAGTTATAGGACTCGTTCAAAGCCATACAGCTAGAAATTAGCAGAACCAAAACAGGAATCCAGATCTCCTCTTCCAAATTCCATGACTTCTGTTTTCTTTTGCTCACTACTTGCTATCTCACATGGTCTAAGCATGCTCCACTAGCTGCATAAATCCCCCTGGAATATACTTTGTATAGAACTGAAGCAGAAGAGTTGTCATATAAGACTTGAGCAAAAAGCAAATATTTTATGTTCAAACTCAGTACTAGTTAAGGGGAGAGATGAGAAAAACTAAGGGAGGGCTGGAGACCAATGAGGCCCCGTCAGAGTGACAGGAAACCTTTTCTTCTTGGTCACTGCGTCACACGCTCTTGGCTTCATTTCAACCCTCTTCAGAAAGGGAAAAGGAAACTTGACCAAAATGGGACCAAAACACTCAAGGAGAGAAAGTCCAGGTGGCAGAAAACAATGAAATGAGACTAGAGGTATTTAGACATGATTCAATTGGAGATACCTTCATTCCTGCCGCCGCTGCTGGGCCACTGGGGTCCACGGCCTGGATGTGGCACGGCTTACTTCCCCGCACCACAAAGCCCCAACCAACAGCGTCACCAACAATCTGGAGAGGAAAACCACAATTAGCAATCGGCAGACGGTCTCTGGCAATTTGCCTGTCCTTCCAAGAGAAAGAAAACCCGTCCAGGATTAAGTGCATGCCCTGATATTTCTCTTCCCTGTTCCACCTGGACCTGGGAGGAAGGGAGGGAAAACAGAACACTTTTGCTTCTATCACAAACACAAGCACATCTTTGCAGCAAAGGTGGTCAAGAAATAGCAGTTTGGCAGAAAGATCATCTCTTTCTTAGGCCGCTATGCAATTTAATATCAGACTCAAGTGGAAAGTTTAGAAGATCATGAAAACATTGTTGAAATTTCTCTCCAGACTCAATTTTGGTTCCAAGTTTATTCTTTTTCCCTGGATCCAGATGATACTTTCTCAGTGATCTTGCTACATCCTTAAAGTTCAAAGTAACCATTTCAATTACTAACAGTGAGAAATATGAAGAGTTTTGGCTTTGTTGAAACACAATTTTCTCTACCAAGAAAAATAAGTGAATAAGTACACGAAGTTCACAGTTTACAAGTAGGTGCTGTTGAAAAGTGGTTTGGAACTAGAGGGTGCCTTTTCCTATGGAATCATTAGAATTGACAATTACATTCCCTGGGCAGAGCACTGGGTGTTACACTGTAAGTTGGCAAATTGAATTTAAATTAAAAGATAGTAATAAAAAATATACAAACCCCAACTGAAATACAGAAGACACACATTTACAATTATTAGCAATGCTGGCATTTACTTTTAAAACCAAAAAGAAATACTTAGAAATATAATCAACTGTTTCTCGAATGCTCAAGATGGAGGCAAGGTGGGGAAGCAAATGCAATTTTTGTGACCATTCTCAAAAAAGATGTTTAGGACCTTCATTGGCTTTAGGCTTTGCTGGTATTATACTCAATTTCACTTCCAAAAGTATAGTTTACCTTTTCCCCTGAAACAGACATATTTCTGATGCTTTTTTCATATTGACTGGCTATGGCTGGGCCCATCCTATTCTAACTCTTCAGTGCCCAGAATGTGAAGCAGTCCTTGGCAAATATTTGCAGCCTGAATGAGTGGGGCAAGATTTATTTTTGTCCCTGAGGTAATAAAACACAAGCTAGAAGATTGAAGGAAGAGAAGTGCTTTCAAGAGCATGTTGATGTGGTTTTGTGTAGAGACTGAGAGAAACAGGCAGGGGAAGGAGAGTGCTCCAAAATCCAGTGCTTGAATAACTCAAGACAAGCTCATTATTGTCAAAAGCACCATTCCTTATGGTAGAGCAGATTATCCCACGGTTTTCTTTTTTCCCCTAAAGACTCCTCTAATGTCTTAAATGATTTTGGGGATTAACTATAACACAGAAGGAATTATTGGCATTATTTGCACTGCCATTTGCCTTAAAGTCTACAATTATACTAAGTATAATGGAAATCTTTTCTTAAGGGCACATCAAAAGGAGTTTAAAATGCTGTATTCATCATAAATCACGTCAAGCCCTAATACATTTTCGTGCCCAAAGGTCAAGAAAATCTACTATTATAATAATTCCAAAAACAAAAGGAAAATTAGAAAGTTTTCAATTCTATCCCTAAGCTACACACTAATACACTGACATGTTGACATGACACAGAAAAGGAGCATGAGAAAAACCCAAATGATGAGCCTACCGTGAACGTCTTCCTTGCATACGGAGCTCCGGGAGTCAGGAGTTCCTCAGAAGTTACAGGTCTCTTCAACACTGTAAGACAGACACAAGGTCAAGGTGCAAATCCTTCTGCCTGTTTGTTCATTCGTATAGCGGATATTTACTAAATGCCTCATATGTGACTGTCAGTGAAGAAGCATGGCCAAGATCCCTGCCTCACGATGTATATTCTAGCCGAATACAGGCAGAAAATATTAACAAACATGAACAACCCTAAGCCTAATTTACAGAGCTACGGGAAGAAGAAATGGCACAGGGTGAAGGGAAGCCAGAGTGCCAGGGGTGGGGCCAGGGAGTGGGTTGACATTTTTCTGTAAAGAAAAAGGTTTCAAGTGCTCATATTTCTTTTTTTTGGATCCTGATATGTATTCAACAGGACAAGGTAGAGAGAGACCTGACTCTAGTGGTCTGATTGCCATGTTTCAAGAGCTAACCTCACACGACACACCACCCACATCTCACTCGTGGAAGCTTTACTTGTTTCCTTATCAGTATCCCGGACTATATGGACACACTCACTGCCTGTGGCCCTGAGGAATAATAGAATATGTTATGCATATTCAGCATGTGCTAGGCACTATGCTAGGTGCTCTAAATATATTATCTCATTTAGCCATCACAAAAGCTATTTAGCTAGGTTTCTCACTGTCCCTATTTTATTAGTGAGAAACCAGAAGCTTCAAAAAGTCAAAGAGCTTTGTACAACATCTCAGCCCTAATGGGTAGCAAAGTCTGGATTCAAACTCAGGCATTTGATGCCAGTGCCTATCAGCCACTGTGCTACATGGTTTCCCTCCCATGCTACTCCCTCTCTGTGAGTA
Organism: Canis lupus dingo; assembly: GCF_003254725.2. NCBI lineage: Eukaryota > Metazoa > Chordata > Mammalia > Carnivora > Canidae > Canis > Canis lupus. Next base: position 19,152,336 of record NC_064255.1, on the reverse strand, counting down.
GAACAGACTCAAAATCTCCAGAAGGCAGTGGTGAGTTGTTCAAGACATTTGTTCTTCTCAGCTTGCTGATGCTGCCCACCAAGATGGCAAAGACAGCAGCCAATTCCTGACTTGCTGGCTGCCTAAAAACCTGCCAGTACTATAGTCCCTCCTTATCCGTAGTGAATACATTTCCAAGACCCCCTGAAGTGGGTGCCTGAAGCCACAGAAACCTATAGATACTACGTTTTTTTTTTGTATGCATGCAATATATGATAAAGTTTAATACATAAATGAGTCACAGTAAGAGATTAATACCAATAACTAGAATAAAACACCAATAAATAGAATAGTTTTAAGAATATTTTGTAATAAAAGTTATATGAAGTGGTCTCTCTCTCTCAAAAGATCTTATTGTCCTGTACTCACCCTTCCTGTGATGAAGTGAGATGATAAAATGCCTATATGAGGAGACACAGTGAGTAGACACAGGCATTATGATAGAGTGTTAGGCCACTACTGAGCTTCTGATGCTATGTTGGAATGAGGATCATCTGCTTCCAGGTTGCATTTGACCTGGGTCACTGACACCCCAGAAAGGGAAAAGGGGGACCACTGTAATGAACTTCTCCAGCCATCCTGTGCTAAGAACTAGAGGAGGACTGCTACGGCCATCCACAGAAGCCAGCGAATGGGGGAAGATAGGGAGCCTCCCAACCCAGTTGTATGGAGATCATGAAGTTGGTTGTCACAAAGAAACTTGAGTGGCCAAGGCCAGGCCCCTAACCTGGCAAAGTGAACCTCCAATTCCCTTTGCTGGGAGTATTCAGATGTCAGAGGTCAGTACTGGAACAAGAGTGCAGCAGAAAAAGAAAAGGCAGCCTAGGGTAAGACCTAGATGATCCACCAGGCAGCTTGTCCCTAACACTTTCCTTTAAAGGCAATGAAGTGCTTCTCGTTGAGATGACAGGTAGCTAGGATGATGACTTTTGCTTTCAGGAAGCTCATAAAAGAGAACATGCATTTGTGTTGCCCCCAAAAGAGGGAGTAGATTGAGTATCAAGAAAAGAACCTCTCAGATGAATAGGAGCTAAGAGAAGAGGTCCATGGTTGAGGACTGAAGCCCTTTTAATTCTCTATCAGACAATCCCCTCCCTACTCCCCATAACCATTTCTGGGTGTATGAATTTGGATATAGAAATCACATTGCACCATAATATTTGACAATAATACTGACCACTTCTTTTAATGCACATTCTCTTTCTTTTTTTGAGAGATACCTGCCATATAAAATTATATTAGTTTGAGTTTACAGCATAATGATTCAATATATGTATGTATTTTGTGAAATGATCACCACAATAAATCCAGTTCACATCCTATTAACTCACATAGTTACAACTTGTTTTTCTTATGATAAGAACTCTTAAGTTTTTCTTTGCAACTTGAAATACGCAATACAGTATTATTAACTATAGTGACCATGCTGTACAGTACATCCCGGGACTTATTTATTTTATAATGGGAAGTTTGTACTGTTTGACCACCTTTACTCATTCTTCTGGCCACAACCAATCTGTTCTCTGTAAATGCGAGTTTCGTTTTTTTCTCTTTTCATTCCACATATAAGAGAGACCACATACTTGTCTTTTTGTTTGACTTATTTCACATAGCATAACGCTCTCAAAATCCATCCATGTTGTTGCAGGTGGAAAGATCTCCTTTTTTATGGTCAGATAATAATAAAAATATTCCATTATGTATATATAACTCATCTTCTTTATCTATTCATCTATCCATGGATCCTTAGGTTGTTTCTACGTCTTGGCAATTGTGAATAATGCCATGACAAACGTGGTGGTGTGAATAGCATTTCAAGTTTGTGTTCTCCTACCTTTGGATAAATACCCAGAAGTGGAATTGCTGGATTATATGATGGTTCTGTTTTTAGGTTTTTGAGGAACCCCAACTAATTTCCACAGTGGCTGCACCAATTTATACTCCCACCAACAGTGCACAAGGCCTCCTTTTTCTCCACAGCCTTGTCAACACATTATTTTTTGTCTTTTTGACAACAGCCATTCAGAGGTGTGAGATAATATCTCATCATGGTTTTGAATCACACTGTACTGTAATATTTGACCGCCATACTGATAAAATAATTATAAATTAAAATATTAATTTAATTAATATTAAAATATTTATTTTAATACACTGTCTCTTTCTTCTGTTTAAAAATATAGAAATCATGAAGCCCACAGAATTATCCTTTAGCTTTCTCTTCTTGTGTCCTTCAGAAGTTATTTAATCATCACAAGGACACTAATCATGCTAATATCTGTAGCTTTTTTTTTTTTTTTTTTTTTGGTCTGGCTTAGGACATTTATTCACAGTACTAAAAATATATCCGATGTAAATATAATGATTAATTTTAAGTGCCTTACTGAGAAGGCCTACTTATCTGCTTGAGAAAAAAAAAATCACACATGAGCTCACCGCCCTCTGGGAACCCTCCCACAAGAGTGAGGGAGAAGCTTGTCAGAATATGGGTAAGACCTAGGATTTACAAACCACGATTAAGACAATTGAGGCAACCACAGTTGAGACCCAAAAAAGGCAACCTGACCTTTCCTTGATGCCTGCTTTATCAGCAAACTTTTCCCTTTGAGCCTATAGGCAAGGAGAAAGAGGAAAGGATGCAAAACCCACCTCAGTAAAGGTGGATGCGTAGCTCATTTACGTAATTAACACTTTGTTCTTTTTCTACCATTGTATGCAATCAAAAGAAGGAAAGTAATATTCCATTGTATACAATGGAATATTACTCAGCTATTAGAAATGACAAATACCCACCATTTGCTTCAACGTGGATGGAACTGGAGGGTATTATGCTGAGTGAAATAAGCCAGTCGGAGAAGGACAAACATTATATGTTCTCATTCATTTGGGGAATATAAATAATAGTGAAAGGGAATATAAGGGAAGGGAGAAGAAATGTGTGGGAAATATCAGAAAGGGAGACAGAACGTAAAGACTGCTAACTCTGGGAAACGAACTAGGGGTGGTGGAAGGGGAGGAGGGCGGGGGGTGGGAGTGAATGGGTGACGGGCACTGGGGGTTATTCTGTATGTTAGTAAATTGAACACCAATAAAAAATAAAAAATAAAAAAAAATAAAAAAATAAAAAGTTAAGTTCCTTTCAAAAAAAAAAAAAAAAAAAAAGAAGGAAAGTGGCTTTAGCATAGCTGGCCCTTTCCTAACACTGCACCCTTCTGCTTCTAACTTTAGGGACACCTGTCAGATTTCCATCGGGGTTTCAAAGAGCCTATTTCTAAGAATACAGTTCTCCTTTCTCATTATACCTTAACAGCAGTGTTCCATGAATTGAAAAACCCAGTTGCATATGGGTGCTCAATGATTTTCCAGCTAGAGTCAGTGTGGAAGCAAGTTTCTTCATTCATATGTTGCAGGTTATGATTTTATTCTTCCAGCTAAACCTCCAGAAGGTAGCAGAAAAATGTTAAAATAAGTGAAATACTCACTTTCCTAGATAATGGTCTTAGATAATAATTTTCTTTTAAAGCCCTTTGAACATCTATTTGCCCTTAGTCTCACTAGCATGTTCTCCCCACAGAGAGATGATATTTTCACCAAGGGAAGGAATCACAACCTTTCATCTTTGTATCCCCAAGTGCAGTGAGGAGGGCACAGCATGAGCCAAAGGAACAAAGCCCCTTCCCTGAAGGTGATAGACTAGACTAAGGGTGGACAGAGCACTAAATGAAGGGAGTGAGGGTGTTTTCAAAGCAATCATTATTTTCATGATGGACCATGCAATCGAATCTTGGGAGAGGTAGGTAAGGAGCAGTGAGGAGCTAGTAGGATCCGTGAGTGATGAGTTCCCACAGGCTGAAGAATTGATTGGGTCAAGGAAGAACTGTTTCTAAGCACAAGCTCATCAACAGTCTTTGTGCCTAGCCTTTTTGTTTTTTTGTTTGTTTGTTTGTTTTTGTTTTTTGTTTTTTGTTTTTGAACGTAAAGGCCACAGAGGTTGATTAGGAGGATTTGAAACTGCAAGGCACCAAGATTCAATTTCAGAGAGAGTTGGGTTTGCACAGATCTGTGCCTCTTCTTTGGGAGATATGGGAACCCAAAAGGTCTTTGCACCTGCTCAATCCCTCTTCAGAACTGAGGGGCTTCTCCCAGTTGCTAACTGCTGATACCTTCAACTGTCTTTGGAACCACCTCTGAAGAGAGCTGCCTTACCTAAGGTCATGCCCTCCTCCCAGGGGCAGCCAACACCTAACAACTGGTCAACAGGAGGGCTGAAAGGCCTGGCCACCTCAGCCACCAGTTGGGACAACTCTGAAGGGCCACCCCGACTCCAGAGCTCCCTTCAGGGGTAGTGGGGCAGCCTGATTCTCCCTCTGCCCAAACCTACGTGCTTCCCTTGCGTTCAACAGGTGTTGGCCCCCAGAGTAGCCATAACAACACTGCCACGTATTAGTTGCCCCTACCTCCCCCACCCCCATCAGAGAATCTGCTGCCCAAGGAACCCACCCAGCCTGCACCTCTGCCCAGTCATGGTCAGAAATGGGGGCTGCCGGGATCCCTGGGTGGCGCAGCGGTTTGGCGCCTGCCTTTGGCCCAGGGCGCGATCCTGGAGACCCGGGATCGAATCCCACGTCGGGCTCCCGGTGCATGGAGCCTGCTTCTCCCTCTGCCTGTGTCTCTGCCTCTCCCTCTCTCTCTCTCTGTGTGACTATCATAAATAAATAAAAATTAAAAAAAAAAAAAGAAAGAAATGGGGGCTGCCTTTTGGTCACTCACCGGACTTGGGGTTGCAGAGCACAGGGGGGCTGCTGCTGAGCGTGGGGCTGCTGCTGAAGTAGCCACTGCTGCCGCAGCTGCTCATGCTGCTCCTCCGCACCGCAGACACAATCTTGATCTCCTTGCTGGGGCTGACTGCGTGGGCCAGAAACACATACACACACACAAGGTCGTGAGGATGGTGGCTTTGGTTCCCTGGAGCATGTGGGCTTTCCGCCACAAGATAGAGGCAGGCGAGTCACACACGCCAGGAAAACGCACCCGGCCTCTGAGTCAGAGAAGCAAGAATTTGAAGGGCAACCTGCCACTCACTGATGGCACAACCTCAGGCACTTTGCTTCAGGTCTCGGAGCCTCCACTTCCCCAGCTGTGAAGTGGGAATAATGCGATCTCACAGGGCTGGTCGGGGGAGTAGTGTATATAATGTACAGGCACGTACTCAGGCACAGGCCTCCCAGCCTCCACTTCCCCAGCTGTGAAGTGGGAATAATGTGATCTCAGGGGGCTGGTACGAGGAGTGGGCCATATACTGTAAGGGGATGTACTCAGGCACATAAAAGGTTATTTCAAGAGCGGTTGAGCCCGCGCTGAGCAGTTCCAGGAAGGATATAAATCAACTGCTGGCTCTACACTTAATGGATTAACAGTAATAATAAGTGCCTCCTGATTTTAATATGATGTCACTAGCTACCCAGAGCCACGGACGAAGGAGATTAGAACATAATAACACATATTTAGCTCTGACAGTGTATGTGAGGCAGCAGTTTAGTGCTCTGACCTGGTCCTCTTTGCCTGCAGAGTCAGTGGCTCTCGACAAGGAGAGGAGAAGAAGGTGTATGGCCAAATGAAGGAAGCCGTGGAGAGTACCCGCTTAGTGCCTGGAACATGGGAAGCACAAAGTAAATGCTGGCTTTTATAGTGACCACAGCCACTCTATCCCTGTCATCATTGTCACTTTTTGGGTCTCTCGTGCCCACAAGAAACAGGCAGGCCTCAGGGCTAGAAAGAACATGAACAGTTACTCTGCATTTGCAGAAGACCACAGCTCTACGGTGACACACTACTGGTGTGTATCTGAGCACAGGCTGGGCTCCTGACCGTCTGTAAGTGCTTACTTTGCCTGAGGGGCTCTTGCTTCATTCTTTCTTCCACCCTAGATGTGTCTGATGAGGGGGATCAGGGTAGAGACAATATAACATAAGCATTGGAATTAATACAGAACTGGTGTAAGTCTAGGCTGACCTTGGGTCAGCCCCTCCATTGATCCATGTCTCAGTTTCTCCACCCATAAAATGAGGATAAGAAAAGTCCTTCCTCTTAGGATATAGTGAGATTTAAATAAGAAAACTCATGCAAGCAAGCTTAGCTCAGGGCCAGGGGTGCAGAAAAGTCTCAATATAGCTACGAGTGTTCTCACTGCCACCTGCTGTAAATAACCAAGACACACATTCTCGCTGTGCCCTGAGTTTCAGGTGAAACCCCAAATTTCCAGACCTGAGGCCAGCCAGTTCCTTGGGTCAATGCCAAATTTTCAGAGGAGTTGAAGATACCCCTTGGAGCACCTCTGCTTCTTATACAGAAGGGACATCAAGTTAACTTTTTCTGGATGAGTAGGGCTATCTTTGTGAACATCCGTCAGCATCATTTCTGTCAGGGATCATTGTAAAAATAGGACTATTTGACCTTCCATGTGACACCCTAGGTTTTATGAGCTCCTGTGTTTGCTTTTCACAAGTTTTCTTTGCTCTGGATCACCCCTTCATGACGGATGGGCAATCAGTTAATTGCCTTTTTCTTGTATATGCCCTCAAAAGTCTTTACTCACCATTAAAACATACAGCTTTTCAGTGCTGTGATTTAGAAAACGGGATCATTAATGATATATAAGAACTGTTTACAAATGAAAAGTAAATAAGGTAAAGTGAGAACTTAAGAAGCCTTCTATCATGCAAAGACATAATTTTATAAGACGGTCTTCATGACATCTAAATTGACTGCCCAGGAACAATTTGGTCATGCTGGGTTTTTTTTTTTTTTCATACTGGTGGGTTATGAATAAATAAAAATGGGCTGGAGAACAGCATTCCACAAAGGTGAGTTATTACTATACTATTTCTCAGAAGACAAATGCAAGTGGTTGGATACACAATGGAACTGACATACCGGACATAAAACTGGTAGATTTCCGATTGTCATGGCTCTGCTTCCTCAGGCAGAAGGGGCTGTCGTGAGTTTCCTGAGAGGAGGGAGATTTTTCATTGAGCAGCTCCATCAGTCTGCGCCTCCGCCGGAAGTTCATTCTGAACTGGTAGAGAAGGTTGCTGTCCACAAATGGGTGCTTGTTGGACACTGCAGTGGAGACACAACAGATGAGCATGCCTGGCATCCTGGCCACTGAGCACTGCAGCCAGAAGTCTCCATCCAATAGGGGCAAAAGTCTACAGAGTTTAATTCTACAGATGCCACATGAGCTTGTAGTCCACACACCATTCCAAATTCTTTCCACGTGCCATGTACTTTAAAAATTGGCTAACCAGTTCCCCTGGGGCTGCTTTGCCTGACCTCACCCCCAATCTAAGCCATACTTTTCCTCGTGTTGTCTGAGCCACTATTTAACCTCCAGCTGATCACTTACCATACTGTACCCACATTGTCTGTTCACTTCTCTACCTTTGTCCACTCAACTCTGGCTCTCTGGGTTTCATTGTTTCATGGTTTCATGTCGTCATGTGTCCCCATGCCCAGCAAAGTGCTACTCCCATGACCATATGTCCATTCATTTTTTAACTTTTGATTTTGAAATAATTATAGACTCACAGAGAGCTGCAAAAATAATAGAGACCATATATCTGTTTGTTTTGGTGGTGGGGAGAGCTCATCTCTTTCTCCCAGCTAAGTCACTCTGCTTAAAGGCTCAGACTGCGTCTTCATCATTCTGGCATCCTGGAACCCTAGACTACCATGTGTTTGGCTCAGTGTAGGTGCCTAGTAAAAGACTGGCAGTGAATATTCAGTGATGGGTAGTCAGATGGATAAGCAGCATGTCCAGAACACTGCTAACTTTAAACTAGTTAGTGGCTAGTCTACACAACAATTCTCCCTAAACCAAGGGGTAGTTTCATAGTATGTGAAGAGTTTTCTGGGGGTATGGGAAATTGGAGTATTAAGGACAATGCATCTAGTTTTTCCTAAAACTAAGTATATTTCATGTAAAGCCTTTCCTTTATTCTGAATGATATCATCACAATTTTTTGTTGTTCAGTCATTTATCCATTTATTCAACTCACATTTGTTGAGTTAGGTTAACAACATGCTGTGTACATTTTTGTCCTGAAATTTATGAAATGATGGTAAAAAAGAGATAAAAATTCTTTTTTAAGAACTCATTCTTGGCAATTTTTTTTGAAATGTGAAATTTAAAACGCTGTAAATCACTAGGAAAATAATCTAACACAACCCACTGAGAATCATATTAACCCATTTATCAGTAATGGCAACTAGCACAACAGCCTCTTTAGGTATTTCACAAATAGCATCACATTCCTGCTGGCTCAACACCAGCAAATGCAATCTAGGGTTATAGCTATATTTATCATGTTCATTTGCTTTGAGTAATTCTTCTGATTATGTGAATATCCAAATCTCAGAAAGGTGGGTCCCTATTAAGAGAGTCCCATGCCAACATTTAGCTTAATGATTCATATGGAATTTTCACTGTCTCTAAATGGTGATAAACTAGTCACTTTGGCTAAATGAATGATATTGCCCACAAAGATAGATACACTTAATTCAGTGGTAGTTCTACAATGTTCCTAATAAATAATGCATTCTTGGGTTCAGGAGATGCTGAATATATCCTGGAACAAGGGGTAAGCCAATTACACTTTGATACGACATCTACAAATAGTGGTTGTTTTGTGGAGAGTCAAATTTTTATATAAATTTACTAGATCACCACATTCAATAATGCTATAACAAAATTTTGTAGGTAAGTTATTTATTTCTGGCAAACTTTTCTGAGTTTATTGAGATTTTTTTAAATCCTCAAGTTGACCTTGGCAACAGTATCTTAAATTACAACCAGAAAATACACAGTTCTGTAATAGATTTATTAATACCTCCTGTTTTCTCTTTGGACTGTGACTTATACAAAACACTGGCTCTGGCATAAATAAATCCAGAAAAACACTCTAGATCCAAACAAATTCCAGAATGGCCCAAAGTACATTAAAAAATATCTTTAATTGAAGTGGAAATTTGACTACCAATTTAGTCTCCTCAGGCTTTAAATACCAAGATGTAGATTTGAAGTCATACCCATGCTCCATTCTTCACCTTCCCACCTCTCCACCACCTATAGCACCGAGGGTAAATTTAGCATCTAAGATAAGATGAAAGAGTTAAATTCAAATAGTCCTTATTCATCATATTCCCTCTCCAATAGTGCAAATGACTCTAACCATGACCAAATCAGGGAAAACAAAAACTGGATGAGATAGCAGACCACACCTGTTAAGCATAATGCCAAGCAGATTGTAAGAACTCAATAATGTATACCTTATTATTTTACAACCACTGTTGTTGTTTTTACAATTACCATCATGTTCTGATGATATACTGCCATTTAGCTTATGGGACTTCAATTTTATGACACACTATATTTAGTGCTCCACTTCAATTTTCAAGGACTTATTTGGATTTTAGCACCTTGAGGAGCACCACATTCTGTGAAACGAATGTCTCCATGTGTTCATCCTCCAGCTGTGTGGCTGGCACAGATGGAATCCAATTCTCTCAGAATAGAAAAGTGACAATTGCATGTGTCACCTGCATTGTTTTCAACGAATTATTTTGCTTTTAAAAGGGTTCTCTCTCTCTCTCTCTCTCTCTCATTAAAAGTATAATGACACAAATACTGAATGTCATGCATTTGCTTTGTGAGCGTAGCTTTAGGTGTAACACAGATAACTGTAGTCACAAAACCTTGAAGAGTGCAGGTAAACAGACATATTATAGTATCAATCAGTCACACATGCATCCGTTCATTCATCCAACAATGTGAGCACCTATGAAGTGTCACACACCATCCTAGTTATCTATCTTAGCATGGTGATTGGAATATGATGCCTCATCTACTCTTCCTTTCAAACTCATCAAAATCAAAGTCTGCTAAAAGAGACATGGCTTCAGATAAGAACAAAAACAATTAAGTTGGGACTTCACTGAACACTCTTTTAGATTAAATGAATTTTAGAAAATAATATCTCACAGTTTTAGTGAAAGTTCTAGATTTAGATGACCTCAGGGTTGGTTTTTTTTTTTTTAGATTTTATTTATTTATGCATGAGAGACAAACAGAGAGAGGCAGAGACATAGGCAGAGGGAGAAGTAGGCTCCTCGATGGGAACCCGATGTGGGATTTGATCCCAGAACCCCGGGATCACGACCTGAAACAAAGGCAGATGCTCAACTGCTGAGCCACCCAGGTGGCCCAATGACCTCAGTTTTGATCCCAGTTCTGCCAACTTGACTAGTGGAGTGCTCTGGGAAACTTATTAAACTTTTAACTTTGCATAGCTTTGCTGTGAAGGAGAAATGGGATAATTGATGTGAGAGATTTGGAATGTCATCTGAAATCTAATGGTTGAAGTCTTCTTGTTCTTAGACTCCTAAACATTGACTTTAGCCTTCAGTCATAGAAGTTCCTGCACAGAAACTACTTCTTCTGTCTTTTCTTCCCTTCTTTCAAACAACATCTTGCCCATCTCCCACACACAGTTCTGTCACTTTTTCATGCCTGAAAAATGTGAAATCTTAACCAGAAATCCAGGTCAAGTCTTGGCAAGTATCCTAGTGGAAGACACTTAAATCTCAGGAGTCCGTGGAAGAGGGGTGAATTAAGACACAGGATGTTTTAGAAAGTAATTGGATTAAGAAATCCATTTTTATAGCCATAAATTACATACATAGAGTCTCAAGAAATAAACGATGGCTAAATAACATATAGTTTATATGCCCAAGAGCGAAAAAGAGTTGGTTCTCCCTACACTTTAACATGACATTCTCTATATTAAAAACAAAAACCATTTGCTACATAGATGACTTACTCTTTGGTAAACACAGAAGAAATAACTTAAACTCTGGGGGGAGAAAAGTAAAGAGAGGGAAAGAAAAGTCATTCGGGGTATGGTGATTGGTGGCTCTGGATCTTGAGGTGGTTCTAATTCTTCACTTCTCAGATCCCAACACTATACAGGACTTTTATTTAAAGTAAATGTTGTGGATATGGATGTAACTGAAGGGTATTATGCTGAGTGAAGTAAGTCAATTGGAGAAGGACAAACATTATATGGTCTTTCATTTGGGGAATATAAAAAATAGTGAAAGGGAATAAAGGGGAAAGGAGAAAAAATAAGTGGGAAATATCAGAAAGGGAGACAGAACATGAAAGACTCCTAACTCTGGGAAACGAAGTAGGGGTGGTGGAAGGGGAGGTGGGCAGGGGGGTGGGGGTGACTGGATGACGGGCACTGAGGAGGGCACTTGATGGGATGAGCACTGGGTGTTATTCTATATGTTGGCAAATTGAACACCAATAAAAAATACATTTATAAAAAAATAAAGTAAATGTTGTGACATAAACAAGTTGATAAATTTTGTTCTCTGCTCCTTGAGAATATGAACCCCTACACAAGAATAAATAAGAGAATATTCAAAGCTGACATTCAATATCTAGTATTCTAGTTGTGCTCTCACAACTGTGCTTTAATTGAAAAGTGATAATTATTTATCCATTCAATTTATAATTTCTGGGGCTTACGAAGACTTCCCTTTCATATGGGTGGCATTCCCAACAGGGTTGACTTGGCTCGGTATTTAATCAGACATAAAATAGGAGGAAAATCAGACACAGCCAAAAGCTGAAGCCATACAAATACAAGAGGATGCAATTGCTGAGGAAAGTGGGGGTTCTGGAAGCATTAAGCTCACAATGTTGTTGACACTCAGAAAAGAAAAGAGATGCTGATTTGCTGTGTGCCTTTACTTTTCAGAAAGCATGAGAGAAATGCCATGTATCTACCAAAAGAAAAAAGTGACATACATATATATTCTTCTTTTTGTGAATAATGTGGCTACATTTTTCTCTTATACATTATTAGGATGACTTTAGTGAACACAGAGACCTTAAAAAGTGATTATCTATAAGAGGGGGAATTGGCTTCTATTCCACTGACATAATATAAAGATGAATATAAAAATTCATCATCCTGAAACCTAAAAATTCAGCTGAATATAAAAGACATTTTAAGCTACTTATCTAGTTGGAGGAAGGAAGGTCACATACTTTCATTCATCCTTGAAATGTTTGCTGGCAAAAGACATAACACCAGAAGCATCATGAAATAAGTGAACTGAATCCAGCTGTGTGATAAGGGAGGGCAGAGAGGGAGGTGGGGGGAAGAATGAGAATGAATGCCTGGGTGGCATTTCATCAAACCTTTCTAATTCATTAATTAATTTTTTAAAAGATTTATTTATTTATTTTGAGAAAGTGTGTGGGGTGGTGGAGATGGAGAGGGATTCTTAAGCAGATTCCTCCGTTGAATGCAAAGCCTGCAGGAGGCTTAATTCCAGGGCCCTGAGATCATGACCTGAGCGGATACCAAGAGTCAGCCACTTAACCCACTAAGCCACTTGGGTGTCTGCATCAAACCTTTTTTAAAATTAATTAATTCATTTATTTATTTATTTATTTATTATTTTTTAAAGATTTTATTTATTCATGAGAGACACAGAGAGGGGCAGAGACATAGGCAGAGGGAGATGCAGGCTCCCCGCAGGGAGTCTGATGCAGGACTTGATCCCAGGACCCTGGGACCATAACCTGAGCTGAAGGCAGATGCTCAACCACTGAGCCACCCAGGTGCCCAGCATCAAACCTTTCTAAAGGGTGGTCTTGGATCTGGGATCACATAAGTAACTTAGCAGAGTGAAAAGAGGGCCTAAACAGAGGGGGGCAGGGGAAGGATGATGGCTACTGCAAGGAAGAAGAAAGATCAAGGATGAGGTTGGGGGCACCATACTACAAATGCAACCTGGTGTCAAAGCCAAAAGGCATTCCAGGTCATCTTTAAGACAGGAGACCCTCACTAGCTGCCATGATTAGCATCCTCCTCATCACCAACCTTCACAACAGCAGAGGTGGGTGTGGTTCACGACTTTCCCCAGGGCACCATGGTGAGTGAAGATCATTCTGGGCTGTGAAGGCTGTCACTCTATCCTACTCCCCACTCCATTTCCTCTCGCTTGCTTTCTCATCTCCTGCTGATCCCTGTACCTCCTTGTAAAAGGACCACTTAGCCCCTGCAGACATTGCCTAAGAATACTGACAAATCTCAAGGATAAACAGGTGGCAGGCCTAGTCTTCAGACTTAGTGTTTCTAAAAGGCAAATAAATTCTGCATATGAAAATGCTGCACCTTCTCTGCCAACAAGAACAAAGCTTTCAGTTGTGTCATGCGCCCTAGGAAGGCTCTGCACCCTGGTCTCCCTGTTCCTACTAATTCACAGTCATTCAGAGTCCAAGAAACTCATGTCACTTAGTATGCTGCCGATTTTAAAATCTGTCAAGACTAAAAAATATTCATATCGTGCTTTTTAATCATGTGTTTGGTGCAAAACATGAATTGAGAACTAATTACAACAGAAGATTAAAGCTTTTTTTTTAAAAAAAAAAGTATATTGAGCTATACTTAAGGCCATAATTACCATCTCAAACCATTCTAAGGGATTCAGAAGTTGAAGGGGCCCTGTTTCCTACAGCAGCAAAAGTCCTCGATTTAAGAACATTAAGCAATTGTATTTAAGTGCCTATGCCACGTAAGGACAGGGCTAGCTAGCTAGGTGCCTGGGATAGAAAACTCTTCTAATGGGCAATAACAACAGTGAGTCAGAGAACTAAAATAATTACTTCCTGAGCACCGACAACATTAAGAGGATATGAAAACAGGAAATTGGTTTTAGGGTATAAAGTCCTATTAACTGATATGACTAAAACAGAACACTTCACATTCACAAAGTTAGAACCCAATTACACTAACTTAATTGAACGGAGGAGAGGGGATGGGAAAGAGACGAAGAAGGATCAAAGTAACTCTAGTAAAGATAGCAGAAAAGAAGAAAAGCAAAACAGGACACCGTGACTGTGTAGGATTCTGCAGGTACTGCGTCTTATTGTCAGAAATGTAAAGGTAATAAACAGATGGTAGGTCATATTATGTTTCTTCTTCTCCATGCATCATTAAATAATAGCTGGGTGCATTCCAAAGATTAGAACCTTCATTGTTAGTGATAAAATGCAGAACAAAGGCCATGCTTTTTTTTTTTTAAGATTTTATTTATTTATTCATGAGAGACACAGAGAGAGAGGCAGAGACACAGGCAGAGGGAGATACAGGCTCCTTGTGGGGAGCCCAATGTGGAACTTGATCCCAGGACCCCGGGATCATGCCCTGGGCTGAAGGCAGATGCTCAACCGATGATAAACCCAGGCGTCCCACAAAGGCTTTGCTTTTCAGAGACTAAATCATACTATAAAGCGCAGAGATCTAAAAACAAATTTATTTTGTCCAAGAAATGGAATACTTCAAAATTCAGTGAAAAAATTCTTGTAACTGTTCTAGGTCTTTTGGAATTGTTGGCATAAATCCAAAGGCCTAATTAAAGCACCTCAGTGTTGATTTACTTAACATGTATACATTCGGCACAGAGTCTGGATAAGATACTGTGTAAAGCCAGCGTGGGTGAGACCATCAAATTTATATTGAGCTCTACCACCAAGGCATCTGATGCTGAGGATGTTGATGATAATGATAATGAAAGTAACAATCGGCTAACATTTATTGAGTGATTCTCTGTGCCAGGCCCTATGCTGAGCACATGCATGATTAAAATACTAAGTTTTAAAGTGTTTTAATCTTTAAACTTTAAGTAAAGTTTTAAAGATTAAAACTTAGTGTTTTACAGATGGGAAAACAGTATTACACAAAGTAAACTTACCTAAGGTCCCATTAACAGGAAGGTCCAAGTCAGAAACACTGAATAACTCTGGAACCCCATGCCTTAATATCCTCCCCAGACTGTCTCCCATCCAGAGATACAATAATGCCAACAAAGAGGTAAATAAGCTCATAAGCACCAAAAACAAAACAAAACAAAAACCTAGAATCTGCTCATCCTCATTTATTCCTATCTCTAGTTTACAGAAGGCAGTTTGGATGGGCACATTTTCCACAAAACTCTTCACCAGGCCAGGACACTTATTACCTTGGAATTGCTCATTGAAAGGACAGAATGATGGCACAGGAAACACTGCTCTGGTCTCAGATGACCCTGGGCTGAACACCAGCTTCACTCTTAATTTTTTTTAAATGATGAACTGCATTGTATTTGTCCAAATAATACAGATCATTTTTTCCACTATCCATTTCACTCAGCCTGAGAAAAAACTGCCAGACTCTCCAAAGATTATTCATCTTTGAGACTTATGTTTTGTCCAGTGCTGGATGCCTAGTCTCTACTAAGTTACTCAACTGCCCCGAGCTTCAATTGTATTCATCTGGAAAATGAGTTGAAGAAATAAGAGAACAACATGGTAATGGTCCAGGGTCGCTCCATTACTGTTAGCCACACATGGGTTTCCTTGAGGGCACAGGTTGTTGGCACCCAAAAGACACCTTTCCAAGGTAAGCCTCTGCAGACTTCACCGATGTAGGGAAGCATGTGGAAGCAACTCTAGGTGGTCTGGAAGAAAAGGAGGCATCCAGCCTAAACCAGATCAATTCAGCAAGGCCAACAACACAGAGAAAAACATCCAGTGTACTGCTACAGGTACCGGAATAAAATCCTACCCAAGAAACACGGGGTGTGAGAACCCATCAAAGCCTTAATCCCTGATGGCATTTTCTAACTATTTCCAGCAAGGTTACCACAGAACCTGTGGTAATCTATCAGAACCACAGAACCTGTGGCAACCTGTACAGTAATCTATCAGGTGTTCTTATGGGACTGAAGAGCATGGTACCTTTGAAGTAGGAAGAAGCAGATGTTCAAAAAAGAAAGAAATCAGTAGTGAGATTTGGTGGTTTTTGAAGAAACTGTGCTCATATATTTTCTATATCATTTATATCTGTACTCACCTTTTCTTAAACAAAAAAGAAGACTGATAGAGGAAAAAGCTTGCCTACTTTTTTAAAAAAATAAACTTTGTATTTTGAAATCATTTTAGATTTATAGAAAAGCACCAGAGATGGTATAGACAGTTCCCATTTATCCCAGCACCTCCTAGTGTTAAGATAAACTTAACAAAAAAGTTGTTAAACTTTTAACAAAACTGTTTAACAAAACTAAAAGTTGGTGCAGTGGTCAAAACGAAGACGTTAACATTGGCACCCACAGCTATTTCAAACCTCATTTAGAGCTACAAGGAGAAAACTATTCCTTGAGCCCATGTTTCACAGGGAAGGCCCTGTATTGACTTAATGAAAAAGACATCTGTCCTTGTGGATGACAATGCTAGCTGCTTGCCCAAAACCCATACTCTCTCTTCCTCCTTATTTGCCCAGGGCAGCAGTGTGCCTCGATAAAAGCATTAGATCCACTGATCGCCTTCCACCAAGGGGTGACCATGGGACACAGTTCTGACCCATGTGATGTAGGTGTAACTCTCTGGAAGAGGCAACCTTTCCGAAATAAAAGCAAAGTCTTAGGGCACCTGGGTGGCTCAGTGGTTGAGCATCTGCCTTTGGCTCAGGCTGTGATCCTGGGGTCCTGGGATTAGGTCCCGCATTGGGTTCCCTGCATGGAGCCTGCTTCTCCCTCTGCCTGTGTCTCTGCCTCTCTCTGTGTGTCTCTCATGAGTAAATAGATTAAAAAATCTTTAAAAAATGAAAATAAAGGGATCCCTGGGTGGCGCAGCAGTTTGGCGCCTGCCTTTGGCCCAGGGCACAATCCTGGAGATCCGGGATCGAATCCCACATCGGGCTCTGGGTGCATGGAGCCTGCTTCTCCCTCTGCCTGTGTCTCTGCCTCTCTCTCTCTCTCTGTGACTATCATAAAATAAAAAAATAAAAAATAAAAAATAAAAAAAATGAAAATAAAAAGCAAAGTCTTGCTAGGTGAAACCTCTCTGCCATTCCATCTTCTTCCTGCCCACGGTGTAGATCTGAGGCCTGGCGAACTCTAGGAATGGCAGAGAACAAATGGATGGGGCCTTATATACCTCTTACTAGCCTGGGATTCCCCACCTGGAACAGTTCGCTGCCTGAGGCAGAGGGACATCTCTGTTCAAGCCATCATTACTACATTTTCAGTTGTTTGTAGCAAAACACAATCCTGATACTGTTCCAAATGCGAGTATGGAGACATGAAATCAAAAGCTTAAGAAAACAAATGTTTTCTGTTTATTTGCAGCCCACACCTTGTAACAAACGGCTTGACTTGAAGCCAAGAAGGATTAGACATAAAGTCACGCAGGCAGAAGAGATGCCTTCCAGCAACTTGGCTCTGATTCCTGTGTGGGAACTGGTTATGGACAGTCCTTGGGCCTCAATTTTTACATCTGTGGAAAAGAAATTACAATAACCTCATCTCTTACTGGATGCAAGTGAGATTAATAAATATATGGGGACCCACAGATCTCTGAAAGACTGGTCACAATAATGCCAATGCACCAGTAATAATACTGTCCTGCTGCCAGCAAAAATCCAAAGGATCCCACAATAAAGAGTAGAAGTTTAAGGAGGTGCTCCTGAACTTTGGGTTATATATTGGATTAGTCCCTTCTGAGAAAGAGAAATGCCAAGATCAAAACCAGCCTAAGTGATGGTAGTCAGCAATTTCTGACTTGTGGAAATATTTAAAAATCAAGGAGAATATTTAAAAAAAAAAAAACAGAGGAGACAGAAAATATGATTGTGAAATCATTGTGCTGGGGAAGAGAAAATTATTGGTGCCATTCCAGAAACTTGTGTGGCTGGCAACCAGCTTTATGGGGGTGTTGAAACCGGCACTGCAAATAGAGATAACAAGGCGCTTCTTTGACACAAACATTGAGGAATTTATCCACAGACAAAGATTTCTGAGATGAGGGACTGAAAAATGATATACACTCACCAGGATACCACCGTATCATATGCTGGATTCAAAAAGGTCTAGAGCTAGGCTTTCTAGAATGGACACCTGTGGCTGCCAAGCACTTAAAATGTGGCAGAGTCTGAACTGAGACAAGCTGTAAATGTAAAATATGCACTGGACTTTATTTCATTTATTTTTGTTATTGTTTTCTTAAAGTAGACTCCATGCTGGGCATGGAGCCTAACACGGGGCTTGAACTCATGACCCTGAGACCAAGACCTGAGCTGAGATCAAAAGTCAGATGCCTAACTGACTGAGCCATCCAGGTGTCCCTGCACTGGATTTCAAAAGATTGAATAAGAAAAAGAAAAACATAAAAGTAGCTGATTGGTATTTGTCATGTTGACTATATTTTGAAACGACATTTTGGAGATAGCTAAAATATATTATTGAGATTTATTTCACCTGCTTCTACTGTTTTTACTGTGGCTCCTAGAAAATTTAAAAGTACATCTATGGATTGCATTTGTGGCTCACATCATGTTTCTATTGGAAATGGGATCAGTCTAGAGTAGATTCTGGTATCCCATAGGAAGAGCACAGCTAACCACCAAACAAGTTCATCCCTTTAAGTGCAGCACTTTGAGAGCTTATCTGTCATAGAAAATAGCTCTTATCCCAAGCTTCTGACAGCCCAGTGAGCAAGGGTTCTTCCCCTCACCTCACACTATGTCCCCCATCCTCTTTCCTTCATTTGATGATACATGTTATGTTCTCAATAGGAATCCCTTCCTGAGATTATGCTGTAAGCAACTGTCAAAGAGGACTTTAGAGAGAGAGGATCGAGGCTGTGGGCAAAACTAACACCTACCCCTTCTCCCTGGGCACAGTGGCCTTGGTAACTTCGGATGGAAACCTGTGCAGGAGCTGAAGGAGTGGCTACAATAAAATGGAAAGAATATAGACCTCAATATGCAGGTCTTCCTTGGATAGAAGGAGGGAAGAAGGGGCATGGGCTCCTCATGGGGCCCAGTGTCAACACTAGGACAGAGAAGAAAGTGAAAGGGAACTTCTTCGAAAAAAGCTAGAGAGGGGTGCCTATGTGACTCAGTTGGTTAAGCATCTGCCTTCAGCTCAGGTCATAATCCCAGGGTCCTGGGATCGCAGTCCCCTGCGATTTCTGTTGGGCTTCCTGCTCATGGGGAGTCTACTTCTCCTTCTCCCTCTGCCTGCTGTTCCCCCTGCTTATGTTCTCTCTCTGTCAAATAAATAAATAAAATCTTTTAAAAAAAAAGAATTAAAATGTTAGAGCCTTTAAAGTACTGCCAGTTTTAAAATAACTTACACAAATAATTTTACAAAAACATTACTCTCTAAATTAGATTAAATTTGGTTATGAATATAAACACATATTTTTTCAATTGTAATCTGGATATGTGTGTGTGTGTGTGTGTGTGTGTGTGTGTGTAACTCCTTCTTAAATTTTAACTTAATTTCATTGCATAGTCACACCAATCAGGTTTGACATATGGTCGGTTTTAAGCCTAGCAATCCCTCCCCAGTACTAATATGCTGTAGCCTGTTTAGCCATTCCTGGCAGAAGAGGGAAAGAGGGAACTGGGAGAAGGAGCTGGAGGCCCAAACACAAAAAGACAATCCAGACACACTGTCTGCAAGGGAGTGCCAGAGAAGAGAAACTGAGTTACCATGAGCAGCTAAGGACCTCCAGCCAGGAGTGGCTAGTTGGGGACTTTCTAGAGGAATAACCACTAGAGTCTGCACAACAGCATCAAGGATGAAATGCTCTGAGTATAATCCTTCTAACTGCTGTAGGAGAACCTGGGTCCCAGACATGAACCCTTGCCTGAACGTTCCAGTCTCCCAGCTGCAAGGGACTAACACAAGAGCTAACTCAATATTGACACAGAGAGGCACCTGGGTGGCTCAGTTGGTTAAGCATCTGCCTTCACTCAGGTCATGATCCCAGGGTCATGGGATGGAGTCCCAGGTCCGGCTCCCTGCTCATTGGGGAGTTTGCCTCTCCCCCTCCCCACCCCTTTCATGCTCTCTCTTGTGCATGTGCACTCCCTCAAATAAACAAAACCTTAAAAAAAAAAAAAGATGGACACAGAGTCAGCTAGAAAAATGGTCCACAAAATGGCCTGCAATGGAAAAGAGAATGGAGACATTTCATTCCTTAAAGAAGAGCCTCTGAACTTTTTGTCCCACTCCCCTCCACTCTGCCTTGAGGGCTGTGGGCAAGCTCAAGTCCATCAGTAGCCAGGACTTAACACCACAGTGCTCCTGACCAGTAGGAGTGGGGAAGGGCATATCATGATCAGTAATCTAAACTGTCCATTCCACCCTGATGTGTGTTTCTGATAAACCTGAGATCCTAGCCTACGTGTCCTACTAAAAATGACCACTGAAACTCAGATAAGTCCTTAAATGACCACATAACACCTAGCTGAGCAGTACTTAATACAAGATTGCATAGTTTCCATATACTTCAACTACACAGTGACTGTGTTCTTGTGCTCTAAGACTTCCTTATGCTGTTATAAAAATGCTGCATTTGGGTAAACTGAGGGCTATGTACAGCTGGGATACCAAGCAATGAGCTATCAGGAGTGAGGCAGGAGTTGGTAGGAGAGCAGGCTTCAAAGCCAAACAGCGTCTGTATCTACATTAGCGTCTGTAGACCTGACAAGTTAAACTAACGTCAACTAAAGTTGGAAATATTTACAGTTACGACACTGTTCACAAAAGCCCTCTGTTCCTTATGCATTGCACTCTTTTAGAAGATTACACGAGATAAGGTATCTTTCATTCCCTTCATACCTGCTAATAGTTAAGGCTTGGTGTAGCTACAGACCTGTTTTCCTTTAACCAATATCAACACTTTAATGTGTGCCAATGCACTGGCCCTTGACTTTGCCAAGCAACCTTGCTCCCTGTGTTTACATTGCAACAACATTCTGACTGTGTAAATTTTTCTTCTTGCTTTGGATCCAGCTCTGATAAAAAAAGTAAGACAGAGTCAAAGCATATCAGAAGGCACAATGGGATAATTCCCCAAAATTCTATATTGAGAATAACACAATTTTATGAGATTATGGCTGTTGATAAACATGTGATCGAAATAATCATGGGAAGTAGACTGAGAAGGCACCTGGGTGGGTTGAGTGTCTGCCTTTGGCACAGGGTGCGATCTGGCCGTCCTGGCAGGGAGCCTGCTTCTCCCTCTGCTTGTCTCTGCCTCTCTCTGTGTGTCTTTCATGAATAAATAAATAAAATCTTTAAAAAAAATAACAGCCTGTCCATCACTTTTGCCTGCCTTAGCACTCATTTCCCTGTAGTAACAGAAATTTCAACTTTTGTTTCGTTTTGTTTTGTTTTTGTGAACAATGGCCCTCCCCTACCTGGTGAATCTGTCAATCAAAGGGTGCTTTCCATCTTAGGCCCAGACGTGGCCTGTGTCCTAGATTCAGCCAATCAGACGCTCTCTAGAGCTTAGCATTGAGCCGCTGCCCTGGCTATAGGTGGCTGGAAGGCTCTGGCCTGTTAGTCACAAGTTCCTGGCACCTGGATCCCCAAGAGCTCCTTTAGTTCTTCTTCAAGGCATCTGGTTTTTCAATGTTTCCTTTAACTGTCGGCTAGCTCTGCCATATGTTTAAAGCAAAAGATGACTGGAGCTGCTTATATTCCAAGAACTCTAGCTGGTATAAATACTCAGCCCTGTGCCCAACAAATGGCAAGGCCTCAAAATGTGGTCATTACTGTCATCCATTTATTGAAGACATTTTTTACTGAATATTTAATATACAAATGCTAAGCCATTGCAGATACGGAGAGAGAAAACAAATTCTCTGTCCTCAAAGCACTCACATTCTAGTTAAGGGTAAAGAAAGATGAAGATACTGACTGGGTACCATCTGTAATAGAAAAAAATCTCCCTTTGTTGATGGCAAGAAGGTGCCAAAAGCAAAAAGTAAGAGAATGTGTATAGGAGAGTCTTGATGGACAAGAAGGGAGGGTAGGTTGCCATTGACAAAGACTCTCTCCTTGTTCTGCCTTTATAGGGAGGTTCCCTCTGAACCCTCTTTTTGAGTAAGCCTTGACCTTGGCCCCCATCCTGTCTTTGGCAGGCTTAGCAAAGAATCCTTAGCAAAAGCTAAGTCAGTTTAGTGAGAGCCGCCCCCCACCTTGATATACAATCACTCTTGATATTTGACCAAGTTTCTCATTCTCCATCTTTGATGTATAAGTCCTTGGCCTACCTTTCAAAAGAATTCTCTTAAATTGGTTTAGCAAGAACCTCCCCTATGCTTGACGCCTTCTATTAATAAGTTTCCATCCCTTGACCCCCTCACCCTGTTCCATGGCTACAAATACCTATTTGTCATTGTATTCAGAATTAAGCTCCCTCTCCCTCACCTATGGCAATGCTCGTATTGGAGTAGTCTTGGGGCAAATCTTCCTTACTGTTTTAGCAACTGTCAGAATACTTTTCTTTTCTGCAGCATCACTCAGTCTTGGGCAAGTCACAATCTTGCCTTCAGCCTCAATCATTAGGGCTGGTTTTCTTCCTTTCTTTCTTCCTCCCATCTTTCTCTCTCTCTCTCTCTCTCTCTCTCTCTCTCTCATTCTTTCTTTGGCCAGGCTATTCCACGCTTCAGCTGAACTCTGTCAGTGTTCTTAATTACTGAAAAGATGGGGTTAATTTCTGTCTGGATAGGGCATCTAGCTTCCTGTGTGGCAGATTGCAAGTTCTCTCTCCATGACTGTCAGAGTGAATGTCTCAGCTACTGTATTCCCCTGGAGAAGGGGATAAACACAACTACCCCCATGCAGCTGGGAAGATTAAGAAGATAATATATATAAAACTGCTTTGGGAATTGCAAAATGTTATATATAAATATATGCTTAAAACAAAAGAAGAAGAAAGAGGGCTTGATGAAGTGTTGAAATTGTTGAAGTGCTCTGACTAAATCTTTAAAAGAGGAAATTATATGCCTGGACAGAGCAGCAGTAGCCTGATTATCCAAGGTCAGCTGCTGCAGCTGTGAGCAATTTACCCACGTGATTATCTGGTTTCTACCTCCCTCCATGTAAGGAAAAGATAGCAGCTAAAGTGGTGGAGGGAGATACTTTATTTGAGTAAAGAAACGTTTTCATTGCATTTGTAAAGGTTACACAAAAGTCTCAAGGTGCTTGGTCATTGTTTGGGGAAAGGGAATAGTATATGTTATGAGCTAACCATTTTTATGGTTACAACATCTGCCAGGCAGTAGGACTGATGCAATGAGTTGAGGAATTTTTTTCCTAATCTTATGGAGCTTATAATTAGGGTCCAGTCATCTTTAGTGGGAAAGAGCCAGATTGCCTGGATTTGAATCTGGAATCCACCATTTATCAGCTCTTGTCTTCAGCAAGTGACTTAACCTCATCTTTAAAATGAGAATAATTATGCTCCCCAACTCACAGAGTTATGGAGAGGAATAAATGAGTCAATGAGTAGAGCAATTAGAACAGTGGCTGGCACATGGTAGGGGCTCTATAAATTTTAGCTGTTATTTACAGTTCATCAGATCGTGTACAATAGCTGGCATCTGGGGGCCATAAGAAGTAGACTGTTCAGAAAGCCTTTGCCAACAGCTATTATTGAATTCTCATAGCAGCTCTGTGCAAGAGTTACCATAGCAGCCCTGATACAGAGGGCTCACTTGTGGGCCTGGCCCGTGACTTGCATCTGGGAACTTGGCTTTTGGAAACTTCCCGAAGTTACCAACTGATAAGGCAACTTTACCCACCTGGTGCACTGCGTTCTGCTATACCAGTCTGCCTAGATTGTTTGTACAAATGCTATGATTTATGGAGAACATGTGCTTTCCTTCTGAGAGTCTGGAATGCTGGTAGTTGTGCCTGGCCAAGCAGGCAGAGTGCCCCTCCATGAGCAGCAACCCCCAAAAAACCTTGTATTTGAGTCTCAAGTGGGCTCCTCCCTGGGAAGAGACATTGCACATTTGTTACTCTATGTTCCTGCTGGAGGAAGGAGCCAGATCTACGTGACTCTGGGAGGGAAGATAGAGGAAACGTGTGCCTGGATTTCTTCAGACAACACCTGATACATCTTTTTCCCCTTCTGTGTGTCCTTTCACCATAATAAATCTTAGCCATGAATCCAACTATATGTTGAGTCCTTCTGGTACGTGGGGGAAGTTACATGATCTCCCCCGCAAAGTGAGTAAATAGCTCTCAAAGGTATATAATGTGACTCTAATTTCATAAATCTAAAAATCTAAGAAATGGAAGAATTGAGATGTCCACATGGCCATTTGGTATATGGAGGAGCTGAGACCAAGTTCCTGTCTGTCTCCCTCCCAAGACAGCATTTATTTCACTGTGTCAGGTAGCCACACCGAGTTATATACATCCTGGTCAAGAAAAATGTCTGTCTCGGCCACAGCACCTAGTAGCTACTGGTTAGCTATACAACCTTGGGAAAATATCTTAAAGGCTTTGCACTTCTGAACTCTTCACTGTAAAACTTTAATAATAATGATAATACCAATGTCACAGAATTGCTGTGAAAATGTAATAAGATTTTATATATATGTCATATATATGTGAAGCACATACATATTTAATATTAAATGTATAAATGTAAAAAATTAAAATCTATATAGTATTTAGCTCAGTGCCTGGTATATAGTAAACCTTAATAAATGAAAAGGCTGGATAAATATGTGCATATGTGGCCAACATACATACATTTGTATCAATATATACATATATGCATGCATGTGTGTATATACACACACACACGTACCTATATTGGCTTGTAAGTTAATGACTCATCTAACAAGTTATGTCTTGATTACAGAGCATCATTCACCATTCATAAATGAAGCCAGTTAGGATTTCACAGTGGGCCTGATTTTTTATGTCTACTGGTTTCAATCTAGGGAACCACTTCTGCTCAAAGCCTAACATCTGACTTCCTTTAATGTTTAACCTGTGAAGTTAATTATTAGCTAGAGAATTCAGAGCTTTGCTTAAGATACTAACTGGTATTTATCATTAGCTCTAACATACACATACATGGTGACCATATTTTTGTATCTCAAACATAGAACTTGTAATCTAGCAATGAATTGCTATGCTGGGAAACTGGGACTCTCTTGGAAACCCTGACATCTATAGATGGAGAATATTCAATCCTCCTGAAACTATGGGAAGCAAACTTCTGGGGTTAAGATTTGCTTTTAGTAATGCCTTATTTTATCCTTTACATTGCAACTTTATGGCATTTTATGTTGATAGCATTACAAAATTACAATGTGGTTGAAGTATAATTACTCTCTTTTGGGAAATCATTTGGAAATCATTCCGTGTCACCCTTTCTCTTCTCTCTGAAGATGTTACAGTATCAGTCAGTAAACTGTAGTATAAGAGGTTGATTTCCTCTGGAACTTGGTATCACCAAGTTTTTCATCCCTAGCAAAGATGGCAGGACTAACTGTAACTCAAATGCACTGTTTTTCACTGTGGAAAGCCCCACACTCCAAACAACTCTGAGTTCATTAGCAAATATCCATTTGGAAGTGATTACCCAAGTGGCCTCAGATGAACTCTTTAGCCTACTGGTGCCTTGGTTTCCTTTTCTATAAAATGATAATAAGAACACCTACCCTATGGTCAACAATACCATATTGTACACTTAAAAGTTTGTTAAGATTGATCTCATGTTAGGTGTTCTTAACACAATAAAATAAATTTCACAATAATAACACAAAGAATATCTGCCTCAAAGTGTTTAAGAGGTTTAAATAAGTTAATATTTTGAAATCATTAGAATGGTGCCTGCCACAGAATTTAAAATAAATAAACAAAATATGCAATCCTTCATCTATCATTTGCTAAATGCTTCTATATCCATCTTATATTCCCAAGAAGACTCGAAGCTAAGTCCAGAGACCACACTGGCACTCTACTTTCTATTCAGTTTCCCACCCTCAGTGAGCTTAGCCCTGCAGCAGACATATAAGGCCATCAATAAACAGTTGTGAGTTCGATCGTGACAGTGTGACATAGGGGAAGCCACCCTGGAATACACTGTGTGGCGTGAGTGCCTCTCTGACCAATGCCTGTAGATCAGTGGGTTTCAAGATACTTGACCCCAACACACAGTAACAATTTGTATGTGGCAAATTGATACACACATGAATATTTTCATATGTTTATATAATTATCTCACTGAAATCAAAGTTTTACAAAACAGTACTTAACCATACCATGTAAAATATGCTCCAACAGAAACAAGAAACTATTCTAGTTAAATCTAGTCCAGTGCATGTCAAACTTTAAAGTGCATTCAAAACACTTGGAGGTCATGCTAACATGTAGATTAGATTCAGCAGGACTTGGTAGGATCAGAGAGTCTGCATTTCTATCATGCTCCCATGGTGACACTGTACCATCCCTGGACCATACTTAGTATAGAAATAATGCTGGGAATGGCTCTCTAAATTTATTTCACAGCCCACTAAAGGGTTGCAATCTGCAGCTGTAAATCACTTCTCCAAATAATTTTGAAAGTGTCTTTCATCTCTATAATCCCATTATTATCTTCCTAACCTCGGAACAGAAATCCTAGGCCTGGGTGGGAGTAGGGGTAGGGGAATTCACAGCAAGAACGACTCAAGTATTACCTTTCCTATTGACTTTTATGCTGATATGCCTGTTTGGCTCCAGCCCTGTCCTCACTGTTCAAAGCTTACACCTTGTAGCTATGTTAATAAATTGACTGAGTACTCATTATGAGCAGGGCACAGAACTGAATGCTTTATATCTATCACATTTACTCCTACAACCACCTGTGTAGATATTGCCATTTTATAGATGAGAGAAGGCAAGTAGCTATAACTGGTGGAGTTGGGATTCCAGAGCCTATGTTCTTGTTTTTTTTTTTTTTAAAGGTTTTTTTTTTATTTATCCACTCATGAGAGACACAGAGGGAGAGAGAGGCAGAGACACAGGCAGGGGGAGAAGCAGGCTCCATGCAGGGAGCCCGATGTGGGACTCGATCCAGGGTCTCCAGGATCATGCCCCGGGCTGCAGGCGGCGCTAAACCGCTGCGCCACCGGGGCTGCCCGAGCCTATGTTCTTGTGATAGCTAGCCTCTTAGATGGCTCCAGTGATCCTTGCCTCCTGACATTCACACCCCCTTTATAGTCCTCTCTCACATTGAATATGGCCCACCTGGTAGTCAGTAGAGTATTGAGAAAATGACAGTGTGTGACTTCCAAGACTCACTCAGAAGACACTGTGGTTTCTGTCTCGCACTCACTTAGATTATTCCCTCTACAAGAGGCCAGGTTGTCATGTCATCAGAATTCTCAAGCAGCCCTATGGAAAGTCCGTACAGCAATGGACTGAAGCTTTCTGCCAACATCCAGCACCAACTTGTTAGGCATATAAGTGAGCCACCATGGAAGCCAATCCTGTAGCCTTTCACATCTTCAGACAACCGTAGCCCTCGACTGACATCTTTACTGCAATCTCACAAGAGACCCAAACCTAGAAACACCTCACTAAGCCTCTCTCAACTTCCTGATCCACAAAAACTGTGTGAGGTAATAAACATTTATTATCATTTTATACCTTTAATGCCTGGGGTAATTTCTGATGCAGCAATAGATACCTCACATAGTTCCTAACCAGTAGGATAGGCCATCATCATTATGATTCAGGCCTAAAAGGAAAATGAATCTCCTATGAGGCCTTTTGGATTAGTTGTTCATTGTGGCAGTGTGCACCATGGTTCAGCAAATTCTCATTATCCCCCTGCAACCAACTTTGGGCGAAGCATCTACTTCCCATCTGGACTGACCCAGATGACTTGCTGTAGCCAATTGGATATGGGCGTTGAGGATGTTAGATCACATTTGGAGACACTACAAGAATCTGTCTGCCCTCTTTAGCTTCTGCTCTCATTTATAAAAACAATATATCCCAGAGAGTAGATGTTCCTTTAGCCTGGGTCCCAGAGTGAGAATGGATGGCCAACCCAGCTGACCCTGAGCCCAGCTTGGAGACAAGCCAAGCTGAGCTCAAGTCCATGCAGAGGGACAACTGACTTGTAGACTCATGAGTGAGAAATAAATGCTTGTTGTGGTAAGCCATGAGATTTTAGGGTTGTTTGTTACCTCAGCCAAAGCTGAGCCACACACTCACCATGCTGTATGATGCCGTGTTCCATAAGCCGGTGGCAAAGCTGCTCGGCCTCTTTCCTTGTCGTGGCCTCACCTTCCTGAACCAGCCAATCCAGGAATTCAGATGCCATGAAGGTGCGTTCATACTTGACCCCTTCCTCTTCCCTCGCTTGCAGGAGTGTGTTTTCAGGGCTCATCAGCCTGGGAGGAAGGGAAGGAAGGGAAGAAAAATAAACCTACACGGATGGAAAATAGCTAATTTGAAATCCTACATCATAGGTTTCTGCGAAGTATCACAGCAAAGTTGTCAGACAGACAAGTGTGACTGTCATGTGCTATTACAAATGTAATGCTTAACAGAAGGATCTGCTTCAGGAGTGAAAGAGATGTGTTTGCTCCTGGTAATTAAGGGGGAAAAAAAAGCTGGTGGGGTGCCTGGCTGGCTCAGTCAGTAGAGTTGCAACTCTTGATCTCCGGGTTGTAAGTGCAAGCCTCACGCTGTAGTGATTAATGAAAAGAAAAGAAAAGAAAGGAAAAGAAAAAAGAAAAGAAAAGAAGAAAAAGAAAAAGAAAAAAAAAGAGAAAGAGAGAAAAGAAAAAGAAAAAGAAAAGAAGAACCTGGAAATGTAATCCAAAACCCACATTAGCAGACTGCATTTTGGTCAGCCACCTTGAAAAGGGCAATTTATTAGCCAAGCCCCATCACATCTTTTTTTAAAAAAGTTAGTATTTCTTTCCTAAAAGAGTCACTCAATTTCCTGAATCACTGGGCTAACAAGACGACTGCTATTGATTGAATGTTTGAGTCCCCTCAAAATTTATATAATCAAATTTGTCCAGTGTGATGGTATTGGGAGCTGGGACCTTTGGGAGGTGACTTTCATAGTCCCCATGATGGGATCACTGCCCTTGCAAGAAGAGACAGAGAGCTTGTTTCCCCCTTCTCTCTTGATGAGGGTACAAGGAGAAGACTGTCTGCAAACCAAGGAGAGGGCCCTCACTAGACACCAGATCTGCATGATGCTTTGATCTTGGACCCTCTCTGCTTCCCAGCTGTGAGAAATAAGACTTTATTGTTTAAGCCACCCAGTCTATGGCATTTGTTACAGCAGCCTGAACTGACGTAAGCCACTCCTTCACAACACCCCCGTCCCCACAGAGCTTATTTCTCACACCTCCTTCTCTAGCATTCTCCAACTGCCCTCGCGTCTGTCCTCACCATCCCTCTGAAAGAGCTCCCGCTGGTGTTGTACTTTTGGAGAATACTTGCATCCGTATATGATGGGAATTTATAGATCCCCGCTTTGTTTGATGTTAATAGCAATAGATGCTGCTGACCATTCCCCTCCTCCAGAGGGGCATTATATTCCCCTGGTTTCCCTCCTGTCCCTCTGTTCCTACCTCTTTCTCAGTTACCTTTGTGTTGGTTCCTCCTCATCTCCCTGGACTTTAAAGGCTGGAATTTCTTGGGATTCAAATCCCCAAATACCTCTTTTCTCATTGCATCGTCTCTCAGGGAGATTGTTTCATCCCTGTAGCTTCAATTGCCATCCATGCCCCAAAGATTCCCAAATTCATGTCGCTAAATCAAGCCTATATTCTCAACTCCAGACCTTGGTGTCCACGTGGACATCTCAAAAACACCTCAGAATCAACAAACCTAGAACTGAACTCAGGTTCTTCCTCCAAACCTGGTCCTGTGCCACTAGTACTTCCATCATCCCACCAGAAAACAAGGCAGCATCATTTATGCCTCCATCTTCCTCATCCCCCCAACTCCAGTCCAGACAGTCGTATGAATTGTGAATTTTATGTCCCAAATCATACTCCTATATGTCTAGGTCTTTCCATCTCCAATGGTGCCACTACCTTAGTCCAAAATACCAACACCCTTAACCCAGTTACAATGGTTTCTTCAATAGACTTTACTAGCTACCCACTCTTGTTCTCCTTGTAAACTCAGGCACTGAAGTCCAGACACAGCAATTAAATTTATCTTTTTCAAACTCAGACCTGATAATGTCCTAATCCTGTTGAAGATACACTTCAATGGTTTCTGATTGCTTTTAGACTAAAGACCAAAATCTTTTATATGACCGATCTTTAATGCATTCACAATCTTTCCCTTTACCTCTTTAGGACCATTTTCACCTCTGACCTCATTTTGCTTCAGGGATGGTCTTCTTATAGTTCCTCAAACATATTATATCACCTGCCACAGGGCCTTTGGATACGTCATTATTGCAGCTGGAATGCTGTCCCCCACCTTTCCACTGTTCTACTTCTTAAGCCTATTTGACTCCTTATCCTTTGTATCTCAGCTATCCTCGGGTCTCCATTAGGCAATTCATTGTTCCCTATACAGTTTGGGTGATTATCACATTAAAGACTACCTTGTCTACTCAATTATAAGCTCCAACAGGGTAGGGCCTGTGTTTGCCCATAAAACTTTGTTTAATGGAAAATGGAATCCGATAAAATGCCAAAATCATTGTGTCTTCTTTCTCTTTAAAACAATTGCTGATTAGGTTCCTATCTCTCACATGAAAGTTTTTCTTTTAAAAACCCTTTCTTTTCAAACTAAAAATAATATGCAACACAAGTACCATTTCATTCTAGAGCAGGAGAAAACCTTAGAGATCACTGTAATCCAATCCCCTCCTCATCCATATGAGAAAAATGTCACTCTCTAACATAACATTCTATATCAATTAAATCTGAATGCACAAAATGCAATTCTCATACAAATGAGAAAAAAAATGAATGATAACATTCAATGTTTCAGGAAGGAAACTTGCTGAAGGTCATGCAAAGAGGCACATTACACATGTTTATAAATCATTTCATTTGGAGTAACTGAACCTCCATACTGACTGTCCATTCACAAGGTGTGTATTTTCAGTGCTTTCACACTTAGTGCCCAATACTGCTGTGGAAAGGATACTAGGCTAGGAATTTGAAGACTTAAGTTTATTCAGAATTGAGCACCTAACTGTAAGATACAAAACAAGCTGCTTTTCTTTGTTTCAGCCTCCTTTTTCTCAAGTGAATAATGTTATTTTAACCCATGATTATGACAAACAGCTGTACAGTACAAAAGATAAGGTATATGCAAAGTGTTACACTACTTAATGAATCATGGTACCTACCCCAGGGCAGGATGGATTTGTGCCCAACAGCTATGAAACAAGGGAAACCCCCTTCATGCTCCCTCCACTCATCCCAGCAGAACCTTCAGAGTCCTATTATATAAAAGTCATGGCAGGGCACAGGATTGGGAGGTAGGAGGCCAGAGGGCCTAGCCACAAACTAATCACATAACTTCTCACTACTTCAGCATCCCCCTATTAAGTGAGGAAGAAAATACCTAATCTACTTCCTTTCCTGGATTCTGTTATCAAAAATCTTTGGAAAAAGAAGTTCTAAGTATATGCTTTTATATTAGGAGTATTTATAAAAGCTATCAGCATCTAAGAGAACTCATAAAAAAAAAATACCTTCTTAGCATGGAACAGAACTCATTTAAAAATCTTTTTATTTAAAAAAATTATTTTTGTTTAGACCTTTCTCCAAGTCAATCCTCTTCTGTATTTTAATCCATCCTTAGAGAAAGCTCCTGGGCTGCTTTCCCAGGTTGAGTAACATCTAGTTGGTATGAGTAATAAGAATTATATTTAATATTACAGTGACCACGTCCTTCTAAGAAGACCAAAAGGGCAGATAAGAATCTAGAAAAGAGAATCAAAGGGTCTATGTGCATGCTCAAATTAGGAACACCACCATATCTTAATTTCTTTTGACCCTCAAATAATTGGTGTGAAATTGGTATTGGTATTTTGGTGTGAAAATAGAGGCAAGCTAGCCTCCTTGGTTTTCCAGTTGTAAACATTATTTCCTCTAAGAAGTCTTCTTTGACCCCACAAATCTGGACCATATGCCACATCTAAGGGCTCCCATAGTTCCCTGCAGGATCTTTAGAGCCCCAGAGGAACTGCCTACTCAAACCATAAGCCTTTTTTTAGATAACTGTCCTTACCTATGTGGTTCACAGAAGTTTTCTAATACAAAAGATCCTCAAAACATGTAGCTGAGTGAATAAATGCAACTCAATTATATGCATTCTCCTGCTCCACATCGTTATCCCAGACTATTAAAAGTGACACCCTTAGCTATCACCAAGGAGGTAAGAGACAACAGATACTAGTGAGCAGGTGGTGAAAAGGGAACCCTTTTATATTGTTGGTGGGGTTGCAAATTGGTCCCACCACTACAGAAAACAATATAGAGGCTCCTCAAGAAACTAAAAATATATCTACTGTATAATCCATCAATTCCACTCCCGCGTATATATCCAAAGGAAATGAAAACAGGATTTCAAACAAATATCTGCCCTCTCATGTTTATCACAGCATTTTCACAATAGCTAAGATATGGAACTAACCCAAAGGACCATCAGGAGATAAAGAGATAAAAAAGATGTGGTACATTAAAAAAAAATGTGGTACATAAACACAATGGAATATTATTTAGCTAGGAGAAAGGAAGATATCCTTCTTCCCACTTGCAACAATGTGGATGGACTTTGAGCACATTATGCTGAGTGAGATAAGTCAGAGAAAGATGAGTATTATATGATGTAACTTATATGTGGAATCTAAAACATGAAATCTATAAAAAAAAGGGGGGGGAGAGTAAAGTGGTGAGACTAGGGGACTAGAGGGGGTAGATGAGACTGAGGCTTAAGGGTACAAACTTGTAACAAGTAGTAAATAAGCCATAGAGAGCTAATACACAGTGTAATGAATATAGACAATAATATTGCACAATTATGTGATAAACATTACTGTATCTACAATCATACTGCAATATAGAAATGCATCAAAGTAATACACTACACACTTTAAAGCTGCACAATGTTACATGTCAAATTTATTTTTTTTAAAAAAAGACAATCTAGATTAAATGCCATTTATCTGATTCAGGAAGTTTGATTTAGCAGGGATTCCTAAATTCTATGAAACATGATTATATAGTCTCCAACTATAATAAAACTAAGAAAACAAATACAGGCCAAAAAACAAAACAAAACAAAAAAAACCCTAAATACTGACCCTATATGCAGATGAGGTGAATCTAGAGTTCCTGCCCTATCGATACTCTCCATTTAAGACACAGATGGAGATGCTTGGCTTTTCTTTCTCTTTATAACACTCCGTCCATTCTAGCTCAGCAATTTTATTTTTGGGTGTGGGGAGGACAAATGGATAGGGTTTATTTGTGTCACTTCTTGTAACCAGAAACATGACCTGCCAGAAAGCTCTGGAGCTCCTGCTAAGTAGCTGGTGGCCTCTGGACAAGCAGCTGGTTAGCTGCTGTTGCCAATGCTCTTTAGAGAAGAGGCAAATTGGCCAGCCTGCTATTTAAAACATGCCCGGCCAGCCTTAGTTGTTCCTTATTTCATTTCTTCTTAAAATCAAATAATGTTCCTATGCAGGTTCCTCTCTAAGATAAAGACTTTCATGGGATTTGATTTTAGTACTAATATGTGGTCACAGTGTTAAGGCAAGACTTACTACTTGTTCCAATTATGTTTTGCTCTCTAACAAGCTATCCTCAAAGTTGGTGGCTTTGAAACAACCACTATTTCATTATATCTTAGTGGGTTGCCTGGGGCTCAACTGAGTAGTACCTCCATCACTCTTGCTAGGGGTCACTCATGCCATTGCAGACGTTGGCTAGGGCTTGGTGTCTGGTGCTACAGTGCTCCTGAGTCAATGCAGCCTCTCTGTCTAGTGAGGCAGGCTGGATATTGAGATGCAGAGCTCAAGAGGAAGGAGAAAGATGGTACCAGAACTTGCGTATGGTTTTATTGAAAACTAATCTACTGACCATACAATTAACCCATTTAGCATGTACAATTCAATGGTATTAGTACACAGAGTACACAACCATCACTACAATCCATGTTAGAACATCTCCCTCACCCCAAATGGAAACCTCATTACAATCACTCCCTACTTCTCCAGTGCCCCATCCCTAGGCAAACACTAGTCTATGTTCTGCATCCACAAATTCGCCTGCTCTAGACAGTTCAAATAAATATAATCATATAATATGTGGCTCTTTGTGACTGGTTTCTTTCATTTAGCATAATGTTTTCAAATTCATCCATGCTATAGCATGTATTACTATTCTATTCCTTCCACAGTTAGTATGGCCAAATAATATTCCATTGTGTGGATATAATATATTTTGTTTACCCATTCATCAGTTGATGGACATTTGGGTTGTTTCCACTTTTGGTTATTATGAGTAATGCTGCTATGAACATTCATATTCAATTTATGTATAGACATATGTTTTCATATACATCTAGAGTACAATTGCTGGATCATGTGGTAACCCTGCTTAACCTTCTGGGAAACTTCCAGACTGTTTTCATACTGGCTGCACTATTTTCATTTCCACCAGTAAAGCGTGAGGATTCCAATTTCTCCACATCCTCGCTAGCGGTTGCTACCATCCATTCTTATTTCTTAGTGCCATCCTAGTGGGTGTGAAGTGGTATCTCACTGTGGTTTTGATTTGCACTTCCCTGATGATTAATGACATTAAGCATATTTTCATGTGCTTATTGTCCATTTGTATATATTCTTTGGGAAAATGTCTATTCAGAGCCTTTGTTTATTTTTAAAATTAGGTTGTCTTTTCATTATTGAGTTTTAAACATCTTTTATATATTCTGGATGCAAGTCCATTATCAAACTCATGATTTGCAAATATTTTCTCCATTCTGTGGGTTTAAATTTTGAAGTGGTTCAAATTCTCCATTTTAGTCACTTGTGTGTTCAGTGTCACAGCTAAGAAACCGCTGCCTAGCCCAAGCCCAGGAAAATTTATTTGCTCATATGTCTTCTTCCAAGAGTTTTACGTTTTAGTCCTTACATCTAGTTTTATAATCCGTTCGAGCTAATTTTTCTAGAAGGCATGGGGCTGGAGTCTACCTTCATTCTTTTGTATGCGGCTATCTAGTTGTTCCATCACCATTTGTTGAAAGATTATTCATTCCCTGTTGAATTATTTTGGCAGTCATCAAAAGTCCATCAACCTAGCCAGGCCTTCTTTAACAGCCGGGCTCCAAAGTCACAGAATGTCAAGTGCCCTGGATTGTATTCAATAAAGCTATCAGACTCAGGCCAGACTCAATGGGAAGGAAAGAGCAACATGCATGCATAGCAAGAGGTGGAAAAGTTTGGAACCATCTTGGAGAGTAGGAACCACACGGATTTATTTTCATTAATTGGCTGAAAGGCAATTTCTTTTTTTTTAATTTTTATTTATTTATGATAGTCACACACAGAGAGAGAGAGAGAGAGGCAGAGACATAGGCAGAGGGAGAAGCAGGCTCCATGTACCGGGAGCCCGATGTGGGATTCGATCCCGGGTCTCCAGGATCGCGCCCTGGGCCAAAGGCAGGCGCCAAACCGCGGCGCCACCCAGGGATCCCTGAAAGGCAATTTCAATTCTTATAGCTCATTCACAGTGTTGTGTTGTCTCTTCCTCATTTATTTAATATTTTTTACTTTACTTAAAGTAGAGAGTAGTTTTAAAAGCATGAGATTAAAGACAAATCCAGCTTTCAATCCTAACTGCATACATGTTAGCTTCATGACCTTGCTTCCCCTAAGTGACCACTGGGGAGTTCTGCAGTTATGAGTGTGATAATGCATGGAACACTTCAGTCACAGTGTCAGTTGCGCCTGAAAACCTGAATACATTTTAGCCATGATGAGGATGAGGATGATGATGATAAAAGTTTTCTAGATGGAGTCATTATTTGATAAAATCAAACCCCTTAGTGGCAAAAATTAAGATTGTGTGCATTTCTCTAGACAAGAATAACAACTCTATTTTAATTAGTAATCAGAAGTATATATGATGCTCAGAAACTCTTATATTTTGTAGAACAAATTCTTTTTTAATCAAAATTATCCTGTTCTGGCCTACAATTATGACATAAAGCCATATGCCCAAATCAGTGTTAGGCATTAACAATATTTGCCTCATGTAAGCATGTACACATCAGATTTTGATTGTGTATGTGAGTTGATTTCAACCTTTCCTGGATATATATCTGAGTCAGATTTCCCAGGCTCACTTTAACCCAGGGGGAAGGCAGCATTACAATAGAAGGAACTGCTACATTTGGGGGCCAATACAGAAATAGAAATAAGCTGATAGTGATCTCTTTGTGCACTGAAAAAAATTCAAAATAGCTGAGAAGGCCCTATATAACACAAGAACATACATAAATGGTACTCAAGGGCACAAGCTAGGGAGAGTCACAATGATCCATGTGCTATGTGGCCAAAAAGATGCTTTAGGATTTTAGAAAGGTAGCTTTTTAAAAAGTCATTTGTTAATATAATGATAAATTATTTTAAAAGGCTAAATGTATGACTTAATACACATGATAACCCTTAAAAATTAAAAATTCATTCACCCAAATATTAAAAGACTTTCTTATTCCTGGGGGTAGCTTGTGAATGATTTTTCTTTTCTTCTTAATAGAACACTCTATTACTCAAATTATTCCCCAGGGAGAATGTACTGTTTTTGTAACTGGGGGAAAATGTTATCAATGAAGAAGTTATATTAAGGTTGTTTTATTGTTGTTGCTGTTTTTCAGAGAGAGAGAGAGCATGCACACTTGCAGGGGAAAGGGAGGGGGAGAAATTGAGGGAGGGGAGGGGCAGAGGGAGAAGGAGAGAGAGAATCTGAAGCAGGCTCCAAGCTCAGTGTGAGGCCCATATGGGGTTCAATCTCAGGACCCTGAGATCATGACCTTGATCAAGAGTCAGACACTTAAACAACTGAGCCACCCAGGAGCCCCAAGGTTAAGCTTATATTTAACTGGATGACTTGTTCCTGACAAAATGCTTATATTAATACCCAGTATAAAAAGCAGTTCCCAATGTATAAATGATGTATTTACATGTATATTCCCAACATACAGTTTAAATATACAACATTGATTGACTTCTGTGATTAGAAAGAAGGTATTAATTAGGAAGAAATGCTTACATGAGCATTGGTATTTTTAAGTACTATGCTATTGTCTATAAAACAGATATACAGATAAACTGACATAATTTTCATAATAATTAGGTTTGGAACTAGTCAACAGAAAACTGTTCAGTTAATATTTATGAGTAAAAACGCTACATACTGGAAAGGGTGACAGAAAGAAGGGAAAAACAGCATTTTACATCCTTTGCCAACAAGTATCTTTTACCTGCTTTCGCTCCTGCTTTCATCTTCATACTATACACTGAGTTTAACATCTTCACTTTCATTTTCCTTCCTTACTTACGCTATTCCCTCACATCTCCTCTTTCTTCCTTGAAGAAATCTAAACTATTTTTGAAAAGGGGAGGGGGGCTCACTGTACAGTGATACAGGTTGCTCACCGCACAAAGAAACCTGGCTTCAGGCAAAAAGGAGGGCTAAAGTCCAGCCCTAATTCCTCATGAGCAGTCCTGTGTAGAAATGACTGCCCTAGCCTAAAGGAAAGGGCAAAAAGCTACCTGGTTCTCATTTGCAGTAGGTGCTAAATGATGCAGTGGGTCTCTGCTTTAAAGGGCTGGATTAAGTACTAACTCCTCTTTGAAGCTATCCCCACTAAAGTACAAGCCAGACAGATCTCTCTCTGTTTTGAACTTAAAATCAGGGCCATGGTTTATGTATCCATTCAATTTTTAATGCACTCCAGCTGAGCTAGAAGCTTCTGAAAGATACACACCATGCCTTAAATGTTTTCATTTCTTAAAAAATTGAGCCTAGGGAAGGCGTATACCACAAGTGCCCAACAAATATTTGTTAATCAACTAAAAACTAAAAATATCCCAAGCCAACAGTAATAGAGAGGGTTTTTTGTCTTTGAAGGGTGAAATACCTTCCTCCTTGCTTGCTATTTTAAATCCGCTTAAAGAAAAACTAGAACTTTTTAGTGCTGATTTTATGCTCTGAAGAGACTGGTATTCTGGGACCTGAGCTGTAATTTTCACATTGCCCATGGTTTTTAGTGTTGTTGTAGTAAACATTTTCAGAACTTGAA
The DNA here is from genome assembly GCF_003254725.2 of Canis lupus dingo. Classification (NCBI taxonomy): domain Eukaryota; kingdom Metazoa; phylum Chordata; class Mammalia; order Carnivora; family Canidae; genus Canis; species Canis lupus. The sequence continues at coordinate 19,114,059 of NC_064255.1, read as the reverse complement.
TCAGCTTTAGACAGAAGCCAAGTGTGATTTCAAGGCCACAGCTACCCTAAAAGGCCACATTCAGCTATGGTTTCGTAACTGTAAAATTACCCAGGAAGAAAAAGCTGAGCACTTTTACAATACATTCAAAACTATTCCAACCTCTGTTAGCCTTTTCAAACAACTGTCCAGGGAAGGTGGGCTCTAAAACATATTATAAAGGCTTCTTTTAAGGGAATGATTATTATTTATTTTGGATATTTCCATAATTATTAGAAAATATTTGTGTCATTTGGAGCCAAAAACAAAGACAGAAAAAGAGGTAAAGAAAGAAGTTTAGGAGAGGTAAGATGAAGGGATAAAGAAAAATTGAGGGCAATACCAACTAGAGAAAATAAATATACTCTAAAAAGGTAAGAAAATGAGTAAAAAAGTGAACACAAGGACACATAGGTCCTACTTTTGCACAGGTTAATGGGCTAGGTGACAGGAGGACCACTTTGTGCTGTACTTTTGTGGAAGTGGTGTGAAAGAGGAAAGGAAACAGTCTCTGCTCTCATTCTTCAACCAAGATCTTATGTTGTACAATCTGAAGACTCCACTCTTAAAACAGATTAAAAATTGCTGTGTTGATACATCTGTGGTCAACTGACTTTTAACAAGGATTCCAAGGCCACCCAATGAGAAAGAATAATTTTTTTCAACAAATTGTGCTGATATGATTAGAGAGCCAATGCAAAACAAGTAAACAAAAAAAGAAGTTGGACCTGCACCTCATACCCTATACAAACAAAACAAAACAAAACCTCAAAATATCTTAAAGATCTAATTATAAGAGCTAAAACCATAAAATTTTTACAAGAAAACATAAAGGTAAATCTTCATGACTTTGGATTGGGCAAAGGATTCTTAGGTAGGGCACCAAAAACACCAGTGGCAAAAGAAAAAATAGATACATTGGATGACATCAACATTTACAACTCTCTTTTTTTTTTTAATTTATGATAGTCACAGAGATAGAGAGAGAGAGAGAGAGGCAGAGATACAGGCAGAGGGAGAAGCAGGCTCCATGCACCGGGAACCCGACGTGGGATTCGATCCCGGGTCTCCAGGATCGCGCCCTGGGCCAAAGGCAAGCACTAAACCGCTGCGCCACCCAGGGATCCCAACATTTACAACTCTTATGCTTCAAAGACACCAGCAAGAATATGAAAAGACAACTCACAGAATGGGATAAAATATCTGCAAAGCATATGTTTGACAATGTGTGTGCATCCAGAATATGGAAAGAACACTTAGAGCTCAATAATAAAAGGACAAATAACCCAACTTCAAAGTGGACTAATGATCTCAATAGGCCAGAGAAGATATACAAATGGTCAATAAACACATAGGAAGGTGCTAGGCATCATTGGTCATCAGGAATTGCAAATCAAAACCACAATGAGCTATCAGTTCACATCCCCTAGTTGGTTAGAATCAAAAAGTCACATAATGACAAGTTGTTTGCAAGGAAGTGGAGAAACCAGAAGCCTCAAATGCTGTTGGTGGGAATGTAAAATGGTACAGCCGCTTCAGAAAACAATCTCTCCATTCCTCAAACCACTAAACACAAAGTTACTACATGATCCAGCCATTCTCCTCACTATATGTCCAGGAGAAATGAAAACATATATCCACAGAAAATCATGCACACAAATGTTTATAGCAGCATTATTCATTATGGTCAGAAAGTAGAAACAACCCAAGTACTCATCTACTGATGAAACTGAAAATCTTATATATCTATATAATGGAATAACATTTGGCTACAAAAAGGAATAAAGTACTGATACAAGCTACCCATGCATGAACCTTGAAAACATGATAAATGAAAGAGATCAGTCACAAAAGACCATGCATTGTATCATTTCATTCATGTAAGATGTTCAGAACAGAAAAAGCTATAAGGACAGAAAGTAAATTAGCGGTTGCATAGGAATAGATCAAAGAATAGGGATGTGATAGTTAAAAGTTAAAGGGGTTTCTTTTTGAAGTGATGAAAATGTTCTACAATTGTGGTTAGGCAGCTGCCTTCAGCTCAGGTCATGATCTCAGGGTCCTGGGACCGAGTTCCACACCCATCAGGCTCCCTACTCAGTGAGGAGTCTGCTTCTCTCTTCTCTCTCTCCCTCTACCAACCCCCCCCCCCCCCGGCTCGTGCACTTTCTCTCACTTAAATAAATAAATAAAAATTTTTTTAAAAAAACTACGTGGGTCGTGGTGGCTTCATAAGTATGTTAAATTTGTGAAAATGTATTGAGCTGCATACTTAGGACATGTGTACTTTATGCATGTTGCACTTCAATCAATTTAAATGTGTAGTTAAACTACACATTTCAATTTGATAAAGTTAAAAATCTGGATTTTTCTTTCATTCTGGTCTGAAAGACTCTTTTGTTAGGGGCCCTGAAATTAATAAATGCTTTCTGTCAATTTGGTGTTTTTTCATTTGGTGGAACAATGTCTTGGCTTACATTCCCAGCTCTGTGTGAAGAGAGTGTAATTAAGTAGGGATGTTTTCATTTAGCAAATAAAGCAAGAAAAACAATGTAGCAACTACACCTCTTGGACTCATCTCCACATTTAAAGACAGAGCCACCTACCCAGGGGAGTTTCCACACAAAGACTCTAACGTAAGCATACTCTCCTTCCTTAAAAACTCTCAGCCATGCCTTCCCCTGGTATCACTCTTCAAACATCCACTTCTACTTTGCTCCAATATGTGCCTCTTCTCCCAGAAGGTCCTGCCCCCTCTGCTGCTCTGTGTGTGTTCTTTTTCTGCTTTGCTGCAGAATGTCTGGCATAGCCTCATTATACCCATCCCCCTTGATCCATTCACTCTAGAACTTCAAAGCTTAAAAACAAACAAGCTATTTCCTCCAGAAAAGACTGAGTTCTTGAGCTCTTCCAGATGTAAGCAAGAGTCATTGCATTCAAAGCATATTAGAAATGATATTCAATTTCTACATGTTCGCTCAAATTTAAATTTTTAATTTTTTAAAAAGATTTTAATAAATAAATCTCATGTATTTATTCATGAGAGACACAGAGAGAGAGGCAGAGACACAGGCAGAGGGAGAAGCAGGCTCCCTGCAGGGAGCTCGATATGGAACTCGATCCCAGGACCCTGGGATCATGACCTGACCCAAAGGCAGATGCTCAACCACTGAGCCACCCAGGTGCCCCTAAATTCTTAGTTTTTAATGCTAATGGTGGGAAAGTGAAAAGCCTGAACTTGGAGCAAATTTTCCAGGATTATGTTTTAGAATCTGAAGGTTAAAGCATGTTTCTTAGCCCATCTCAAATTCACTTGCCTTACCTGTAAATCAATGGTGAAAATCTCTCCCACTGAGAGGTGCAGGAAGAATTAAGTGAAATAATGTGTGAGAAAAACTCAGGATGGTACCTAGAGCAGGAAGTGCTCAGTAAATGATGCTATGTTTGCCATTCTTATTCTCTGAATGTCCACACTAAGACCCTACAATGAGTAAATCCAAATAGAGTCATCTTAGATTATCAAATATAACTACTGGTTTTACTCTAATTAGAACATGCCACAGGTTAGGAAAAAGAGAAAGGGGCTAACCACTGACTTCATCCCTAAATAAGAATGACCGAGGTCCATGACCTTCAAGGGCTTCTGGTCAAGCTGGAGAGAATGAGACCAAATCACATTGGAGAGATGACTGTTCTAGTTACTGGGCTAGAACCCAGGGGTGAAGCAGGAACAGAAAGGGAGCCAAATTAATCCACTACAATCCAACCACACTCCATACTTGCACAACAGTGGTGACTGGAACCCTGTGCCAATTCCAACCATCACAACATGCATGTTACGGGCTCAGAGAAAACAGAGCAAACGAATTTTCCATGGGAGTGTGGGCAATTCTGCTGCCTGTTCACTCAAGGAGATACAAGATAACTCATTACAGTACCCAGGTGGGTCTCACTGGTGTTACCAGTTGGGGTCCCAGCAGGAGACTACAAGGATGTACAAATAAGCTGCTAAAAGGTAGTTCATAATAAAAGAACTACTGATGCTATGTGCAGGGTTCAAGGAAATGCCAATGTAAAGCTCCCAGGCTAGCAGAGTGCACTGATCGTTAACAACTCTAGGCCTGAGGATTATGGAGGGAGGGAAGTTTCCAAACCCTAAAAGAGATGGGGGAAGGAGAGGGAGCTGAGGCCTTCAACAATAGGAAGGGAACAGAGAAATAATAGCCTGACCTACTCTCCTTCTTCCTACTTAATTCCTGCTCGTGCCTTCCATGGACTGAGGCAATGGCCGTGGAGCCTAGTGATGCCCTCGGCCCATGTAGGTCAGCCTCCTGGGGCACTCAGAGGGCTGGAAACCGGAGACATTGGATCTGGAGGATGAACAGAAATGTCGCTCGTCCAGGCTGAGAGCCTCTCCATGCTAAGTATAACTCTAGGGTAGAAAGGCACGTGTTTTTTTATGTGCTGACACAAGAATAGTTTGGACCATATGCATTTTCCCTTACAGATTAGAAATATAACATCCTGCATTAGATGAGGCTCTCCTGAGTTTATCTTCGTCCTCACAACAAATCTGTAAATTACACATTTTCTTCCAATTTTATGGATGAAAAAACAGGGTCAGAAGGGTTGAATGTTTCGGTAAGAGGCAGGAGAAGAACTCTGACACATGCTTCCCTGACTCCAGAAATCTTAAATGGCTTTTTCATTTGGACCAAGTTGAAAAGTAGCAACAAAAATTGATTGGCAAAAAGAATGTTACAGAGACTTTGGTCCACAGCCCTGCAATGACACGGGGTCAGGGAAACATGGCAGAAATAATGACACCATCAACCTCCACCATCAGTGAATCCAGTCTACTATTGAAGCAGCAATGTGTTTACCTTTAAATCTTTTCTAACTAACACCTAAAGCTAGAAATCTGTAGAGGACAAGCTAGGGCTGATGGCTTTGGACAAGGACAGCTGGCCTGGTGCCTGCTCTGCATGTTAACAAAGCTTGAGTATTACTGCTATACATTATAGGGGGATGGCACTGCCAAGGAACAGTAAGGAGAATACAATTTCCAAAACCAGACCCAAAGGCTTTCTTCAGATCCATTTAAAAATCCGTTAAGCTGCATACTGTTTTTTATCATTTAGTGCTGTTCATTACTGCTACCACCCTGGCTCAATGCTACAGAAACTTTGCAAAGTAGGAAGTACAGACCGAAAAGTGGTTCAGATCATGGACCCTGTAGTTGGAAACCAGGGTTGGAATGGTCCTTGTGCCTTCTGGCTGTGAAGCTAAGCGATTTACTTCACCTCTCTTGCCTGGATCTCCTTATTTGCCCAAAGGAGAATAACAGTATTTATCTCATTAGCTTAGAATGGGGCTTTCATGAGACAACACATGTGAAGAGCTTAATATACAAGAGGCATCAATAATACCTCATATTTGCTGCTTTCATCATTATCGTCAGCATCTGCAGGCTTACCCCCATCTCTTCAATTTCTCTGATCAACATCTGGCCCCAACAATATGGATGTCACCTTGCTTTGTCTTTCTCCTGCTTGTTGGCCTTCTAAGATAAGCCTGACTGCTTCCTGCTCTCCTCTTGCCAGCCTTTCTTTTTTTTTTTTTTTTGTTTTAGTAGTTTTAAAATTTTTAATTTATTTTAGGTATTTTTAATTCTGGTCAATAAACACAGATTTTTACCATTTTAGCTATTTTTAGGATACAGTTTAATACATGAAGTACATTCACATGATTATGCCATCATCACCACCATCCATCTTGAGACCTTTTTCAACCTCCCAAACTGAAACCCTATACCCACAAAATAATAACTCTCTGCTCCTTCTTCCCCCAGTCTCTGGCAACCTACTCTTTATGAATTTGAGTCCTCTAGGGACCTCGTATGAGGTCCCTAGACTAGAATCCTACATTTGTCCATTTATGACTGATGCTACTTAACTAGCATAATGTCACCTGTGTTGTAGCATGTGTCAGAATTTTCTTCCTTTTTAAAGCTAAATAGTATTTCATTGTATGAATATACCACATTTTGTTTATACATTCATCCATCAATGGGCATTGGCTACTTTGACTTTTTGTTTATTGTAAACAATGCTGCTAATGAATATGTGTGTACAAGTACCTGTTCAGGACCCTGATTTCAATTCCTTTCGGTACTTACTCAGAAGTGGAATTGCTGGATCATATGGTAATTACGTTTAATTTTTTGAAGACCCCTCCGTACCATTTTTCACCATTCGTGCAGCACAGTAGCTGCATGATTCCCATCAGCAATGCACAAGGGTTCCAGTCTCTCCACATCTTCACCTTCACTGTGATTTATGATTTGTTTTTGTTTGCTTTGGTGATCACCACCCTGATGAGTGTGAAGTGGCTACACCACCACTTGTGTTTCCCATGGCTCTGTGTTCCCAGATGCATTTCACCACCTCTACCTCCCAGTCTCTGGGCATAACCAAATGTGCAGACCCTAGCTAGTTCTACTCCTAGACAATGGGCCAGAACTCAGCTACCTGGACCAAACTAGCCATGAAGTGACTCCTAGTTGACACTTCCTTGGCAGACTGAAGCTGCAGCTATTAAAAATAAGAAAACCTTAGGACACCTGGGTGGCGGAGTGATTGAGCATCTGCCTTTGGCTCAGGTTGTGATCCTGGGGTCCTGCGATCGAGCCCAACATTGGGCTTGCTGCAGGGGGCCTGCTTCTTCCTCTGCATATGTCTCTGCCTTTCTCTGTGTGTCTCTCTTAAGTAAATAAAAAATTTTTAAAAAGAAGAAGAAAGCCAAAAAATTAGGCAAACCAGGGCTGGTTGTTTTCAACATGCATATACATTGTCTTCTATATTTCAAATTACATGTATAATGTGTGTGGCAGTGTTTATATAGAGATATTATCTGAAAATATAACTGCTGTATAAAATTTTTGTTGAAACTTAAAATGATAAAATAATAAGTTTGTTTTATAGAGCCTCTTTAGTCTCTCCCTGACAGGTAAATTATTAAACATTTTAATAACCCACCAGGTGAAACACACAATTTTGCAAGACCTGCTATAAAGAAACTTTTTTTTTTTTTTTTTAAGAAAAGAAACAAAGAATAGATGGTTAGGAGCATCCAACAAGGATGAAGTTCTAGGTCAAAAGTTTCCCATGACCACATAGAGTTGCACATATAATGAAATCACTTTTTTTTTTTTTACATTTTTGTTCTAAAATGATTTCTAAACACCTCGTGAGAAGAGATGATGGCCCTTTAAAAATAGCATCATTTTAAAACTTCTTAAACAACTAATCTCTTTTCTCAAATAAAATCTCACAAAAATCCCATTTTAAAAAATTTCATGCTTATAACACCACATTTACTTATAAAAGTTAAACAGTGAAACTTATAAGGTAGTTTTGATTAACACAAAAAAATACAGAAGTAATAGGACTGGTGAGGATGTTTATTGCTCCCTTAATAATCAGCTACAGGGATCCCTTGATGGCGCAGCGGTTTGGCGCCTGCCTTTGGCCTAGGGTGCGATCCTGGAGATCTGGGATCGAATCCCACATCGGGCTCCCGGTGCATGGAGCCTGCTTCTCCCTCTGCCTATGTCTCTGCCTCTCTCTCTCTCTCTCTCTCTGTGTGACTATCATAAATAAAAATAAAAATTAAAAAAAATAATCAGCTACAAAATCCAATTAATTTGTGCGTTTTGTGTTAGTTGCCAGGAGGTAATTCTCCGTAGGTCTTGCACATCCCTTCATATCTTGCGAGAAGCACTGACAGCTTATGTTCTAAACTATCTTTTCAAGAATGTTTGCACACACACACAAAAAAAAGAATGTTTGCACAATGAACAGACTTGGAAGATAGTGTCTGTCTCTGAAGCAAAAGGGCAGATTGGCTTACTGTCCTGTTTAACAAAGATCATGTCTTGCTTTGTGCTAGAGAGCAGTCTGCTTAAAGATTATTACCAAAAAAACTCAGGCTCCTCAAGTTTGGGATCCTTTTCTGTAATCCAACCTTGGCAGGTGTCATCTGGCACCCATTATGCTATTCTATGGGCAACAGTGGCTCAGAGAATTGGCTCCAGAAAATAATACTCTGGTTATTACTATTGCTGAGAGTAACAAACTCTCCTTTTGTCTCCGTCTCCTGTCTTCAGCCAGTGCCCAGGAAAAGGTGGCAGGCAAACCTGTTAGCTTGCAAGTGGGGTAAAATTTCAAGATTCTTAACAGTTCTTGATATTAGTTATACAGTATCGAAATCATCCCTTGTCACTCAGACAAACAATTGCCAAAGGGAACAATTTTTAACCCACTTACATTGCAATCCTAGGACATTCTTCAATTAAGCCAAGAAGACAGGAAATGTTTATTCCAAGATTCTGTGCATCACTGTTAAGCTGGGCAGCCCAAGTAAACTGTGAAAGTGCTGTACATAGCCTTTAGAAAGGAATTTTATGAAAGTTTGCAAAATAATTAAAATATATTTTGAACACAAAATTTGAACAAGTTTGTAGAACTCAGTATCTCCATTTGAAAAGCACTTTCATCCCAGAAATGGAACAAGGTGGGGTCAAAAGCTTGAAGACTTCATGTTTTTTGTTCCAGCTCCATGATTTAAAGTCACATCAGTCATTAAACCCTTCTCTAGCTCATGTTCCCCATCTCTAGAGGGGGACTGATTGTGTCTACTGGGTTTAACACCCAGAGTTCACAGGGAATCAAACAAGTTAACTTTGTAAACTCTAAGAAGGAGAGACAAGGTAAACCTCTGGCTACTGTTGTTTGCCATTAAAAGCAAGTTCTCTGTAGCTCTTTCATGGAACCAGCTTAGCAGCTCACAGCAATCACAGCATGCAGAGTCCTTTGTTCATTCAACAAATATTTATTGTGCCAGGCACTGGGAGGGAACAGGAAAAAGATCCCAGGGGCACATGGTAGAGAAACTTCTGATAAGATAAAACACACAAAAGGGCTTTTCCCCTTTGGATATAGTTTCTCCCTTATATTTCTCTTCCGTCCTATGGAGGAGAGAATATAAAGGAAGAAGTGGGAACGCAACAGAGATATAATGGCATACAGGCATTTTAAAGCAATGCTTCAATCAAGCTTATGGTCCTAAGCGAACTAAATAGACTATTATTAGCGTCTGAAGAGAGAAACGCTCGCTGCTGAGAAAACCAAAAGGCCCTTTAGGTGAAACACTAAACTAATGTCTGTATGAACCAGACCTGGAAGGAAGCTACCTCCATGCTAACCCTAAGGTTAAATTAGAACTGAGAAGTCTCCTCCAGGTCTCACAATGAAATCAGGGTTAGTTAAAAATGTGCACTTCAACTATCAGTTTTCGCGTAAAAAAAAAAAAAAAAGGAAAAGAAAAGAAAAAGAAAAAGAAAAAAAATGAGTCCAAATTGTGCCTCAAACTCATATTCTCTTTTATAGCTACCTCCATTTATCAGCATATGCAGCACTTGATAATCCTGAGTTTAACTTGTATTAAAGAGATCTATTTTGCTAATTGTAGAATGATAATCAAATTTTACAGTTTGAGGGATGCCTAGGTGGCTCAGTGGTTGAGCATCTGCCTTTGGCTGAGGGCGTGATCCCTGGGATCGAGTCCTGCATCGGGCTCCCTGCATGGAACCTGCTTCTCCCTCTGCCTATGTCTCTGCCTCTCTCTGTGTGTCTCTCATTAATAAATAAAATATTTTTTAAAAATGTTATAGTTTGGAATATGCACCTGAAATATCTTCTACCATGTGATAGCAGCATACACAGATTCCACGTTGTTCTTCTAAGTCATGGATATTTACCCTGCTCACGCAGGTTTCATTTGAAAAGTAAAAATTGTACCACCTGGGAGAATGGGAGTTACATTCACATGTTGTGTGTCTGGGTTGCTTGGACCTATGCAAAATTGAGTAAGAAACGGTAAGTGCCTCCTGGAGAGATGACATGCCTTCTTCTAGGTAACTTCAGGCCACAGTGAAGGTTTGATGAAAGCTTGTTGATGGAAGTGCATCATGTCCTGAATGTGCTCAGATGAACTGCTCAAAATGACAAAGTCTGGGCATTGAATCAGGGGCGCACATCCTCTTTCTCACTCTTCCTTCCAGCTGGCAGCAGGAGATGAGCAACAGGATATGCTCTGAGGTAGGCCCTGTCCTGTGTGCTTATTCATCACGTTCGTTTAGTCCCCACGAGAAATCTAAAAGTCAGTATGTTCATATAGGAGGGCAATTGCAGGCACAGAGAGGTGAAGACACTTGCCAAGAAGGCACAGAGCCAGGATTCACACCCAGGCAGCTTGGCTCCTGGACTCTTCTATGCTAGGCTAAATAATAATAGGTATCATTTATTTATATTATGATTTACTACTCTAATAGCAGCAGCTAATATTTCTTGGGTTCTTACTCTTTGCCAAGTGCTGTGCTTAGCAATGTACAGTCTGTAAAATCCAACAGTCTTCCCAAGTGAGACCCAGCCTTACCTTCATTTATAACTACAGATCAGTGTGGTTGAGCAGCTGGCTCAAGGTCACAGGGCAAGCCATTTGGGAGGGTGGGATTGGAGGGCAGTGACTCTGAAAACCACACCCACTGTCACTCACTATGCAGCGGACTCCTGTCACCAGGTCTCTGGTAACCTTCCTCATGGTGGAACACACTGAAAGGGCCGAGCTTTTGCCCCTCACCCAGTATTTGTTTGAGTACCTCTGAGTTAAATTAACTGGAGTGACATGGCCCTTAAGAGGCAGCAGAGTCACTGAATTTTCGTTTTGAAATACAGCTTTGTCCTACAAACTAGCCGACTGAGAAACACCTCTACAGGTTAGAAAGCCAAGGTTCCCCAAAATCAGCCTGGTTCAGCAAAACCCCAGACAGAAACCACTTGGTTTCACAAAGTTCTATTAATAACACAGAATAAACAAGCAAGAGGAAAGCAAAAAGGAAATACTGACCAGACAGACAGCCGCCCAGAGCTGCTGGGAGGGTGTGGGGAACAGAAGGTTGCACACCTGCCACCCTGAGTTCAGGTGTCTCCTCTGTCCTTCTCATTCAGTTTCACCATCATACAGAATTGACTTTATTGCCTCAGGTCCTAGATGCTCCTTCTGAAAACAGGGTAATCATGTAATCTTCCATTTATTTTATATTGTATTTTATACTGTTATTTACTACACTATTATTTCTATTATTTTTTACTATTCTATTATTACTCTATTAAGAGAATTCACCTAAATAATCTAGAAGTGCTTTGAGGAGCTTAATTTACAAATAAAAGACATTTGTTTTTTTTTTATCACATTTCATAGAATATCATGAGATTTATCTCTCTCTCTCTCTTTTTTTAATTACAATACCATTGACTATATTCCCTATGTTCTTTCATCCCTAATCTATAGGTAGATTTATCTTGAAGGAAATCACTCTACTCTCCTTTTCCAATGTCTTCTTGGAATGTTTTCAGTCACTTTTTACAGAAATTCCATACTCAGATATTTTACAAACCCCATGTTACATGTTAAGATAAACTACATCTTGAAAAAACATTGATTTCATTAATTTGATGTCCATAAAAATAAGTAATGATACATCTTTCCTAATAATAAAAATGTTTTTCTAAAATTTATCAATAGCCTAATAGCAATAAATTTGGGGCTTAGGGGATGCCAAGGTGGCTCAGTGGTTGAGCATCTGCCTTCAGCTCAGGGCATGATCCTGGGGTCTCGGAATTAAGTCCCATATCAGGTTCCCCGCAGGGAGCCTGCTTTTCCCGCTGCATATGTCTCTGCCTCTCTCTATCTCTCATGAATAAATAAATAAAATCTTTGGGAGGAAAAAAAATCTTGGGCTTTGGGCTTCTGGGTTAAAATCCCAGATATTTTTATTAGTGAAGTGACCTTGGGTAAGAACTTGAATTTCTCCCTACCACATTTCCTCATCCATTAAATGGGTACAATTGATCTAAATCAGGGTTTGTTATGATGGTCAAATAAATGGGCTAGTCAGGATGTCTACATAGTTATTAACCAACCAATGTTATTGACTGTTATTATTTTAAAAGGAACATATATTTTGCAAAGCTTTCTTTCACAAATGTTAGAGGTATCCTAAACAACTGTTCTGGCAAAAACAAAAATATATATATACATATATTTATGGAAAAAAATCAATATTAAAATAAAATTCTTGAAAAGATGAGCTATGAACAAAACTATTTACTTCTTCATATTATTTTTGAAAGTATACAAAGCTTACAGAATAATAGTACATGTTGAGATTCATGGAAAGGATATCCAGGGAAACATGGAAAATACAATAAAAATGATTAAGTAAATATACATGCTAAACGAAAGTGATCAAGTAGGTACACTGAGCCATCATTCCAAAGGCCCCAAAGTTTGTTCCACATATGTTCCTGCAACCAAGAGTAGGGCCAGGAATGAGAGGTGGCAACTAGTTCATGCAAGGTTAAGTACTGATTAAATTACTGTTCCTAGTACTAATTTCACAAGCAGTTTGAAGAAGTAAGCTTACTTGGAAATTGATATACTGAATACTAACGACTAGAAAGCTAAGTGCACACAGAAAAAAAGACAGCAGTGTTGATCCATGAAAATGACACGTATGTTTTTAACATGGAATTTTATAGTTTGAAAGGACTGTCATGGTGATCTAAATATATAACACCTGCTAGGTGCTAATTTCCAAAAAAGAGCTAAGAAAGTAAAAGAAAACAGTAACAATGGTAGATTCTTAATTATAGGAAACAAACTGAGGGTCGCTGAAGAGGAAGGGGGTAGCGGGATGGGGTAACTGGGTGATGGGCATTAATGAGGGCACGTGATGGACTGAACACTGGATGTTATATAAGACTGAGGAATCACTGACTTCTACTTGAAACTAATAATACATTATATGTTAATTAAATTTAAATAAATATATTTTAAAAACAGCAACAAAACATATACACACACTCAGATACACAAATGCAGTTGCTCATGGATCCCTTCCATTCAAATTCATGTGAGCTAGGAGATGAGGGATTTTCTGCACTTGGGTATAGAAAGCAAGTGATGGGAGAAGTAACACATAGGGGGCATTATAAGTGGTTGGACAATACCAGCTTCAGGTGGTCATCACTACCAGACTCATAACTGAAATGGCTATCATCTCTGGGACTGACAATGTACCATAGTTACCACGCTAAATATTTAAGTATTTGACACATTTATTCTTTTAATTCCCACAGCAGCACTGAACACCTAGGAGGTAGGTACCATCACCACTCCTATGTCATAACAGAGGACACTGAGGTTTACAGAGGTAAGGTCACAGGGCTAGAATCAAACATATGTGGCTCTTAACCATCATGCTACTTAATCTGACGTTCCCATCCCGACCCACCTCCCCATGCACCAACCCACCCGTCACAGAGTAGGCTCTTTTGTGTCATAAATACTGATTTTCAACTCCCTCAAGCCTTGAAAGGCAGCCAGAGTTAAGGAGGGGTGTCATGCTCCTGCACTCCTTTCTCTATGGCTGTCCTGGAAAAAACCAAGAGAGGTGGGATGTAAAAGAGACCACAGGAACAGCAGTTCAGCTCAGAGACAGACCACTGGGGAGATCTGAAACCCAGCAACTGAATGTTCCTGGACCACAGTGCATTCCTCTCTTCAAAGAGCTGAGAGATTATTCCTCTTAGTCCATCCAGCTATCTGAAGTTCTCTCACTACTCATCTCTTGACCTGAATGTGAACTTTCCCTGTACTTGACACTACTCCTCCAGCCACTTACAAGACTCAAACCTCCAAGTTATACAAAAGTATTCAAAAGAGAAAACAGGCAACTGCATTACTTGATGGCAAACATCAAGCTCCACCCTTTTATTTCTGGAGTTTTGTTAAATAGACTTAAATATAGAAAATAAATATTTAAATATTTTCTATTTAAATAAATCCTTTATTAAGAATCTTACGAAATCAACTTAATTTCTGGCAAAGAGAAAAGCAAATGAGTGATCGAGTTTTCCCATATTAAAAGGAACAGTTATGTAACCATCCCACATGGAAGAGCCAGGCTGAAGTCAGGATGATAAAAGACCAAAATAGCCCTGCTTCTCTCCACAAGTTAAGATCACAGTGGGGGATTTCATGGGTGACATACTTCTCATACAGCCTCTGTCCCCTCATGAAGGCCTTCACTTCATTGTCCAACGGGAAGGTACCGTCGTCCTTTCTAAAACGGTAGAAGAGTTTGACATCCTTGAACTCCTTATGCTCATCACACACTGAAACACAATATACACAGAGAGGCAAATAAGAAAAAAAATCTTATTTAATTCCTCAAATGAAGTAAGATGTTAATTAAGACTTGTTTTACTACCTAATTTCCGAAGCACCCTACTGTAAGGTTTAATACATGTATTTAGCACAGTACCTGGAATAGAGGAAGTGCTCAGTAATATTAGCTATCATCATCATCATCACCACCATCATTATCTAGTAAAAGGGTCACAAAATTCAATGCATCATTCATGCCACAAACTCTTCTTGAGCATACTGGGGTAGGCATCAGCCTCAAAAGAATGTGAAGTCTAGTGAGATAATGAGAAACATCAACATGTAATTAACATATGGTGCGAGGGGGCCATGAAAAAGGTGAGGGGATACTGCAGTGAGAGATCAAAGAAGGAGTAACCAGAACCCCAGTAACCTTGCTGCAGGGAATGGACACTTCTCTGAAGAGCTTGCATGTAGGCAGGCAGCTGAAGAATGGTAAGAAATGGGCAAAAGTGAAGAGAAAGGGAATTCCAGCCTAAAAGAACAACAACATGTGTTGGTCAGAGTTAGAGATTTCAAGGAATGTTCATCAACATTCATGGAACCATGGAGAGCAACAGAAAAACTTGGAAAGCCCCTTAAATGTCTAGCAGCAGGAGAATGGGTACTTGTATGATGGCATAATTATCTATGGCATACATAGCAGCGGAAATAAGCAAACGAGATATCCCATCAACAGGGGTGGATCTCACAAATGGTGTGTTGATCAAGTTGTAAAGGAATAAACGTGCATTTTTATAATGATTTAAAGTGCTTAAAACAATATGATACCTTACTAAGAGATGCATAAACAGAAAGGAAAAGGTATGAAGAAGTAACCGGAAATAAACCCAAATGCCTCTTGGAGGAAGAAGGGGAATGTCACTGAGAGAGTTGCACAGGAGACCAAGGGTTTTATTTCTTAAATGGGTAGGTTCAGGGGATGCCTGGGTGGTTCAGTGGTTGAGCATCTGCCTTTGGCTCAGGTTGTGATCCTTGGGTCCTGGGATCGAGTCCCACATCAGGTTCCCCTCAGGAAGCCTGCTTCTCCTTCTGCCTCCTTCTCTGTGTCTCTCATAAATAAATAAATAAAATCTTTTTAAAAAGATGAGTAGGTTCAGATCTGGAGTAGAAGACATGGTCCTTGGTTTCTTCCCAAGTCACCTTGGCCACCCCACTCACCGTGATGAATGATGCCCCGGTCTGCTAACTTCTGCATGAGTTTGATTGCTGTCTCTCTGTCAGAAGCCTCTTTGTGCTCAATCAGCCAGTCAATCAGTTCTTTTGCGACAAAGCAGTTTGGGTAGGTTTTGAGATGATGTCGCCTATCTTTAATAACTTTTTCTTCATGCAGCCTGAGCCTGGAAAGAAAATTTGGCAACCACTTTAGAATTTTTCAATGACAAGACAAATCATTAAGTCAATCCCAGAGCTCAGGAAATGCATCAGGGTGCCACTCACATATCTGTGTGTCAGTAGGGGGTTTCTACACTGTCAGAGTCCAGAGGCCCAGGAAATGATTCTACCCCCAGATCTACAGAGGATACAGGAAAATTGGAGGGAAAACAACCATGGACAAATTACAGCTCTCCTACCACTGGGGAGACTGAGAAAGTCTTTCTCACCCCTGCTCTGATTAATGTCTTCTCTTTATCCCTCCACCAAGGGGCTTATGCCTTCAACCAAACAACAAACTCTAAAAACTTGCTGAAACCAAGTAGTTCCTCTTCATCACAGATTCCTTAGGGTCCACTACATCTGCATTTATGCATTTATGTAACAGATATGGATGAGTGTCAACCATCTGCCCATTAAATATTTCCAAGCATTAGAGACCTATGTAGGGAAGTAACGCAAAGATCCTGGCTTTTGCCTGTTCCTCTTTCTATAGAGACAACAGCTAATCCTTCGGTGAGGCTTACTAGGTTCCAGGTGCTGATCTGAGCACATTCCATAGACATCTGCAGCAACCTCATAAAAAATTATTATCATCTCCACTTTTTTTTTTATAGCAGAGAGAACCAAGGCCTCAAAGAGATTAAATGACTTGTCACACAGCTAACAAGCGATGAAAATTAAATTTGCACCTGATGGTCTCATTTCAGAGTCTGACTTTCCAACTGCCACATCGTGCTGCCTCTAGCCAGAGAGAGATAAACAAAATATCCGGGAGAGATGGATTAAAGCTGTTGGATAAACACAAATTTATTTACATACTGATGGATTAGCATGGAGAAAAGTGGTTGACACAGAGCCTTCTCCTACTCCCTTCAGAACTCAGTGACTTTTTTTCCCAAAGAGTCTTAAACTTGCCTTTAAAAAATTTTTCGCCCATTTGTTTTTCCTTCATCAGCCTGCATTGACTTTTTAATTCTCAAGAGTTTGAATTGGGTGAAACACAAGGCCAGCTTTCTTCCTGCTTCACCCACATGGTCCTATGCTCCTAACCTCATATTCTCAACATCATTGAGAAATAGGAGTGCCACATGAGTAAATCACACAATGACTGTGTGAGCAAGGCAAGTGGCTGTTTCTTTCTTCCTCTGTTAAATGGAGGCATTTATGCTCACCCTATCCTTGGCCATGTTGACACTGGGTAACAAAATATCTATATGGCATTGGCACCCAGCACAGTGCCTGGCACATAATAGGCCCCAACCTCCTTTCTTCCATTCCCTAAGGAAGGAACTAGACTATACTTTTGCCTGCTCTTTGAACAGAGTTCACCTAATGAAATTTAATGGTGATAGCCATGAAAACCACAGGGGTTGTGAGTGTAAGTTGGGAGCATACTGGGCTGGGGTTCTGAAGCTTAGAGCTCTTCCTTGCAGATCACTCTTAGAGGCTGAAGTGTCTTTCCCTTAAATTCACATATTGAGGCCCTAACCCCTGGTAATTCAGAATGTGACTGTATTTGGAGATAGGGTATTTTAAAAAGTAATGAAATTAAAATGAAGTCACGAGAATGGCCCTAATCTAATGACTAGTGTCCTTATAAGGAGAGGAGATTAGGACATACTCATGTACAGAGAGAAGACCATGTGAAGACACATGAAGAAGGTGGCTACCTACAAGCCAAGGAGCTAGGCCTCAGACAAACCAATTCTGCCAACACCTTCATCTCAGATTTGCAGCTCCAGGAACTCTTAGAAAGTACATTTCATTTCAAGCCACTCTGTCTATGAGACTGTTCAACGCCAGTCTGAGCTAAGACAACCAGGAAGTGCTAAAGACCGGAGGCACCTGAAAAGTCTGGAGATAAAGTGCTCATCTGGGATATCAACGGGGAGAAGGGAGAAGAGGATAGAAAAAAGAATCCGGACACCTGTAAACTGCATAGAAAGAAAAAAACAATTTTAATTGCATTCCTACTATATGCCCAGTATCATACTAAGCATTTGCACATATGCTGACTTCAGGTGCATCCCCCCAAGTTCATATATCAAAATACTAAACCCTAAATTTCAGTTATTAAGGCAATCAGGAACACAAGACTAGAAATATGAACACTTGGCTCTCATCCTGACACCGCCAGTAATTCCAAATGATCAAAACTCTGAGCACCAGAATCTTCCCTCATAAAATGGGGATAATTATATCCATGCTGATTACTTCATCTCATAGTTTCAAAGTTCATTAATAAAGTAAGCATTTGAGCCCTTACTCTGTGCTAGACACTGTTTTAACTGCTTTACTGATCAATCCTCATGACAGCTCCCTGACGCAGGTAACATTAAAACCACAATACCAATGTAGAGTTGGAATTATTAATAAAAAATTAAATGAAGCCTAATAAAAAAAAAAAACACGTTCACATAGGCGTGCTAAAGTCTCACATGAATCCTTCTAATTAATTCAGTGACAATGACACTGGGTAATTTGTTTAACATGCTCAAAGTGTCAGAATACAAAACATTAATTCTTAGACGTGATGTCTGTCAGAAATCCAAGAATAATGAAGACCAATTTATTTAGAAATTGAAACATGGAACAAGCTACCATATAATTTGGTGGAGGAGGAATATATTATGAGCCAAAAGAGGAGTTTTAACTCCTATAAACTTTCCAACTTTAAAAAAATTATTAGGTAATGTTTACCTTTTAAATACTACAGAATAGAACCTTTCAGTTACTATTCTGTCATGAACCCAAGCGTGGTGCTAATTCTTGAGCATTCTTGATTCCCACTGATTCCTACCCTGCACAGAGGGGAGAAGCACTAGACTCTCCCTTCATCTCTACCAGGGCCTCGTATATTTCCATGTTTAGAAAACTGAGCAGTCAACTGATGGAGGGGAAGGAACTCTGGATCCCAGAGATACTGATTGTTCTAGACACATTACTGTGGTTAAAAATGTTCAGTAGTGGTGCTACCATTTTTTTTTAATTTCATAGAAACACAGAATTCTAAAAATGAGCATTAAAAATTGCACCTTCCTGAAAAACCAACCCAATAAAAAGATAAGAATTTTTACACTGCAAACCAAGAGTTTCTGCCCAGCACTGTGGGCACCTAATATTTGCTGAACAAATGAATGTCCAAGCACACTATAGAAATGATGCCATTTTCTTTTTTTTTTTAATTGGAGTTCAATTTGCCAACATATAGCATAACACCCAGTGCTCATCCCATCAAGTGCCCCCCTCAGGGCCCGTCACCCAGTCACCCCACCCCCCGCCCACCTCCCTTTCCACCACCCCTTGTTCATTTCCCAGAGTTAGGTGTCTCTCATGTTCTGTCTCCCTTTCTGATATTTCCCACTCATTTTTTCTCCTTTCCCCTTTATTCCCTTTCACTATTTTTTATATTCCCCAAGTGAATGAGACCATATAATGTTTGTCCTTCTCCGACTGACTTACTTCACTCAGCATGATACCCTCCAGTTCCATCCATGTCGAAGCAAATGGTGGGTATTTGTCGTTTCTAATGGCTGAGGAATATTCCATTGTATACATAGACCACAGCTTCTTTATCCATTCATCTTTCGATGGACACCGAGGCTCCTTCCACAGTTTGGCTATTGTGGACATTGCTGCTAGAAACATCGGGGTGCAGGTGTCCCGGCGTTTCACTGTGATGCCATTTTCAAAAAGGTAAGGAGGCTTTTCACTAATGTCATAGGAGTCCCCACCCCACAAATGAGTAACCATCTATTACCATGGAAGTCATCTAAGTCCTTTCACAAAACTATTGATGCTTTCAATTCCAGAGTCATCAATCTCCAAAGTTTTAATCCCTGTTATATGTGTGTGTGTGTGTATGGGTGTTTTTTCAAAAAACATTTCCTTTTACTTGAAGTCAACTTTCCCCTGACAGGTTTTCACAACTTTCAATAGGCTAAGATGCATGGAGATCTCCAAAAAGGGACAAGAGTAAGGAATATTTCAACGCCTTAGCGGAAAATGGAAATGTTGTGTAACTAAGCCTCTCATGGAATAGAAAGACTCTAGAAAATACTGTGCAGGGGACTAAAAGTCACACTTTCAAACATGACAGGTTGCCTGAACACGTCAGTCACATTTTCAGTCATGTCCAACATCCCCTTTGATTTAAAACTGCCTTCCACACCTTACCACCTCAGGCAGGGTTCACAACCCTGGGCCTGTTTTCAGAAAGAGCCCTCGACCTGTGGCGGCCCCTACACATACATGCCCGTGGGCTGTTTATGAGGAGACCAGAGATACAAGATCTTACCCAATTCAAGTGATGTAATCAGTGAAAGCCAAGCAGAATGGCTCCTGCTAAGACATAAATTCTGTTTGTGCCACAGGAACACTTTCTTCAAGTGGAACTCACCCAGATGTCAATGTGTAAAACAGAGCAATGTGGGCTGTTCTACTAAAAGGCTGCCAAGTCCAGAGGATTTCCTGGTTTTTCCCATTTTGTTCTCCCATGTACACCCTCCGCATCCCTGAGGCTATCTCCAAGCAATTCCTAGAGCAAAAGTGAACAAGCTCCATGACCAGAAGACTCTGCGGAAACTGGCTGACCAGGAATGAGAGGGGAGTGGGGAGGCCAGCACAGCAAAGCTAAGAGATGAGGAGAAAGTGGTTGCCCATAAGGGACAGCAAGAGAGGCCTGTCTATGGAGAGCCTTGGTGCCTTAGATTTTCAAGTTCTTCTTCCTTGCTATGCCCACCCTAACAACAACCAGAGTAGTCCCAATCCCTTCAGGTGGCTCAGGAAGCCTGGATTCTCTGCATCCAAAAGAACCACACCTGCTCACGCTCTAAGGAGGCCTTCCAAACTTCCTCACACCCTTCTCACCTCCCAACCACAAGCACACCTGCCTTGAGATCTGGACACACTGGACTCTTCCCCAACCCTGTGTATGCCATCACCTTCCATGGCTCTGCTCAAGACAGAGATCCCTCCTTCTGCCTTCGATAATTCAAAAAATTGTATTTGCTCTTCAGCTTAAATGGCACCTCCTCTGTGAACATTCCCCCAGCCTTCGAAAGCCAGAACACCTTCTTTCCTCTTCTCTCCCACACTATTTTAGTGTCACGAGTGAAACATTCATCCCACTATATTACAGCTAGATGAGGAGCAAGAAACCAAGGGAGAGTTGCTTATTTATTTTTGTAATTCTGGTGCCTACTGCATAGTAGGGGATAGATTCTCATTGATGTGAAAAATCAATTAGTTCATACAATGTACTCAGCATTAAGAAGGCACAGGGCAAAACCGTCTTCTGATGAACAGTCCAAATCGATCTACACTGAACCACTGGGGAAAATAACCATGTCTATTTTAACTGCATTTTCAATACCACTGGCTGAGGAATTTAAATACGAAAACCACCTTCCCATCGTTCATCGCAGACAGCTGGTTCACAGGCTTTAGACTCAAGGTGATTTTGTAATATTCTATTCTTGTCCAGCTAAGCAGCTGCTGGGCTTGCATCAGACAATTTCCTCTTCTAGCCCTAGGAGAACAAACACTACTGAGCGCAGGGTGTTAATAATCCCTGCAAAATTACCCTCCATCTGATAAGAAATGCAGAAATTGTTTTTCAAAAAAAAAAAAATAGCTTGCAGAGAACTGCACAGGTTGTGGGAACCAGGGAACAAACAAAGCAGGAACAGAAAGCACATATTCTCATTTAAAAACAGCGTCATAAATCTCAGCCAAAGTAAACAGTTTAATTAAAAAACACAGCAAGCCAAACAGCAGGGCTGACAGCGTGAGCCTTGTGATTTGGGCATATAGTACCGACATAGATGTGTCGTCAACCCAAAGCTATTGTCTTTCCCAGATGTTCAGTCAATATCTATCCTCAGGGATCAGAGAACTCTGGAGAGAATCACTCTTGATCACCTACCCCTGCAAGAACCCAAGTCTAAAAGGTTGAAAAAAAAAGACAGGAACTAATGAAATCTAACCTACTGCATTTTCTTTTAATGTTTGAATTGACTTTATAACTGCCATTTCAAATTATCAAAATGACACACACTCGTAGTAGATAAAAAGAAACTCAAGTATGTATAACACGAAGTGGGGGATTGATCATGAATTGATAATTGTCGAAGCCAGGAGACAGGTGCATGGGGTTCACTACTGTATTTACTTTGGAATGTGTTCAAAGATTTTCTTGACCCCCACTTGTCAAAAGAAGCCAATGTTAATAGTGGCTTGTGTATTCCTGCAAAAATCTACGTACAAGTGTATACCTATTTTTATGTACTTCTTTATGTGAAATAGGATCATAACACATATTTCACATAGTTTTGCTTCAAGATGCTTGAAATCCCCCGACATGATCAAAACAACAGAACAAATACAGACAGCAATAGAAAGGAAAGAGCATAAAACTGGTTAATGTAAACAGAGCATATGTGACTCTGGAGAGCCAAAAGGAATTGGTCTCAGATCACACATACACACACACACACACACACACACACACACACACACACACACACTATGCAGAAAGCTGCAGTGACCACCTTCATTGACAGTAATTACAAATGTTCCACCAGCAAGACCCCTTTTCAGAAGGTTCATCAGCAATGGCTCTGTGAATCATGAACAAAGGCAGAGCCATAAGTTCTACCCAGAGCCTTTCTAGGCCACAGGCCAGATCAGTGCAAGCACATGTATGCTGTGTGCCTTAACACCACACAAATTGAGATGGTAAACAACCCATAACGGAGGCATGTTTGATTCCAAGTCCTATATATCATGCACTATATTTGAGATCTTGATGAGGGAGCATTAGCAGAAACAATAACAGTTATTTTACATTTGAACAGAGCCATACTCTTATCGGAGCTGGGTCTAATGATATCCCTGTGAACAGGAAGGCACTGTCATATTCATTTGACAGATAAGGTGATGTGCTCAAGTCACATTTTAATCAGGAGTATCAGGACTTGAACCCAGATCTTCTGATTTCTACATTTAGAAAGTGTGCCATGACATCAGACTTTAAATGGCAGAAACACCAGTCTTCTGCCTATTTTATGCTCGTGTAGACCAAGAAAGAGAAAACATCATGCTAAAGTGCCATGGGAAGGTGAACATTTATGCAATTTATATATCATACAGATACTGCTACCAAAATAAATACAAATGAGGCTCACAGAAGTGCCCACAAAAGAAGTCATCACACCATCTTCATGTCTGCATTGAGTCAATGTTGTATAATTAAGATGCCACTCCTGGGGGTGGCTTGGGGGTGGGCAGGAAATGGAGCTGTTGAGTTACACCATCCCAGAGTCAGCATCAGTTCATGCTGCACATACACCAAACACTTTTAATGATGTGTGCATAAAAACTCACGAGGCCCTTTTAAATCTTTTCATCTCATCCAGGAGATAAGAGGTAAATACAGGGTCATGACAGGAAGGTCCCTAAGTCAGCCTTCCTTACCTCAATAGACCTGAGATTTTCACTGAGTCCTTCCTCCTGAGGAGCTTTTCTTCCTGTTCTGAAGGAATGAAGACCAATTGCATCAACATCCCCAGCTCTGATCTCTTTCTCTGATAAGTGTTCTGCTTGCAAAGCACCTTTCCAAGAAACCCCAAGATTTTTTTCCCCCAAATAGGTCATTATTTGTTTACACCACATCCAGGTGTATCAGGCCTCTAATTGCCATTTTACAGGTGAAAAAACAAGCCCAGAATGGTTCATGGAATTCACTGAGGACACAGTGACTCACAGGACCAATACTGGTTACTGAGTCAACAGAACAGTTAGCAGCAAGGGCAGGGGTGAGGGGGATGGGGGGGTGGGCAAGAAAGTATAGCTTTCAGGTAGGAATCAGGACTCAGGTACATTACTTAGCAAATTAACTTCCTGCTCTCCTCATTCACTATGTAACTTTCATTCATAGCAAAGCTGTGGAGCCAGACTGGATGGGGTTCAAACTCAAGGTCCATCCATTATTTTCTGTATAACTTTGGACAAAACATTCAAACATTCAGCTTCTCAGGACCTTAACTTTCTCATCTATAAAATGGGAATAATAACGTAGGGCTCCTATTGTGGGGATTAAATGAGAAACTCTATGCAAAGCACTTAGCATATAATAAGCTCTCAGTAAATGCCAATCCTTGCTGTTATTATTAATGTATTTCATTGTCAGACTTTGCCAAAAGCACCCTCAAGAAGCCACTAACTATGTATTTTAGTTGCTTTTTTAGGACAAATGCAGTCTTCAAGTTGCTGATCATTGTTTTTCAAGATAGGTGCAGGATTTTGCGTTAATTTTGCTTATTATCTCTGGGCATGAATCAGGGAGCAACTAAAGTGAATGAGCATCCCTGATCTTCCTTCAAGGACGAGAAAGAGCCCCCCAGGTCAGGTGGCAAGTAGAAGCAGAGAAAACCAAAAGTGAGAGAGCGCTCAGTCGCTCCCTAAAAACACAGGGAGGCCTTACTTCCTGTGAGGTCCACTAGAACTAATCTCACTCCTTCTATGGCCTCAACAAAACTAATAACTAAAATCACCGACTTGTTTTAACAGGAAACAATCTTCAGGCTATCCAGGTCAAGCCCTCCCTGACATACCAGTTGGACAGATGGGAAAGCTGACACTTAGTAGTTAGGTGACTTGTCCACGTTCAACCCCCTGGAAACTTCAACTTTGGCCTCCTGACTCTAACCAGACTCTCTGTTTCCAGGATGGTCTGGAAGCACCAACTGATGTCACTCTCGCCCATTACTGAGGAGTGGTCCACCGATGGGTGAGCTGGCCTAGACTCTGTCGATAACAGTCTCTCAAGTCACCTGTCGTCACACCCAGCCTGCACCCCCTCTTGAGAAAGACACAGAATTCCAACAGCACATTTGGTGTTGGAAACTGAAAACTTCTCGAGAAGAAACTGTCTCAGGGCCTATTTTAGACAAAGGAAAAAATACAGAGAAAGATGAAGTACAAAGATCATGAAATAATAGCTAAGTATTGTTCATTGGATCCCCCAGTGGAATCTAAAGACTATCAGCCAAGGTGCTCTGGGGATGGGGAAGCAGTGATGCTCAAAGAAAGCCTTTACAAGGTCACCAGGAGGGCTTGTTAACCACAGAGGGCTGGGCCCCACCTGCTAAGTTTCTAATTCAGTAGGCCTGGAGTTGGGCCAAGAATCTACATTTCTTTTTTTAAAGGGTTTTTTTTTAATTTATTCATTTGAGAGAGAGTGAGCAAGAGCATGAACAGAGAGGAAGGTTGAGGGAGAGGAGAAGCAGGCTCCCTATTGAGCAGGGAGCCCAATGCTAGGCTCCATCCCAGGAGCCCTGGATCATGACCCTAGCAAAAGGCAGACGCTTAATCCACAGAGACACCCAGGTGCCCCAAGAATCTGCATGTCTAACGATGGTCCAGGTGATGCTAATGTGTTCTTCAGGGAGCACACTTTGCAAATCACCTGGGTTGGAGTGCAACAGAACCAACACTGTGTTGTGGAATGGAAAGAAAAGAGTAAGGTGAAGAGGCGGCGGAGAGGGGCCATGAGGTGACTGCTGAGCCAGCAGACCTATGAGGAGGGTGTGGTCCAGGTGGGACATTCTCTCAGGACGTCTGTTTCCAGGCACTGGGGTGCCCTCCCCAGGGAATCAGGAACCTGTGAGTCTACAGCCCACATCTTGGCAAAACCATAAAAAGCTGACAAGTGAACTACCTCTGGGGCCTGTGGTGTGATTCTTAGGATCCCTCTTTCCTTTAAATGTATCTCCCCACCTGCTCATTGATGCTCATTCCTCCCTAAGGAGCAACACAGCTGTCCATCCAATAAGAAGGCATAAAAGCCTTTTTTCTTTTTTTAATACTGGTCTTTGGCTGAGGAACAGGTGACGAGCTCACTCGTATTAAATGGAATCAGTTAAGCAGCATATAAATGGTGGCATGGTGTCTCTTCTCATTTTGATTGAGAGGAAGTTTAAAGTAGGAAGGTGGGTGACTTTGAAGGGAAAAGAGGAAAAAATTGGTCTGGCAGGTGGGAAGGATGCCCAAAGCGGAAGCCTGGCTCAGAAAGTGGACCTCCCACTCCTGACAGTCTGGGCAGGGCCACAGACACCAGGTACTGTGCTGTCCCTGGGAGGACTCAGGTCACCTAAGTCCAGTGTGTGCAGGTTCTGTCCAGGTAACGTGGCCTCCTGGGGTGGGGATGGGGGTGGGGAGGGCTCTTACCCAAATTAGGACCTGAGGTTCCTAATCTGGAAAAATGAGCAAACTGACTAGATTCTTTCCAAAAATCTCTTTCGACTCTAACTTCTCTGTTTTGTTTTGTTTTTTTTTAATGGACACCCTGAAGAGCCCCCAGGGTAAATCCTCACTCTGGAGATCAAAATAGAACAGAGCATTTAGGGCACATTTTGTACTAAAAAGAGCTACCGCAAACCACAAGGCCCAGGAGCACAGAACAGCAATTTCATTTCCTCTGGGCTTCCAAACAAGGATGAACGTATCAAAGCGAATCCTGTGCTAAGCGTGCTGTACAAACACTGTCTAGGGTTACAGTCATCTCTAGTCAGCTCACAGGACAGATGCTGGAGCCGCCAGAGCACCAGGGGCTTTGGGTGTGCAGGTCTATGACACGAGAATAGAAAGTTTCTCTGGGTTTAAAAGTATTTCAAGGGCCCTCAAAAGTGTTATGGGGTGGGGGGTGTCTGGGTGGCTGAGTCAGTTCAGTGTCTGATTCTTGGTTTCGGCTCAGGTTATGATCTCAGGGTGGTGAGATCGAGCCCCACGTGGGGCTCCACGCTGAGAGGGGAGTCTGCTTGAGATGCTCACTCCCTCCCACTCCCCCCACTTACACACTTGCTCTCTCTCTCTCTTCTCTCCCTCACAAATAAATATATTAATCCTTTTTAAAAAGTGTTATAGGGGACGTCTGCAGCTATTGCAAGCTGCTTTTAGCTAAGGGGCTTCTAAAAGATTTTTCAACCAACATACATTTATTGAGTTCCAACTGCATACCAGGCGTAGCTGGAACAAGTGCTCCTGGTAAACTAGTTTCTGTAGTTCAAGGACCATGTAACTAAAACCAGTGTTGTCTCTTCAAAATGAAAATGTTGTATTCTATGGACATAGGGGCACGTACACACACACACACTCACACACACCAAAGTCTTCATATGTTAAAGCTGAATCTACCCAATTATTTTCCTCTTCTTTTATTTCCTGTTTTAACCCAAATGTATCACCTTCATTTCTGCCTCTGTTACTATATGTATCCTATTCTTTTTGCAGGATATGCTCCTTCTCTTTTCCTATCCATTCAGTAAAGTCTAGCTCAACTTTACCTCCTTCCATGACCTCTTCTCTCATCTAACCAGATATGTATGATCTCATTTCCCTGACTCCTCTGTGATCTATTTTCTACAATGCTCTTGTTTACCCATATATTATTACTTCTTTCTTATTTGCACTAATTCTCTTCAACTATGCAACAAATTCTATGCTTGTGGAACTATTTCATTCCTCTTGCATATTTCCCAGAGCATATGGGACAAGGCTATTGATAAATGATATTCAGTATAAGGGTCTGGGCTTCAGCTTTGTTTTCAGCTAGACATAAAGAAACATTAGCACAGTACAGAATGTAAAACTTGCATCTCTAGCCTTGGGCCCTTTAGTGGCTGTGTACCCAACCAGGATGCAAATACTTAGCAGCACCTCAAAGCATTTCTGCTATTTTCTTTCTATTACTATGAAGGAACATTTGGACCACATGTGTGCCTTTGGCTTTCCCAGATAAGTAATGTTAAATGATTCTACCCTCAGAAAGAGCCCAGAGGGGTGCCTGGGTGGCTTGGTCAGTTAAGCATCTGCCTTTGGCTCAGGTCATGATCCCAGGGGCCTGGGATTGAGCCCCATAACAGGATCCCTGCTCACTGGGGAGTCTGCTTCTCCCTCTGCATCTCCCCCCCCCCTCAAATAAATAAATAAAATCTTAGGGAATAAAGGCAGAGTCCACACCCAGGTGTCTGGGTAGCTCAGTCATTTAAGCATCTGACTCTTGATCTCAGCTCAGGTCTTGAGTGCAGGGTCGTGAGTGGCTGAATGCTTAGCCTATTAAAAAAAAAAGCAAAAGCTCACACTATTCTTCATGGAATGTGTGTATACAGCACGTGTCTGAGCATTCACTCAAGCTCTGTCAGGATCCAAGCAGGTCTGGACAGCTATGGCTCAGGCTGGTGGACAGGGCCCTCCAGGAATCCACTGACATCTCAGCAAATGAGCCAGACCACCAGAGAAGAGGGAAGTTGGGAGAAGGCTCTGGTACCTGGTCAGCCCCAAGGACTCGGAGCCAAATCTGAAGGTGCTGTGGTCACTAAAGTTTTGTGAAGTGACAGGCCAGAGGCAGCCACACCGTGGCAAGAGGGGAACAAGGCATACGCAAAAAGAGAATACCGAGAGTCTCAGGTACAGTGAAATACACATGCACACACAAACACTAGGAGACAAGAAAAGTCACAAGTAAGGGCGGTTGAGAAATACCTCAATTACTCCAAAATAAGCACTTTCAGAGGTTAGTAGTCCCTTTAGGGGGGACTTTAACACTTTATACTTTATACTTTATAAAGTATAAAGTAACACTTTATAACTTTAACACAGTTATATCCAAAAGCTTAGGCTACCTTTCATACCTGGGCGTAGTGTAGACACCAAATCCAGTGGTATTATCATTTTGTTTGTTTGTGACTAACAGAATGCAAGTAAAAGGAAACTGGGAGAATGAATAAGTCATGGGAATAGAAGGCACAGCATAAAGAATATAGCCAATGATATTCTCAAGGTGCTGCATGGTGACAGATGGGAGCCACATGTGCAGTGTGCAAGGGAAATGGGTACACTTGGGGAGTCACTATGTCTTACACCTGAAACTAATGTAACACTGTGTTGTCTACTATGCTCAAAAAAAAAAAAAAAAAAAAAAGAAAGAAAAAGAAAAAAAGTGAAACCCTGGGAGAAACCCAACTTAAAGTTCTACATTTCACTTACAACTATGTATAAAACAAAAGCACTTCTCAGGGACACATAATAAAATACTATTTCACGTTATCTAATATCATCCTCCAGAAAATATTCGCAGACCTGTCAGAGACTCATCCAGTGAGAAGAAACTACTAACAGTCTAGTTATTGGCTTATTTCAGATTCACATTTTCCCTTTCTCAACATAGTTACTGTGACCCTTGTAAGAACTCAACACACTTCTAGCTAAATTTCCAGACCACCTCTGTACCAGTGTAGTCCCTGAATACACTTGGCATCTGTTTGTTCCTAGTGATGGAGGCTTTGGTGCATATAACCCCATAGATGTAGATCACACTTGTCTGGATTCCAGGTCACTCGGACTGAGGAGCAGAGAGAAGAGGGACCCAAGTGGAAGCAAAAAGCCACCAGCAACAGCCAAGAAGGAATTACATCATGTGAAAGAAAAACTCCAGTGGTAACTCTGGAGTGTCCAGTTTTCTATATACCTGAGTCCCACCGAGGCTCTCTACATAGTAATAATGTCACATTCCATGTGCTTAGCACATTATGGCTTGCAAATCACTTCTATATACTTCGTCTCATTTGATTTTTGCAAACAACCATCATCTCTCTCAACTCAGGAGGGAGATGATGAACTCCTGCCTACAGATGACAAGAAGGAGGTTTACTATGGTGACCGGAATTGTCACTAATAGTTTACAAGTGGCAGAGCCGCACATAGCATCTAGAACTTCAGATGTCTCATTTACCAAGACTCTACACTTGAAAGGGTATGTCCAACCTCATTAACAAGAGTATTTCTCTATGGTTACCTCTGTTGATATCAATGGTTGTACCTGTAGTAGTATTTGCACATTTATATTTTTCATGGGTCTTCCATCATTTTGATAAGCACCCCCAAAACCTCCATTTTCTCCATAACTCCCTATTTTGTTATGGAGGATGGGTAGGTATTTAAACCATGCTGATGTTTATATAAGGAATCTGAAAACTTAACCAATCTCTATTTAAAGTCCAAGAAGCTTAGCATGGTTCCATGCCACATCAGTGTGGCAGTGCTTGCAAATTCAAGCAATAAGGGGAGAAGGAGTCCTGGAAGTTTCCAGCCCAGGCTAGAAGACACTATGGGTCTGGCAACTGGATGTCCAGACCCAGGTGGTGGGGTGATTTTGGTGACAACAGTGTCTGTCCCACTGAGTGTTACACGCATGAAGCGGGGGGGCGGGGGGGGGGACTCACAAGGCTGGGCTGACGTCCTGGTGGACCTGATATGAAATTCCTGTCGAACAACAAAACTTTTAAATGGTTTGCTAGGATTATTTCTGTATTGAAAGTTTCTAATTATGCTTTTTAAAAAAATACTAAAAATAAAGGTTCAAGCTGCCAAAAAAACACCTGTGGCTGCTTATGAACTATTGTACTCTTTAAACCAAAGGCTGTATTTTCTAAACATAGCTGGATAACTAAAGATCTTCTCAGCTCTTTAGGCACGTTCTCCTGACAGCTGTCACTTGGATGGTAGTGGCACTTGGCAATAGCCTTGAAATCACACTCTCTTAATTAGGCTACCAGAGACAGGGTAGAGAAGGTTGAAAGTGGACTCTTTGGAAATCATTAAGATTCTAGACAACCTTTGAAAGACTTCTCTCAACTTAATGTCACCATGTCTCTGTGCCTATCTTCAATATCTTTCCATCCCAGCACTTGTTTTCTTGTGTGCAAGATGCTAGGAAGCAAAGCAAATGTGACAAACCCTGACTCCAGGCACCAAAAAAGTAAATGATACTGGTGTTCTGTGAATTGGTGGGTTGTCTGTCCTGGTTTTTACTTTTCTTTTTTTAAAAATATTTTATTTATTTATTCATGAGAGACACTGTGAGAGAGGCAGAGACACAGGCAGAAGGAGAAGCAGGCTCTCAGCAGGGAGCCCGATGTGGGACTCATCCCAGGGCCTGGGGATCACAACTTGAGCCAAAGGCAGACTTCAACATTAGGCCACCCAGGTGTCCCCACCCTGGGTTATTTTATTTTATTATTTTATTTTATTTTATTTTATTTATTTTATTTTATTTTATTTTATTTCTGCCTAATTTAATTATTATATCAATTAGCTTTTGTTGCATACAAAGCATTGTAAAATAAAGTGGCTTAGTGTAGGGGCACCTGGGTTGCTCAACTGGTTAAGTGTCTGCTTTTGGCTCAGGTCATGGTCTCAGGGTCCTAAGTCCCATATGTGACTCCCTACTCAGCAGGGAGTCTGCTTCTCCCTCTCCCTCTCCTCTGTGCTCTCTCACTCTCAAATAAATAAATCATAAAATGTTTTTTTTCAAATAAGTTTATCGTATGTGAAATGTCTTTAATAATAAATTTATTTTTTATGGTGTTCAATTTGCCAACATACAGAATAACACCCAGTGCTCATCCCGTCAAGTGCCCCCCTCAGTACCCGCCACCCAGTCACCCCCACCCCCCGCCCTCCTCCCCTTCCACCACCGTTTCCTAGAATTAGGAGTCTTCCATGTTCTGTCTCCCTTTCTGATATTTCCTACCCATTCCATCCTGGGTTTTAAATGAGGCCCTGGCATCTGTTTAAACTTGAGGTCTATTCTGAGGGGACTCTGATTTACACCACAATTAAATCTACCCTGGGGTAGCTGAGAGTTGACTATCTGGTTAATTTCTTGAGAACACTTAAAGTGCCCTGCAAATCAGTCTCCATTTATCAGACTTGTCACTTTCCCACTGATTACACAATGAAGGAACAAATATTTGATTTGATTTGATTGCTATTTGCTTCAAGAGCAACTCACGTTCTCAACTTCTTTGTTTTAAGGGAGGAGTTGCAGACAGAAAGTGGAACCAGCCCAGAACAAGGTGTTCGGATGAAAATAATGATGAAACCTGCATTTTAATAAAGGGACATAAACCAAAGAATAGTGGTTTGTATTAGTTTGATAATAGAAAAACAATGGTTTGAATCAATACGATGAGTGGGTGAACATAAGCTATTAAATAGATAAACAACATGTTCAGTGAATCACTATACAGTTCTTCCTATTTTAGTATGATTATTTCTAAAACTCTTTTTCATAAAAAAAGAATAATCTTTCTTCCTCCTGTTCTGTTCTTTTTAAATTTATTTTTAACTCATTTAACTCATTTATTTTCATTTGCTGCAACAATGTGCTGCAATTAAGTTCAAGTCTTCTCTGAATGTTTCACCTGAAGGATGGTGAAATTCCCACCCAAACCACTCAACCAGTGATTCATATACCAATAGCTAAAGTCTAGGTACCATGTTGAAGGTATAATTAGTTCTAATAAATGCACTTATAGTGTGACTATCATAGCCTGAGAATAAATCCTATTCATTTTTGCAATACATCACTATACTTGAATTCTATATTATAGCAGATTGGTTGAACTTTTCATTAAATGTTTATTCTACATTTCTTGAATATATGAGCTAAACCATTAGAACTAAAAGAAATGTAAAAGTCTTAAATTAGAAATCAGTAACGAAAAATTCTTTTTTTTTGTTAGTAATGAAAAATTCAAATCTAGATATTAAAGCATTATTTGCACTTGAGATATGTTTTCTTCTTCATATTCTTTAATATTATTTTATACTCTATAGTATAAAACTTCTTTTTAGTGTCATATTGTTGATTCCATAGCAAACATCAATGCTTCTGATTTTTCTCTTGATCCAGGGAGCAACATGAAGATGGACATTTCCAATCATAGTATTCATTGCTGTATCGTCAGAGCCTAGCACCGCCCCCCAAACTCAACATACACAAAACACGGCAGACACAAATCGTCATCAACTCAGTGTGTCCCTATTCTACCTCCACCCATATACATACACATTCTCTTATCATCATTCCTTAGTAAATTAGTTCTTCCTCCCAAACATCTGATTTCTAGCCACACATCCTCGAATAGTCCAGCCACCCAGGCAATATTCTTAACTGCCTTGGACTATGAATTCTTTCAAGGGCAGAAATCAGGATTTAATCCTTTTTTGTATTCCTGGCACTTGGCGTAGTGTTGATAGAAACTCCATAAATGCTTCTTGCACTCAAATTTCTTTCGTCCCTTATGTTTGACCTGTCACCATGTTCTATTGTTGACACTCTGGAAATCCCTGGATATCCCTTGATTTGCCTTCAAGCCACAACTATGTTTCTAGTCCAGAGTCTCCTTATTTCGAAAGTCTGTGGAACTCCATTCTTCCAGCACATACCTGCTGCCTGACTCACATCTACATAAGGATGTTCAGAGGCTCCCTTTTACTTTTAATATGCCACAGGTCCTGAGTCCTCTGTGTAGCAATAAAAGCTTTCTGTGAGTCTTCCTCACTCTACCTCTCCCCTTTATCAACCACGTTGACCCCTGTTCCCAACCACAGGCTCCTGCCCCAATCAAGCAGGCGCATACCCTCTGTCTATCCCATTTATGTGTCTCTGACCACGGCATTCCTACCACTAGGAATTCTGTTCTTCTCTACAATTTTTTTCAAAACTTACTCATCTTTTCTCATGTCCCACCTCACCAGGAAGAGATCTCCTCCTTTTGTGAGTAACAAGGATTTCTCCTTTCTTCTCTAGGTTCTTTGCAATATTTTGTTCAACTGCTCTCCATTTATTCGTGGGTTCTTACTGTTTCTGTCTAAAAATGCATCTTCCTGGGAATAATGCTGTTTATTTCTTGATAACTTGTGATACAAACAAAAGCTGGTCCCAGAGGCTCCCAATAAATATTTTTAGGCTGAGTAATTAGAGATAAAATACTGTCAGGAGGCATTCTCAAAAAAAAAAAAAAAAAAAAAAAAGATTCTGGGAGGAAGAGATGAAAATGGATATGTACAGGTTTCCCCAAAATTCAGTGAAGAAATTTGTGCTCTATAAACACCTAAAATAATATAATCTTAACCAATCTCTAATAAAATGTTAACTGCACTTTAAAAAAAAGAGTTCACATACACTGCCTTAAATCTTGTTCAAACCTATGTATGAATTACAAGGCTCTGGGATGGACTTTATTTTTTATTTAAATTTAATTAATCACAGACAGACTTTATGTTTTGTTTGTTGCCATGTGGAAAAGACAGACCTGTTACTACAATGTCATAGACTCCTGGATTCAAAAGTCAAACGGAAAAATATGCTTTTTGATGTTGTTGTCATTAGTAGTCAGAGCAGTAGGAGGAAGAATGGCCCTCATTCTGTCCGCCTGTTTACACGAGTGCCATTTACCACTTTGATAAGCTTTTCATCAGTGCCACATGCTTCACAATACCACTTTTAGTAGTCATCACAAGTACCATGTAATGTGCAGTAATATTATTGCCCCTGATGAACACGACGAATGCCCTCATAAGAACAGGAAAGTTATGGGAGGCCCTCGCCTGCCTGAAGATAAATAGTGAGAGTCAGAGACTGAACTCAAAGCTCTAGTGTCCTGCTTGGAGCCCTAAGAAAATCTACCAAGATCTTCCTTCAGTAAAACCAAGAAGCATCTGTCACCAGTTCACTACTATATGCTAATTCTGGCAATACTAAAAGTCAACCTAATCCTACAAATATTCATTGGTGCCTAGTGATACAGAAACTGGGCCAGATACAGGGATACAGCAGTGAATCTTGTTACCCTTGTAGAGACTAGCTTACAGAGGAGGGGTCTAGGACTATCCTTCAGGTACAACTAAAAATATATGAGAATGCCTACATTTATTTTATCTCACCTTACAAAGATCTTCAATTTCTATTTTTGTGTATGCTCATGATACACATAATGTACTGGTACAGTAGTCCATGTGTGTAGCTGTTAATATGTTCATGGGGGGGGTCTATGATCAAAACATTTTTGTTTTGTTTTGAAAGATTTAT
This sequence comes from Canis lupus dingo, assembly GCF_003254725.2. Lineage (NCBI taxonomy): Eukaryota > Metazoa > Chordata > Mammalia > Carnivora > Canidae > Canis > Canis lupus. The sequence continues at coordinate 19,079,375 of NC_064255.1, read as the reverse complement.
TTATTTATTTATTTTGAGAGAGAGAGAGAGAGAGAGAGAGAGAGAGAGCATGAGTAGAGGGGGAGGGCTAGAGGAAGAAGAGAGAGAATCTCAGACTCCCTGCTGAGTGCCTAGCTCTGACTTAGGGCTTGAATCCATGACCATGAGATCATAACTTAAGCCAAAATCAAGAGCTTAACCAACTGAACCACCCAGGTGCCCCTATGATCAAAACATTTTTACAAATCAGGATAGACAAGCAGAAACTTTTGAAAACCAATGGACTACAGGACTCTTTAGACTTTCCTGAACATGCTATGACATTTCTCATCTTCAAGTCTTTCCACTTCCTATTTTCTCTGCCTCAAATGAACTTCCTCTCCCTCACCATACCCTGAGCAAACTTCACAACCCAGCTTAGCTGTTACCTGCTCAAGGAAATCATTATCCCCTTCCACCAGACAGAGCTGGTCCCTTCCACCTGCTGCTCCCACTGTACCTGTACACCTTTCCATTGTGGAAATCATCAAGCTGCAGCAGAATTATCCACATTTTCATCTCTGGCACCAATAACTGGCTGGAGTTGCTGGTTGTGAGCTCCTTGAGGACAGGGTTGGGATGGTTTACCTATTTTTCTTAAGAGCTGGCACAATGCCTGGTATGTAAGAAACACTCACAATTTATGACAAATGTATTCACTTATGTGAAGAATCTCGTCACAACTTTTTCTTCCTAATTGCAATTGACTTGAAGAAGACAGAATTTCACATTGGCAATCAGAGTCCATTGTACTTCCTCCTTTCACTCCTTGCAGAGGGTCAGAGGAACTTTGAGGGTGGGGAAAGGTGATCATGCTCAAGACCTCAGACTACTGCTACTACTAGAAAATTTAGAGCTGAGATGTGAGAAAGTTATACATTTTAGATTCACCAGTGAGGGCTAGCCAGTTTCAGTCTTGAGTTAAAAATGGACACCAAAGACTTCTAAGTCTATGTAGAACAAATCAGAAATACAGAGAAATGCTGTGTTCAGGTGGAACAGTCCCAGGAAGACACCTCTGGGACAGAGGAAGGTGCTTAGGACTGAGTGAGAGCCTTATGTCCTGGGTCAGCTCTACATACACTACCTTGGGGCCACTGGGTCTCCAGAGAAGGAGATCATCTTGACTCCTCAGGTAGAATTTCCAGGTTGGCATAAGGAAGTTGAGATTAGGGAGAAATCAAGAATGTCCGTTCCATTCTTGCTCAGGCACATCAAATGTCTAAGAAACAGTCGTCCACAGGGGCTGGTCAAGATTATCACCAAGGTCCCTCCAACCTGAGGTTCAACAACTTGATTATGTTGATGTCCTGCAGATGAAGTGTTGACCAACCATGATATAATCAACTTTTTTAGGAAGAACTTCACTAAGGTGTGACACGCAGCAACTACTTTGGTTTTCTGGACCTCGCCTGGTCAATAAACACTAATTGAACACCTAGTGTGCATCAGACACTGTGGCAGCCATTGAGCACATGATAAACAAGCCAACACGGACCCTGCCTCAGGAAGCATGCAGTTCAGTAAACTTCACTTTCCTTGTCTTCAAAATGTAAAGGTTCTTTCATGTCTACAAACCCTGCAATGTGATGATCCAGTGTGAACTCCAAAATGGATGGCCCTGAAGATTTCCTCTGCAATTTCATATTTTTAAAAATCCATTTGAACACAGCAGAAACACAGAATTTTAGCTGTAAAATAATCCCTTATTCAAAACTGTGATCATCAAGACAGCATGGTACTGGCACAAAAACAGACACATAGATCAATGGAACCAAATACAAAACCCAGAAGTGGGTTTTCTCTATGGTCAACCAATCTTTGACAAAGCAGGAAAAAACAATGGAAAAAAAAGATGGTCTCTTCAATAAATGGTGCCAGAAAAATTGGACAGCAACATGCAAAAGAATGAAACTGGACCATTCTCTTACACCACACACAAATATAAACTCAAAATGGATGAAAGACCTAAATGTGAGACAGGAATCCATCAAAATTCTAGAGCAAAACACAGGCAGCAACCTTTTTGGTCTCAATCGCAGCAACTTCTTACAAGATACATCTCTAAAAAAAAAAAAAAAAAAAAAAAAAAAGAAGATACATCTCTAAAGTCAAGGGAAACAAAAGCAAAAATGAACTATTAGGACTTCATCAAGAGAAAAAGCTTCTGCACAGCTAAGGAAACAGTCAACAAAACTAAAAGGCAACCTAAGGAATGGGAGAAGATATTTGCAAATAACATATAAGATAAAGGGCTAGTATCCAAAATCTATAAGGAACTTATCAAACTCAACACCCAAAAAACAATCCAGTCAAGAAATGGGCTGAAGACATGAACAGACATTTCCCCAAAGAAGACATACAAATGGCCAACAAGCACATGAAAAAATGCTCAACAGCGAATGTCACCAGGGAAATACAAAACAAAACCATAATAAGATACTATTTTACACCAGTTGGAATGGCTAAAGTTAATAAGACAGGAAACAACAAATGTTGGTAAGGATGTGGAGAAAGGGGAACCCTCTTATGCTATTGGTGGGAATGCAAACTGTACAGCCATTCTGGAAAACAGTTTGGAGGTTCCTCAAGAAGTTAAAAATAGCTACTCTACAACCAAGCAATTGCACTACTGGGTATCTACCAAAAAATACAGATGTAGTGAAATGAAGGGGCACCTGCATCCCAATGTTCATAGCAGCAATGTTCACAATAGCCAAACTGTGGAAGGAGCTGAGATATTCTTCAACAGATGAATGGATAAAGAAGATGTGGTATATACATATTGATATATATATATATATATATAAACAAAATATTATTCAGCCATCAGAAAGAATGAATACCTACCATTTACATTGACATGGATGGAACTAGAGGATATTATACTAAGTGAAATAGGTCAATCAGAGAAAGACAATTATTATATGGTTTCATGCATATGCAGAATATAAGAAATAGTGCCGAGGATCATAGGGGAAGGGAAGGAAAACTGAATGGGAAAAAAAATCAGAGAAGGAGACAAACCACGAAAGACCTTAACTCTGGGAAACAAACTGAGGGTTGCTGAAGGGGAGGTGGGTGGGAGGATGGGGTAACTGGGTGACAGATGTTAAGGAGGGCACATGACATGGTGAGCACTGGGTATTATATGCAACTGATAAATTACTGAAAACTATATTTGAAACTAATGATGTATTATAGATTGGCTAATTGAATTTAAATTTAAAAGTAATTTTATGTAACCTTCTCACCTCTAAATTGGAATCAAAATAATCACTCATGTTCCTCTAAGCTCACAGGCTAAGGATCAATACAATGTTCAGGATTAATAATACTTCTTTCTATAGAAACCCTCATGCATTATTGGTAGAAATGTAAATTGATAAAGCCACTCTGGAAAACAGTATGGAGTTTCCTCAAAACACTAAAAATAGAAATACTATAAAATCCAGTAGTTCCACTTCTGGGTATTCACCTGAAGAAAACAAAAAACACTAATTTGAAAAGATATATGTACCCCTATGTTTATTGCAGTATTATTTACAGTAGCAAAGATATGGGAGCAACCCAAGTGTCTATCAATAGATGAGTGGTGAAGAAGATGTAGTGTATATACAATATTACTAAGCAATAAAGAAAAATGACACCTTGATGTTAGCAACATCATGATGGACCTAGAGAATATTATACTATGTGAAATAAGTCAGACAGAAAAAGACAAATACCATACTATTTCACTTACATGCAGAATCTAAAACACAAATCAAAGGAACAAACAATACCAAAAAAGACTCATAAATTTAGAGAACTAGTGGTTTCCAGAGGAGACAGGAATGGGTGATAGACAAAATAGGTGAAGGGAATCAAGAGATACAAAGTTCCAATTATAAAATGAATAAGTGGGTGTTATTCTGTATGTTGGCAAATTGAACACCAATAAAAAATAAATTTATTATTAAAAAAATAAATAAAATGAATAAGTTACGAGGATGAAAAGTACAGCATAGGGAATATAGTCAATATTACTGTGGTAACTTGGTATTACAACAGATGGTACCTATACTTATGGTGAGCATTTCATAATATTATAATTGTTGAATCACTGTGTTCTATACCTGAAACTAATATATGTCAACTACACTTTAATTAAAAATGTTAGGGGTGCCTAGGTGGCTCAGTTGGTTGAGCATCTGACTCTTGATTTAGGCTCAAGTTGTGATCTCAGAGTCATGAGACTGAGCCCCGTGTTGGGCTCCATTCTCAGCTCGAAGTCTGCTTGAGATTCTCTCCCTCTCCCTCCTCACTCACACTCTAAATAAATAAAATCTTAAAAAAAATTAGCTAAAAAAATAACTCTTTCTAAAGATGAGATTTAATTATATCTGTTTAAATGTTAGCTGGTGTACATAATGTGTATCACAAAAATTTACTACAAAAGAATTAAGGAAAGAAAAATCATTATAGAAATAATAGAATATCTTTTAGGTTTTACTTTTACTCCAGTTATCATACAACATAATATTAGTTTCATTTCTTTTTTTTTTTATAAATTTTTATTTATTTATGATAGTCACAAAGAGAGAGAGAGAGAGGCAGAGACACAGGCAGAGGGAGAAGCAGGCTCCATGCACCGGGAGCCCGACATGGGATTCGATCCTGGGTCTTCAGGATCGCGCCCTGGGCCAAAGGCAGGCGCCAAACCGCTGCGCCACCCAGGGATCCATCATTTCTACAATACAGTGATTCAACACTTCCATATAACACCCAGTGCTCATCACAGCAAGTGCACTCCTTAATCCCCATCACCAACTCCCCTCTTGCAACCGTCTGTTTGTTCTCTATATTTAAGGGTCAGTTTTATTGTTTGCCCCCCCTCTCGCTCTTTTGCTTTCAAGTTTTTATTTTTATTTTTAATTTTTAAAAAATATTTTACTTATTTATTTGAGAGAGAAAGAGCGAGAGAAAGTGAGAGCAAGAGCAGAGGGAGAGAGAGAAGCAGACTCCCTGCCAAGCAGGGAACATGATACGGGGCTTCTAGCACCCAGGATCATGATTGAGCTGAAGGGAGAAACTTAAGCGACTGAGTCACGCGGGCACCCCTCAAGTTTTTATTTAAATTCTAGTTAGTTAATACATAGTGTAATATTAGTTCCAGTAGAAATTAGTGATTCATCACTTATGTAGAAATCCCAGTGCCAATCACAAGTGCCCTCCTTAATACCCATCACCCATTTAGCCCACCCCCTACACACCTCCCTCCATCAGCCCTCAGTTTGTTCTCTACTTAAGATCTTGTCTTTTATGGTTTGCCTCCCTCTTTCTTTCTTCCCCTCTTCCATATGTTCTGTTTTGTTTCTTAAATTCCTCATATGAGTGAAATCATATGGTATTTGTCTTTCTCTGACTTCTTTCACTTAGCATAATACACTCTAGTTCCATCTAATTCATATCATTGCAAATGATTAGATTTCATTCTTTTTGATGGCCAAGTAATATTCCATCATATATATATGATATATAATATTCCATCATATATATGATATATAATATTCCCCACTGATTCTTTGTTCCATTCATCAGTGGATGGATATTTAGACTCTTTCCATAATTTGGCTATTGTTGATAAAGTTGCTATAAATATTGGGGTGCATGTGCCCCTTCAAATCAGTATTTTGTATCATTTGGTAGTACAAATTACTACAAATACAATTGTATTAGTACAATTGCTAAATCACAGAATAGCTCTATTTTTTTTTTTAGAATAGCTCTATTTTTAACTTTTTGAGGCACCTCTATACTGTTTTCCAGAGTGGCTTGCACCAGTTTGTATTCCCACCAACAGTGTAAGAGGGTTCCCCTTTCTTCACGTCCCTGCCAACATCTGTTATTTCCTATATTGTTAATTTTAGGCATCTAACAGGTGTGAGGTGGTATCTCATCATGGTTTTGATTTGTATTTTCCTGGTGATGAGTGATGTTGAGCATCCTTTCATGAGTCTGTCAGCCATCTGAATGTCTTCTTTGGAAAAATGTCTATTTTTGTCTTCTGACCATTTCTTAAATGGATTATTTGATTTTTTGGGGTGTTGAGTTTGATACATTCTTCATAGATTCTGGATATTAACCATTTATCAGATATGTTATTTGCAAATACCTTCTCCCATTCCTTGGGTTGCCTTTTAGTTCTGTTGATTCTTTCCTTTGCTGTGCAGCAGTTTTTTATCTTGATGAAATCCCAATAGTTCATTTTTATTTTTTGTTTCTTTGCCTCCAGAGATGTGTATAATAAGTTGCTATGTCCAATGTCAAAGAGGTTTCTGCCTGTGTTCTGCTCTAGGATTTTGATGGATTCCTGTCTCACATTTCAGTCTTTCATCCATTTCTCTATATATTTATCTCACCCAGCAAGTGTTCTATGTGATTCTACAGACTGAAGGCTCACAGCATGACCTACTCCCATTTTTTCTGAAGGCATGTGACTACCAAATAATAACTGCTATAAATTCATGAGACTGAGATGATCATATCTTTCTAACAGCATCTGTGAAAGCTAAAAATATTAATATGTTTGTGTGTCATTTACCTGCAATTGCATAATCAGCTGACTCTAAAGTGGAATTTTATGGTTGTAACTAAATATTTAGCAATTTTAGCAGCACAATGAAGTGACAGACTAAATATAAAAAGACCAAAAAAATGTTAACTGGCTCACAAATAGAATTGCGTAAGTGTCCTTGTCCATGAAAACATCTAAAATTGAAAACAACCAAATGAAATCAATTAAATAAAACACTCTCTGCTTCTTACTCCCAATGTAAACTCCAGAGCATAGAGAAGTCCAATACCTAAAACCTTGGAGTTTTCTGGGGCACCTGTGTGGCTCAAATGGTTAAGTATCTGATTTTGACTCAGGTCATGATCTCAGGGTCTCGAGATCAAACCCCACACTGGGCTCCATGCTGAGTGCAGAGCCTGCTTAAGATTCTCTCTCCCTCTGCACCCCATTTGTGCACTCTCTCTCTCTCTCTCTAAATAAAATAAATACACCCCTCAGATTTTTCCTCTTTTTAAAGTAAATATGGGGAGAATGAAATTTCATTACTTGGAAACTAAAATCATTTTCACTTTCTAGAGGGGATCAATCAATAAGCCTTTATTTCTTCTCTACCGTATTCCTAGAACAGTGGAGCTACCATGAGCACTATCAAAACAGAATGACAAACAGCCATCTATGTAACAAATGTCATTAGAAATCCAACACACTTTTAGATACTCAAGCTCACATCCATGTAAGCCAATCATAAGGTGATTGCTTTGATCATAAGAGGATTTTCTATACCAAGCAGTATAAGCCTCGGTTTATATTCTGCAACAAGCAATAATTTTATATTAATATCCCCAACTCTGTGCTTTTAGAATAAAATACCTATGATTTTTGTCACATAGTATGTGTGTGTGTGTGATTTTATATATATATATATATATATATATTCCTCATGTTCATTTCTGTGTCACTAATGGTTGTAAGGGACAGAAACTAATTCTGGCTAATTTAGGAAGAAGGATTTCCCTGAAAGGATATAGAGGCTCTTACAATTTCAAGGGAAGGTTAAAGAAGGACGCTTAGGAAATACAGGAACTGTGTACTTCTGGGAATATGCTCCAGAGTCTCATTGAAGAATCAGGAGCCTAGAGCAAGCATTTAAAATTAGACAGGCAGGAGATTCCCAGGGACTTTCAAGAACTTGTAGATAATGAAAACTACAAGCTCTTAGAGCAGGCTAATGAGTTTCTCTGAGCCATACTGTGATTCAGTGGGTACAGGTTATGGTTGTTTCATAACAGATTTGTGATTTTTTTTTAAAAAAAAGGTCTTACAAAGCAAAAGCCATTTCAATTTCCAATGATCAAATATATGCTAAACTGAGATTCTAGTCTAACAATTTAATACAGATTCATGCACAGATTCAAAGCATTTACTGCTTTGAGGCTTTGTGAAGTGTCTGAATTCACTGCGTTTTATGATCAAACGCAACATTCTTTGTCCATCTGATAAACAACTTGTCTCATTAGAAGACATGGAAATTAATGAAAAGAGGTTACTCCTTACTTGGGCTTCATTCAGTTTTGAGAGTAGGTCCTGAGACCAAGAGCAAGAATTAACAGAGGTGGGAAGAGACTTCCAGTAAAGCAGTTAAAGTGCCAATCAACTAAGTAATAACACATTTCTAGTGACATGAAGAAGCCTGAGTACACAAACACAAACAAGGAGCTACTTGACATGTGATCAAGTGAAGAAAGCGTTACATTACAGGGTAAGAGTAATTAAAGAATAGTGGGACTTTATACCTATAACAGTATTTTGAATACTATTTTGAAATTTATAGTCGATGACAGAGGGTGGGGTGAAGATTTAAAAAAAAGGGGGGGGGGGAGAAAATAAAGCCAGCATTTCACATTTGGTTAAAATAACACATAGTCTCAATATGGGTTTTACCAAAAGGAATATGGGCTTTTGGTAAAACCTCACAGAGAACCACCATTAGTCTATAGCTGTATATACATTATTCATGTCTCTATCAGTGCAACAGGTATTAGGCATCCATAATGGGAGAAAATAATTAGCAAACAAAAGTTTAGGAGACTTTATGGCTACTCAACTCTTTACTCTTGATCAAAATTATCAGAATGTTCCTAAACTTAGTTTTCTAATATAAACTAGTTTGTCTTTTAAAATGTAAACAAAAATAATGAACACTAAAGCTTCTCAAAATCAATTTATAAATTTGCAAAATACTCATCTCTCATTTGGAAGAATGTGATCAGCTTCTGGTAGGTGTCCCTTAATATAACCATGCACAAACCACACACACATATGCACATGCACTTTCTCTCTATTAGATATATATTAAAGGCTGGCAAACTTTTTTTATAAAAGGCCAGATAACAACATTTGGCTTTGGAGACCATACAGTCTCATTTATAATCATTTATCTCTGCTATTATAGCACAAAAACAGTCATAAATAATACATAAATGACAGGGCATGGGGATCCCTGGGTGGCGCAGCAGTTTAGCGTGCAATCCAGGAGACCCGGGATCGAATCCCACGTTGGGCTCCCAGGGCATGGAGCCTGCTTCTCTCTCTGCCTCTCTCTCTCTCTCTCTCTCTCTGTGACTATCATAAATAAATAAATAAAAATTAAAAAAAAAGAAAAAAAATGACAGGGCATGTTTATGTTCCAATAAAAACTTTATTTCCAAAAACAGCAGCCACAGCTTTTACCTATTCCCAGCATACATGATTGGTTTTAAGACATCATTTAAAAATTCATGTTTTCAACATTATGAAAAAGTGTGTACACTCTCATTTCATAATAGAAGAAAATATGCTTCCAGAATGTTAACTCAGAGCCATGTTGATATATTTACTACTAATAGCAATAACAACAACCAACAATGAATGTTCCTTACATGCTAGGCCTTATTCTAAGAACTCCACATGAATGTTACCTCAAGGACCCTATTTTTCTTTCCATTTTATAGAAAAAGAAACAAAACTTTAAATCAACTTAGTCAACATGAGTGCTTACTTAGAGTCATGCATCTCCTGAGATAGCCCATTTATTCAAAAACCCAGGCCAAGACTGTATAACCCCCCTTAAATATTCCATATCCTCTCTTCTTCCAAATCAAGTCTTGTCTCAGCTTACTTGAAAATTCTAGCATTATGTATACATATCCCCTGATATTGTAGAAAATCTTTATACTCATTTTGTCTTGAATCCATGACTCCCCAACCCTTTAAAGTTCTGCTTTCTTCTAATCCTAAAAACACCTAAACTACAGGACCTATTTTCCACCAAATCTCAAGGTCTAGTATGAAAAAATCAGTTATAATCATAAAATTATTGTCTTATCCATTCATTCCTACAAACAAACAAGGGGGCCTGGACTTTTTTTTTTATTTTAATTTACACTCTGAGAACAATGAATCCAAGACTCTATATTAGGGTCTAAAGTAAGGATCTATAGTTATCTAAGTAAACATTTATTTTCGCTTTAAACAGAAATTGAGCAATACCTTGAAGAGCTCTCAATCTACAACATACCAAATAATATTTGGAATATTTTAAAATGTTTCTTGCATGAGATCCTACCAACCAACCTATTTCTTATGTGTAAAACATAATCTTGGGAGTATTCATTTCCTAGAGTTTCATGCTACAGAAAAGCAGCAATAAGTAAGTTTCCTTCTATAGCCTAAAAAATCACCTCCTGGATTTGCTTTCCTGAACTTCCACTTCTGGTTAATAAACAATCCACAGGTGAAATATATTTTCTATTATCTTAGGATAATAGAAACAAAGAAGTCAATCTGACATATTTCATCAGTATGCTTCCTGGTAATTACACATACGGTGCCATGTGAATAGTTAATTATTCACACAACTAAGCCAAGATTTTTTGTACCTCTAAATATTTGATTTTTAAATGTATTAATGTTGCTATTTATCATTTTCATGTATGTACTTGATGTAATTCTTATTACATATGAAAGTTTGATTTTTCACTCAACATAGACACAAATACTCTGAGACAAGCCAAATTTCAGAGATATAGGCTGCGCATCTAGAGCACCTGAGGCATTCTCTGGCTCTGACCTCCAGACTCCAATTGCTTAGGGCTGAGTCTAGCTGTGTCCTCAACCTGTACACTTAAGAGCTTTGCTTTTGATGGAGCACTGTGTTGTTGCAAAACTCAGCTCTTCCATTTGTCTGGTCTTGTGACTCTGGACAAATTTCTTACATTTTCTAAGCCTTTGTTTTTCTATCTCTAATATGGGACTCATGATACCTACCTCAAGCAATGAATGATACAATTCATATAAAATGCTTATCACACTACTTGGCAAATAGTAGAGTTCAATAAAGGTCTTCAGGTGCTATACACCTGCTGTTTCCCAACCTGGACTGCTTGGTACCTGAGTTCACAGTATGTCTGTGTTATAGGAAGGTCGAGTAACATGGGGATAGGGTCTACCCTCTGAACAGAAATATACTGCATGTCAGACAGCTTCATGTTCATGCCCAACCTTCTGTAGGATAATGAGGAATGGAGGACCATGTCCCTTCTTGCTGACCCTTTCCATATATGGGTCCCTAGGAAAAGTGTTCCTTAATCCACACTTTGAAACATGGTATTCACTTTCACCTCCCTCTCCACACAAGAGGGACAAAAACAGAAAGGGTCATAGAGGCCTTGATGGAAGTCTGTAAGATACATACAGGAAGACTCAAAGCAAGAGGAGCAGCCATTCTTTTAAGTCGCTGGAATAAGTTTGGCAATGAGAACTGGACTTTCCCTCTAGAAGGTGTCATCTTTTGCTGACACTTCCCATTCCTAAAACTCTGAAGGGGAAGGGAAGATAGACCTGCAATCAATCACCTTGACCCCTACTCCAGGATAATTATCAAACTTAGACATCGGGAGTCTCAGAGAAGAAAACACCTGCCCTATGAGAAACACACACTTCATATTAACAATCCTTCTGCCATGAGAGGCATTTGAGGTCATATAGATAAGATACGATTCTCAAGGACTCATGGCCTAATATTGTAAAATGTCTGCCTTCTTCCATATGTGGTTTTAATTAAAAAAAAAAAGAAAAACTCAGTTACTTAAGATTTATTTATTTCAGAGAGATAGAGACAACGGGTAGAGGGGCAGAGGGAGAGGGAGAAGCATACTCTCTGCTAAGCAGGGAGTCTGACACAGGGCTTGATCCCAGGATCAAGCCTGAGCCAAAATCCAGAGTCAGATGCTTAACCAATGAGCCACCCAGGCCCCCCTAACTGAATTTTTCAAACATAACCTTTGAACAGGTGTCTGAACAGACTACAGTATAGTTTTAAATAACTGTTCTCTTTGCTACATGTCGTACTATAATCCCCATGAAGGCCCAGCTCCCAAGACTCCCCAGACAATGTAATTAGATAACTATTGCCATGCTCCATCAAGAATAGCATTTTTTATTACAAAGTAAAACAAACTGTCATATTATAGGTGGATGTTCTTTTAAGGACTGCTAGACTAAATTCTATAATGAAATTTCTTTTCACATAAGCTGCCAGCAAAGACTGCAATGATCTCCCCAAACGTATATTAGATTCCATCAGTATGATTACTGTGCTATCATACTGGGATAGAATTTCTCCCACCCACCCTGCTTCCATCCATACATTTAGAAGCCCATGAGTCTTGGCTACTAGAAGTTTTCTCTGGCAGAGGCGAGAGGGTCAACAGAGGAGCACTGATGAAGTAGACAAGTTACAGGTTGGGGAAGATGTTCTGAATCTCAAGAACTGAGGGAAAGAAGACTTTAAAGGGATTGCTCCCACTCTCCCAGGAACTCTCTGAAGGCCTGGCTTCAGCCAGGAAATCTTAGAATATAGATGGGGTAGGTACAAAAAAGAATCAGAAATGCCCAGAGAAGCCCCCAAATTCTCACAGTTTTCAAACTCCTCCCTGAGTAAACATCCTTCCAGAACTGCTGACAAATAGCCAAACCAACTTCCTCTCCTCAGTGTTCCCCTTTTGGAAATGAGATTATCTAGCAGCAAAATATCCACCCAAAATGGAGTTAAGGAAGACAACTGAAAAGATTCCCTCTGGTTAATTCACCATGTAAATAACGAAATCATTCTGTCCCACAATAAACAAAATGACTCAACAAATCCCGGTGCATTGGAATAGTGGTTTGTAAGGAATTCCTGCCCCTAACTGCTACACCTTTGCTTGAAATATGTAATTGCAAGTTCTAATGAAGTCCTGAGTAATCAGACTCTGCCCTTCTTGGCTCAAGGCCCTCATGAGTGCGGAGTCAGCAAATGGCGAACATGTAGACCAGTGTGTTGGCTCCAAGCCCAGCTTCTTAGGTTTCATGGATGCTTCTCAATGGGTTTAACTGGAGCTGCTCTCTTTTGTAGTCAACACAGGATTTAAAAAAAAAAAAAATCATTCTTTTGATATCACAGTTCTTTATCAATACTTGAGTACAGAAGCTTTGCTACATTTGCACATATGCCACCCATTCTGAAGAATAAAAGGCTGAATTTATACTATATTATCTGAGATTAAAACCACTTTTAATCGGATTTGTTCTTATGAGTTATCTTTATGGTAAGATGCAACATGAAATCAATGCCAAAGTCACTATTGTAAAGTCAACACAATGTATGCTGAAATGTAAGCTTAAACCATATTAACAGTGGAGAATAACCTGCCTTCTGGATGATCTAAGGTAGCTCCCATTTCCAATTTATGGAGAATGGAGGGGAAAAAAATCAACAAAATATATTGAGCGTGTGACATGAAAGATCATTTTATTTGAACTACTTAAGTAAAAAATGTTTTGCAACCTTTCTGAAAAGTCTGCTTCATAATTATCCTGAAACAACTTTGCTTAAATAAAGAGATGACTTTTATACAGCTTTGGCTTTCTCTGGATGTAGGTGTTTCTTGAAAAGTCATCAAAATGCAAGCAATACAGAAATCACTCTTTGCGATTTGAACCTGAACCACTTGCATTTCAGTCATATGTTGAGAGTTCTAGTTTACTTCTATTACCAAGAAAATCCTGAATGCCAGAGGCATATATTCCAAATCAGAGGTGGTAAAGAGTAAAAGATGAGGGAGAAAATATCTGGATGCTGAACAGGTGACCATCATGATGGGGAGATTTACAGGGGATATTATGTTGAAAGCAGGAGTGTATACCAATGTCTTCTAACTCTTCCTATGCTATCTCTTCCTTATGGCTTTTCTTATGACACTTCCTTCTCTGTATTTCCCTACTCTGAACTCTATAAGTTATTTCTCCTAAAATTTTGGTTTAATCATTTGTACTCTGCTCAAAGATTTTTCACTGATTTCTCACCATTGAACCCAAATTTCCTTTTGCAGAGAACATTGAGCATATCTCCTCAACACTCAATGGACCCTTCCCCAAAGTACAATGGCTGTGATCCCCCCTCTTCCCCAAGGGGACCTAAGGCAGGCAGGATAATAGCATCTCCCTGGCCACAGTGTTACAGATGGCTAAGCATAAGACCACCAGTGAAGAGCTTTGCTTTGCTGGAATATCTTATAAGTCTGTGAGGTAAGATGATACAAAAACATCAAAGCTCAAGACTTTTGCGGATAGTTGACGGCAGCCAACTCTCTTCGGTCCTCATTTGTTCAGAAAATAAATCGCATGTGGAAAGTCTTAGGGGAGCTATATTATTATCTGCAACTTACTCCAAAGTACCCAAAAGCAGTAAGATGAACTGATGATTGGATAGAAGGAGGAATATTAGGATAGTTATGTGTTAAAACAAGCATGGTAAGGGGCACCTGGGTGGCTTAGTGGTTGAGTGTCTGCCTTTGGCTCAGGCATGATCCCAGGGTTCTGGGATCAAGTCCCACATCAGACTCCCCACAGGGAGCCTGCTTCTCCCTCTGCTATGTCTCTGCCTCTCTGTGTCTCTCATGAATAAATAAATAAAATCTTAAAAAACAAGCATGGTAAAATGTTAATTGCAGAACCTAAGTGGTAGATGTAAGGGTGTTCACTGTAAAATTCTTTAAACTTTCCTGTATGTTTGTAGTTTTTCATGATAAACTTTTGGAGGAAAAAGCTCTTTCAGGCTTGTTCCTTACATGTGGATGACCTTAAAATACTTTGTGATATCTTTTAGCTCTTATAAGTACAGCACCAGGACAAGTGCTCTTTATCATGGCAACCAAGCTCTGTTCATAGTCCCTCACGATGGCTTAGGTTCTTCTACCCACTGTCATGTTTGACTATCAGATTCTACTACCCAGTCATTTACAAAATAAATTCCAGCATGAATCATGGTTATGCATGAGAATATACTGCCTTAAAATTTCATCTCTAACTGCTTTTTGTTGTCAGTTCTTAAGAAAAAAAAAAAAACAGCACAATAAGAAGCAGCTTTGGTAAAGTCTTGTTTTAGCTACCTTATCACAGTGTAACTAAACATAAAATAAGGGGCACTTGTAAAACACAGTCATATAACCTCTTGCTTTTTGCAGCGAATATATTCTGTGAAAGTCACTTTCAATCATGGAAAAGTTAGTAAAAAAGGTAAGTAGAATTTTAAAAACAGCTCAATGAAAAGAAGATCCAAGTTGATTCCATTCTCCTTTCCTCCTAGGGAAGAGGAGAGGAATCAGGAATTACTTTTACAATCCAAGTAATTCACACTCTATTGCTTTTGATGCATATGCCTGAAAATAGTGGGCAAATCTTCTAAGAGGATTGCATTGTAAATAGCAAACTAACCCAGGATCCATCAGAGAAAGAAATATGTGCTAAAGTCTTCTTTAATGTGAAAAAAAAAAAAAAACAATCCTTTCTCAACAATTGCCTTGCAAATTTGCACATTCATATATTCTTATATGAATAAGATAATGGTTGTTCTTAAACCTGCACACAATTATATATCTCTACCTTAACCCCTTCCTAATCCTCCTTGCTATTATTGTCAAGACGCCACTCATAGTGTATTCTTCCAAAATGTCATAACTTGTTAGAAAATGGCCAAGCTTCACAAATAATAAAATGCAGTGACTAACCCAACCATAATGAAAACACGATAGCATGAAATGAGACTTTCCCTGTTAATGAGAGTGTTCATCAGAATGCTCATTTGTTTCTCACACCTTAAGTCAAGATCAGAGGAGCTGCTGTTCTAGGACTGGTCCTCTGACTCCTGCCTGGTCCTCCCTCAGTGCACCCAGCTGAGCTCTCTATAGCAGTAATAGTTTCACCACCCAAAGCAGGGCCTCATGGGGCTGGATGATCTCAATCAGGCCAAGATCGAGGTGGGTGCTGGGCCACAGCTCGCCTCAATAAAAGGAATCTCTGGGAAAATATCAGAATCAGAAATGGGTAGGTACAAGTATTGCAGGGAGATCCATGTCATCAGCACTAAAGCTAATAAACAGGGGCACCTGGGTGGCTCAGTGGTTGAGTGTCTGCCTTTGGCTCAGGTCATGATCCCGGAGTCCTGGGATTAAATCCTGCATCAGGTTTCCCCACCTGATGCTTTTCCCTCTGCCTTTGTCTCTGCCTCTCTCTGTGTGTCTCTCTTATGAATAAATAAAATCTTAAAACACACACACACACACACACCAACAACTAATAAGCAAACCACCACCCCTAACAAGTAGCAGATGAGGGGTAAGAATAGACAGATTTGAGACTTTCTCTGCTGATACCAGCTGCTAACTAGGTCCTCCTCCTATCTCCTTTGTAGGTGCTATGGGCTTCCCTGAGATGGAGGGCCCCCGCATTTGTCCCCTCTTGCCACACCCTAGCAACAGCTGTTCATCTGCAAACTACAGATACAAAAAGAAACATCTTGTCCCACACTCCCGGGTGAGAGTTTTCCCTCACTTCATCTCATCTCCTATCCAACCTTAAAATTATTGTAAAAGCTACAAGAAAGTGATTCTTTAAGCAGACCCGAGTAAGTCAGTGTTCCCTCTGAACTCTTCCAGGATGGAATCATCGCAGCGAGCCCTGAGGACAACAGATCCCACAGATCTGTGCTGCCGGGAACAGCTGCTTGCAAGCACGCCATCCAGCCCACTAAGCCCTCTGTCCCCATTGTCTCCACTCTTGTCTCCCAAGTATATAATAATCCACAAAAACACTCACTGACAGGAGCTTACAAGTTTGGTTAAGGCTGATAAATACAAGAACAAGGATCTCAGTTCTAGAATCCACTTCTCCTTGGTGGACAAGGATAGAAGAATAGAGAGGACTTACTACGTATAAAGAAGGTTGATCATTGTTTCCTCTGTCTTTTCCTAATGTCTGACCTCACAGAAACCATTTAAGAGCCACCACTTAATCAAGACAAATGAATTCCTGATATAAATGAATACTGGAAATAACAGGAGAGGAGAGCTATCTTCCTTCCCTTTACACTCTCTTGAGAGGTATTTAGCTGATTTTCAGGTTTATTGATTCTGGAAGATGGAAACCATAACTTAAATATCAGCATTGGCCTTTGGGAAAACACAAATACATTAATTCATAAACAACTAATACCCCAATCATTTCAGAAAAAGATTTACATGAGAATAAGTGCATAGGGGTATAAAATAATTCCACAACCTATGGAGCACTTACTAAACATCTTCTATTCACATGATGTTTTTTGCAAGTGACAAAATACCTTCAATGCTCTCTGCTGGTAAGAAATGAGCCTTACCAAAGGTCTGCTCTGTACCAGGGTTGTGCTCTCTGCCCTTATATCCAATTTTGTGAAGCAGAAAAGATGTTCACAGGAATAGTCTGTATGTTGGAAGAGCCTCTGATTGCAAGGCAATTCAACACACTACACCAGGCTTTTCTGCATTGACTCCAAATACAGTGACTCTATTTCCCACAGCACCCTCCCCTTTTCTTTATCCAAACAGGCAGTAATTTCCTGACTCCAAGATATCTTCGCTGTTTAGAAAACTAAAAGAGTTCTCCTTCTGTTTGGAACTCTAGATCTTGGTGGTAGCTTCTGGGTAGTGGTTTCCTGAAATTCCCTTCAGCTATAGTGTGTAGTAGAGCTAAGCTTCCATATTAATGGCCTCCAGTAGGGCCTACTCCTGAAGACAATCTCCATGCCAAATGTAAAATTCCTTAAGTTCAAACTGCAATGAAATGGATTTTTTTCTCCTGTGAATGTTCTACATTCCTTATCTCATCTTACTTTTTTTTTTTTTTCTCATCTTACTTTATTGGAGCTTGGTTTTTGGTTCAGTGAGCTGATTTTTACCTTTTATCTACATACTGCATTAACATTTGTGAAGCAAATTCAGGAAAACAATATTTATTGAACATGCTTTTATTAAAAAAAAAAAAGCAACAGCAAGGCTGTAGGAGTCTGGAAAGGCAGTCTGTTATAGCAGAAAGGCAAATAAATCAAACAATTAGAAAGAACTACAATTTCCTACAATTTAGCTAAAACTCATTGCCTAGTAAATTGCTTGTAGGGAACCAGCTTTAGTGATTGGACGAGATTGTTGTAATTAGCATATTTAGTCTAGGTAGAGGAGCATAACTGGAATGCTTGAAACGTCTTCTCTCTTAATTAAGCATTCCTCATTACCTTCTTAATTCTCCTTCCCATTCCACGTCTATCCTTACAGCTGGCAAAATTGTGAACTGCAATTTATCTTCCCATTAAAACGATTACAAATTCAGAATGAATGGAGTTCAAATTAAGTTTTCAAAACCACATGGCAAGGAAGACTCGGTTTAACAGTTAGTAGAGGAAGTGACCGTTCTATCTTGTCAAAACATAAACACTTCCAGAAATAAATTGGACTTTTCCCAACTGAATGAAAAGAATCATTTGTCTACTTGTTCGCAAAAAGATGTCACCCTAGAATTTTGTAAGTCTTATATACATGATCCATTTCACATGTGTCCTATCATTACATTTTGTAACCCTCTAAATTACTAGTTAATGACACCATTAAACTGTCATCTAGCATCCTAAGAGCAGGGACTTTCAGCTCTACCACTTTATGGCTCGATAATCTATGATCACTTAGTTTAAACATTCTGTTCCTCAGTTTTCTCATCTGTAAAATAAGGGTGATAAGCATATCTTCTACAAGGAGTTGCTATATAAAGGCATATATACGTATAGGTATATATATTAAAGGCATATATATGTATACATGTGTACATATACATGCATACATCTCCTTAGCAGGTAATAAATGCCATATAAGTGAGTCTTATTGTTATTATTGCCATGTCTACCATCAGCACAAAGAGAATAGTGATATTGTTGGGTTTCTTTATTTAGATGCTCTATCACAAACCACTTTCTTTTAAGTATTTCTGGGATTATCCTAGAGAAGAAACATGACGTGGATTGTGGATGTCTTAATTAGTGTGTCATAGTTAGGACTACACGGGAAAATTTCAAGATAAAAGATATACACGGAATACATAAAAATAACAAATGATCTGAAAATTCATAATATGAAACTCTACTCATGAATGATTTATATATGGATAATTTTCTTCAAATTTGAAATGTTCTGAGATTTTCTTGACTATTCATGGCACTTTTTCTGTTTTGTATCAAGAATATTACTATAAAAACATATATGTAGGGACTCCTGGGTGGCTCAGCGGTTGAGCGTCTGCCTTTGGCTCAGGGTGTGATCCCAGGTCCTGGGATCGAGTCCCGCATC
This sequence comes from Canis lupus dingo, assembly GCF_003254725.2. Classification (NCBI taxonomy): domain Eukaryota; kingdom Metazoa; phylum Chordata; class Mammalia; order Carnivora; family Canidae; genus Canis; species Canis lupus. The sequence continues at coordinate 19,060,073 of NC_064255.1, read as the reverse complement.
AGGCTTCCTGTAAGGCGCCTGCTTCTCCCTCTCTCTATGTCTTTGCCTCTCTCTCTCTCATAAATAAATAAATAAATAAGCAAGTAAGTAAGTAAATAAATAAATAAAACTATTTTTAAAAATACGTAAAATATATCAGTTCCATCTGGTATGGTAATAACATGTTATTGAGTTAGTGATAAATATCATTGCATTCTTTAGCCAATCAAAAAAGTACAAGTTTATTTAAAAACCTCTAAATTTTGTCTTTTATCACTCTGTAATAAAATGTGTCATCTAAATCCATTTTTGTAATCGTTTTATTGAGATATAAGTCACATACCACATAATTCATCCATTTAATAAATATAATGTGGTGGTTTTAAGTATATTCCCAGAGTTATGAAATCATAACCACAATCAAGTTCATAAAATTTTCATCATCCCCAAAAGAAACTCCATACCCATTAGCACTCACCCTCCATTCTTCCCATTGCTGCTGGCAACCACTTCCTGTCTCTATGCATTTGCCTATTTGGGACATTTCATATAAATGGAGTCATACAACATGTGGCTTTTTGTGTCTGCTTTCACTTAGCATATTTTCAAGGTTCACCCATGTTGTAGTATGCATCAGTAATTTTATTCCTTTTTATGCCAAATAATATTCTTTTCATGGATACACCACACATTGTTTATCCAACCATCAGTGGATGGACACTTGAGTTGTTTTTAGCTATTATGAATAATGCTGCTGTGATCATTTGGGTATAAATTTTTATGTGGACGTATGTTTTCATTTCTTTTGACTATATATCTAGGAGTAAAATTGTTGAGTCCTACGTTAACTCTGTTTCATCTTTAGAGGAAATGCCAGACTGTTTTCCAAAGTGGCTGTATCATTTTACCTGCCCACCAGTGGTATATAGAGGTTCCAATTTCTCCACATCCTTGTCAACACTTACTACTGTCTTTGTTATTATAGCCATCGCGTCAGTAGAAAATGGTACCCCAATGCACTTTTAAGATGCAAAACCATAAAAATACATTATTCAAGGAAGTAAAATCTTTTCTGAAAAGGGAAAGAATGAAGAGATTACGAAAAGGACCCCATAGTCAGGCTGGAAAAGGAAGCAGGAGAGGTTTCTAAGTTTGTTAATTTCACGTCCTTAGACAGCCAACTGCCCTTCAAAGTGTCAGGATTGTAGAGCCAGCCCTCAGTTTCATAGCTGGAGCTTACAATAATCAGACCAACAAGAACTAATCTGGGTCTATGATTTATTTTACAAAGTTCCCTCCCACATTCTAGCCCATTTGATCCAACACCACAAATCTTATGTGGAAGGATATTACTATTCCCATTCTGCAGGTAGACTGAGGCCCAGAGTGGCTGACTTGGTCAAGGGAATATGGTTAAAAATATGTACATACGTATATACATACATGTGTTTCATGAATATTAAAGTGTCTTTATTTAATAAGCATTAAATAAAATGCACAGAGCTGGGCCTGGAAGCCAAATTTTTTATTTCAAATCCCAATCCTTGGTGTCCCCATTTCTCATCACTTTCATCTGCCTCATCTCTGATGATCAAGAAAGCAATGGGAAAGTAAGGGAAGACAAAAGGGAGTTGTATGCGAAACAGGTAGGAGGCCTGCACATCATGAAGTCCCCCCAGTCACAGCAGCTCAGGATGTTAGGACGTGTTGTGACACGGCTTTCGAGGATGGTTGCATCCCCACCCCTTCATGAGAGGTTCCTCCAGTAACAAGAAGCCAGGGCATACTTACATCCCTAAATTCTGAACATATCATCTGTACTGTAGCATATTTAATCATGTATACTACTAGTCACTCAAATATGTATTGAGTAATAACTATGTGCTAGACCCAGTGCTAACATGGTTGAGACTTAAAAAGCAATGATTACAAAGTAAATTTAAATCGTAAACAAAATTTTCTAAGCCCTTCACATAGACCATCTCATTTAATCTTCACAATATTCTTGCAAGAGATGTGGAAACAGGCACAGAGCATTAAGTAAATTGACCCCAAAGTCACAGAACTATTCAACAATGGTGGAGGCAAGTAAGAACCCAGGCAGCCTGATTCTATACCCCATGTTCTTAACCACTACCCAATCCTTCCTGGCGGATCTCGCTTGGCTGAAAGTCACATGTGGTGACATGCATAAACCAATAATACTGATTAATTCCAGCAACCATTGTTGAATGCTCATTAGTACAGAAGCTCAAGGGCAAATTCCCACAACAACCCCATGAAGTGCTTATCTTCATTGCCACTTTATAGATGAGGAAACAAAGGCTCAGAGAAGTGAGTTAACTTGTCCAAGGTCACAGAGCTATAATAGCTAATGCGGACATGGTGCTTACTATATACCAGGTGCTGTTGTTCTTTTTTTTTTTTTTTTCTTAATATTTTATCTATTTCTTTGAGAGAGACAGAGATAGCAAGAGAACACCAGTGGAGGTGAGAGGGAGAAGCAGGCTCCCTGCTCAGCGGACGTGGGGCTCCATTCCAGGATCCAGGGATCATGACCTGAACCAAATGTAGCTGCTTTACGGACTGAGCCACTCAGGCGCCCCCAAGCACTGTTCTAAGCACTAACTCATCTAATCCTCATAACACTAGGAGGTAGGTTCCATTATTACCCAGCATTCTTAGTTAAGTAACTTGTTCATGGTCTCAAGCTTCTGTAAAGGGCAAACCCAGGACTCACTCTAGCAGCAGTCTTGGAAACTTAAGGGTGACCACTGGCTACAAAGTGGCTAAGCAGAAAATCAAACTCAGGTCTAACTCTTGAGTGAAAGAGAGAGAGCCTCCTTTCTTCTTTCCACCAAGCTAAGCGTGGCCCTCAACCCTGCTGCAGTACAGGAAGAGGGGAATAACAACTGAAGACCCTCCAAAGAAGGGGCATTCAAGTTGCCTCTTGAGGGCTTACGTGCTTACTGGTCAAAGAGAGGCACCATGCAGTTTGTTATTTTAAAAGAAATGCAGGGCGCCTGGGTGGCCCAGTTGGTTGTCTGACTCTTGGTTTTGGCTCAAGTCGTGATCTCAGGGTGGTGAGACTGGTTGGCTCTCAGCGAGGAGTCTGTTTTCTCTCTCCCTTTGCCCCTCTCCTCCTCTCAAATAAATAAATGAATCTTTCTTAAAAAAAAAAAAATGAAAAGTACCCAACTGAGGTCTTCAAAAAAGAGGATACAGTAATGAGAAGCAAATAAATTATTAAAAAGCAAATGTTTCAGATTGAATCAGGAAAGCTTTAATTTTTATTCAATGAGAAAATACTCTTGATGAAGGAAAAGCAAGCCTTTATTCCCTTTAATTTTGATTACGCATTTAAAAATCATTGAGGGATTGAAGAGTGCAATTTGCCTTCTATAACGTTAAACTCAACAAACCCTAACTTCCAACATTTACTTCCTCAATGTAACTGCTGCAAGCAAAGTGGTTACTAAACCTTCATAGACCCTTTGCAAAGATGACCTCTCCTTCAGGTCCCGAAACTGAGCGTCTAGAAACCAAAATGAGCCTGGAGATTCGGGCCAAGCTTCAGAAGGAACGGGCACGCGCCGCGTTCCAGCTGGGCCAGGGGCCGGCACGCAAGTTGCAGCTCAAACTGGCTTCAGAGCCAGTCCCCCCCCCCCCCCCCCGCCCACGGCAAACTGATTTATGACCGTACGACGGGCAGCTGCGGAACTGGTCAGACCGCAGAAGTCCATTACTCAAACACCAATCCAAGGATGGCCAGGATGGGATGCGAATCGGTAAGGGGAGGGGGCTGGGATCTGGGGTTCACTGCCTGTCCCGGGTGCGGTGAGGCCGGTCGCTTCCTAATTCCTGCAGCAGCCCGGGGCCTGTGGACTCTGCTCTGCAAAACCTGTGCGCTAGCGGAGCTGGCGGGGCTGCAGGGCGCCGGGACAGGGTGCCTCCACGCCCCCTCGCGGACCGGCCGACGACGGAGGAGGCCGTGCCGATTTAGTGCTGGGCGTTTTTCCGAACCTGGGGTTTAGCGCCCCCCCCCCCCGACACACACACACACACAACGCCCCGTCAAGGGGGTCCGGGCGATCAGCCTCATTTTACAGATGCAAACGCCGAGGGTCGGAGGAGCGCAGCGGGGCTTGCCGGCCAAGTGGAAAGCCCCGAGTGGAGGCAATGGCCGGGTTGGCCCTCTCGTCGAGGAGGCTGGAGGGCTGCAGCGCCTGGGGCGCACACCCAGCCCCTCGCCCTCCCGACGCCCGAGGGGTCGGCCGGCAGCCCGGAGGCCCGGCAGCGCGCAGGTGCCCGGCGGAGCGCGCGCGGGGCGCAGGGCTGCAGCGGCGGCCGAGGCGCAGCGCGCACCCCCGCTCCCCTGCGCGCGTGCAGACCGCAGGGCGCCGGGCTGCAGCAGCCGGGCAGGGGCGCACCGCCCGCCCGAGCCAGCGCGTGTGCGCGCCGGGCTGCTGCCGACACGGGCTGGCGGCGCCCCCGGGCGCGCCCCGGCGCCGCCCCGCGCCTTACCGTAGCTGCTCCCCGGTGACCAGGACCTCAGCCATGCGCTCCAGCTCCCTTTGCTGCGCCCCGCCGCTCCCGCCCGTGCTGCCGTCGCTGCCGCCGCTGCCCCCGCTGCCGCCCTCCATGCTCGCGCCGCGTCGCTCCCACTGTCTTCCTTAGCCGCCGCGGGTTTGGGTGTTAAATCAGCCTGCCCCTACGGAGGCCTCCCCCGCCATCTTTGTTAGGGGCAGGCCGGCGGCTCAGCCGCGATTGGCTGCGGAGGGAATCCCGGTGGGTGGGCTGGAGCGCGAGGCTGGTCCGCCCCTGGGACTCGGGCTTCGGGGGCGGCGGCTGGAGCCCCGCGTGGCCGGGGGCGGGGCCGAGGGAGCAAAATATAAACATGTGGGCGGGGCTCCGGGGCTGCGGGGCGGGTGCTGCGGGCCCCGGCGGCCACCTGCCCGGGGCCGTCCCCTCCGAGCGCGCGGCGGGGCCTTGCGGACAGGCCAGGAGGTGACAGGCGTAAAGGTGTTGCTATCATCCTGTCTGTGCTCCAAATGGCCCGAGTAAAAACACGAGCAAAATAGCTAAATAGTGAGCACTGGAGGATCCACACGTCACCGCAGCGGTGGGTGAAATTAGGCATTCTCGTCCCCATCCCCCTGCACCAGAGGCAGCTTCCTAACCTCAGAGCGTAATCAATAAAGAACGCGGGCCTGGGAATCAGGCAGACCTGGGATCCGGCTCCGCGCCTGTAATTTCCTACCAAAATGTGCTTCATCTTCATTTTCTTCTTTTGCAAAATAAAGATAATTGTGGCTGCCACTTGTTGACATCTACTGCATTAGAGTAAAGGGGTATCTGTGTGTTGAGGTTTTATGCAGCTTTTAACAATTTTTGCATATATATATACGTCTCTGCACCTTTACAGGTATATGGGATTTTTTTTTCTTTTAGTGAAAACTATATGGAAAGACAATCTTTTAATTGCAGATTTGTTGTAAGTCTACAGAATAAAAAATGAAAATGGGAGGGCTGTGGAGAAACAAATGATTTTCTTTGTATATTTTATACCAATTCTACTCAAAACTGTTTATACCCACTCTCCTTCAGGCTTATTGTATTTTATTGTTGTGTTTTCTTCTTGTCATTTGTTTTTAAAGATCACCGTAGCCTTTTCCAACATTCTACAAGATCATTACTTAAAATTTACAACAATTCATTGAGCATTTATTGTGTGCTTTATATGTTGTTAAGCACTTTATATTATTTACTTTATCCTCACAAAAACCCTGAGAGTTGGGTATTATTATTGTCAACATACAATTGGAAAATCTTAAACATGCAAAGGTGAAGTGATCTGCCTAGATTTCACACCTAGAAAGTCCGTTAGGCAGCCCTTGAGCCCTAGGTCTGGAGACTCTCAAGGTTATGCTCAACCATACTCCAGAAAGAGAACAATTGTCCAACTCTCTTATAAATTCGACGATAGCAATTAGGCAATTCTTTCACAAGAGAAATTATCTAACTTTTATAACTTTTAAAATAAACCATGGCAAAAGTGTAGAGCAAGCAAGACATAGTTCAAAATGAATGTTATTCTAAGAGCTTCATTCTGTATAATATATAAAAATCATTTAACAGGGCGGCCCAGGTGGCTCAGCGGTTTAGCGCTGCCTTCAGCCCAGGGGTTGATCCTGGAGTCCCGGGATTGAGTCCCTCTCCCTCTGCCTGTGTCTCTGCCTTTCTCTCTCCTGTGTCTCTCATGAATAAATAAATAAAATATTTTAAAAAATCATTTAACAGAAGTAGAGGTCCCAGAATTAATGAGCTTAACAGCTGGCTGTCACTTACGTTTTAATTGTATAACATAGAATGTGCTGCTTACCTTCTCAGAGCCTCCATCTCCTGACAGGAATAATAATTCCTACCTTATATGGATGTTGTGTGGCTTAATAACATTGTGTGAAGCTTTCATGTACATAATATGTGTTTAAAAGTTCTCTTTAATATCTTTACTGCTTTTATTTTTTTAAATATTTTATTTATTTATTCATGATAGACATAGGGAGAGAGAGAGAGAGATGCAGAGACAGAAGCAGGCTCCGTGCAGGGAGTCCCATGCAGAACTCGATCCTGGGTCTCCAGGATCACACCCTGGGCCAAAGGCAGGCACTAAACCGCTGAGCCACCCAGGGATCCCTCTTTACTGGTTTTAATAAGAAGAAAAGGAAGGAGGAGGAGGAGGAAAAAGAGGAGGAAAGAGAAGAAGGAGAAGAAATTCTTGTCAGATACTTTCCAGGAGGAGTTTTTGGTGCAAGGTAAAACACCTTTTCTCACATTATCTCTAATTTTTAAATTATTAGTAGGCCTTGAAAATGAAGGAAGGAGAAGTACAGACCTGGCCACCCTAAATCTCTCTTTTATTTGATGATTTTAAGCTTTTTGAAAGTGCAGAATGAAAAAATTAAGGTATTACAAATTCTTCATTATCTATCGCTCAACATTTTTATTCAAAAGCTCTGGCTATGTATTGTAAATCATCACTACTCTTGATTGTCTTTTTTTCTTCCTTTAAATCTAGTTGTGTTTTTTGTTTGTTTACTTATGATAGTCACACACAGAGAGAGGCAGAGACATAGGCAGAGGGAGAAGCAGGCTCCATGCACCGGGAGCCCGACGTGGGATTCGATCCCGGGTCTCCAGGATCGCGCCCCAGGCCAAAGGCAGGCGCTAAACCGCTGCGCCACCCAGGGATCCCTAGTTGTGTTTTTCATTTACATTTAGGCAACTTTCTTTATCTGAAAAATGAAAAGAAATGGTTTTTGCAAAATACTTTCTTGTTTAATAGTTTATGATAAAAAACATGATAAAACCTTTTATCATGAAAGTTTATGATTTTAAAAAAGCACCTCAACATAAGGAAAAAAAATTCAAGTCAGGAAAAGACCTAGTACTGCTCCAGTGAGAAAGAGCAGAATTTAATTCTCTTGCTTGATGAGAAGGGTTTTCTGTGTGTGTACATGTGAATGGGAAGTGAAGACTGGTTTGCTGTCATTGTTTCAACCTACCTTTCTTTTTTTTTTTTTTTGTAAATTTATTTTTTATTGGTGTTCAATTTGCCAACATATGCAATAACACCCAGTGCTCTTCCCATCAAGTGTCCCCCTCAGTGCCCATCACCCAGTCACCCCCAGCCCCCTCCCACCTCCCCTTCCTCCACCCCTAGTTCGTCTCCCAGAGTTAGGAGTCTCTCATGTTCTGTCTCCCTTTCAACCTTTCTTTTGACATATGAGACACACCATGCTCTACTGGGTCAGAAGACAGATCCTTTTTCCTAAATTAGGGCAAGATTGTTCTGACTCCTGAGGACATGTGAGCACCCATGCTGAGTCCATGAGCTCAGGAGCAACTGTCCCAGAATAGATCATGGTCTATAGGTGTTGCTGGTTGAAGGATGGGCACTGACATGGTGATTAAACCGAGTATGAAGATCTTAAAAGGGCTGAAAATTCTAACAGATCTCAGGTTGATCCCTGGCTCCGCTGGGGCAAGTTCATTATCATCTCTAATTTCTGCTCTCTTTTGTAAAATCAAGACCATACTACTAATCCCATTGGGTTTTGGGAAGGACTGAATAAAATTTAATGAGCACACTTGTTACAAGTGGAAACTATTAAATGTAAGCCTTTTTCTTCTAGCTTGCCCTACTCACCTGCTTCATGCCTTCTGGCTGTTTTGGCGATCTGAAGCCAGCGCTGCTCAAACTTTTGGTAGATGAAGACCAGGTGTTTTTGTGATGTATGCGTGCATGTGTTTTCAATCCATTGAAGATTGACATTTTGATAAAGTATAATAGAAATGAAATTTTTAAATGGACAAAACACAGACCAAATGTGTTATTGTTGTGGTCAACAGATAGCAAATTGTCAAATTGGTATAAATATCTCTCTCAATGTCTGTCTCTATGTCTCTCAATATTGGTAATGGTCACCCATTGGCCGACTGAACTTTTAGTAGTACTGGTTAAGAGTAAGCAGCAACATGAGAAGATGAACTTGAATAAAGTGTGTGAAAGAATATTGTCAACTCTGAAGCTTCATAACACAGTAGCTATGGATATTGTTATTGCCTCTTTGTATACACCAATATTGTTCCCATCTGATCTTAAAGGTGAACTCAAACCCCACCTTCTCTGTGATGACTTCTTGGCCTCCCTCAAGCGATGTGTTGTTCTTCCCTATGCCTTCTCATGACATCATAGGGTTTCCATTGCTTTTTAACCGTTAATAGGAGTCTCTATCTATTCCTCAGCTGCCATGATTTTTATTCTCTGTGAATAGAAGCAAAGTGATGATTTAATAATAGCCTGTCCAGATATTTCTGTCAATAGATCCTTTAAGAAGGGAAAAATAAATGTAAAGGGAGAGGAAAAATAAAATGTCCATGTGTCATCATTCACATCCATTTTTAATATTTTTGTCGTGTTTGATTCATCTTTTTTGTAGTGACAGAAATCAAACATTATCAAGAAATGTGAGATCCTCTTGTCCTACAATCCCAATCCTGCTTAACTCCCAAGAAGTTCTTTTTTTTAATCTAAATTCAATTAGCCAATATTTGGTACCTCATTAGTTTCAGATGTAGTGTTCAATAAATTTACCAGTTGCGTATAACACCCAGTGCTCATCACTTCATGTGCCCTCCTTAATGTCCATCACCCAGTTACCCCATCCCCCCCCCACCTTCCCTCCAGCAACCCTGTTTGTTTCCTATAGTTAAGAGTCTCCATGATTTTTCCCTGAGGAGGAGAGGTTATTAAGGGTGTAAGGGCAGTGAAAATACAATACTTTGGTATATACTGTCACCTACTGGTTGATTTTGCAAAGACACTAAATGACGGTAAGTCTCCTATGAGTCCAGGACCATCTTCAAGAAGGCACTTTTGGAAATTTAGATGGTTTGTCACAGTATTAGGAATGCTAGTGGCTTTTAGTGAGCAGGAACTAGAAATCCTCATTTTCTCATTTTCCTGGGACAGCAGTTCATAAAGAATTGTCCAGCTGTCAGAGTCTGTCCTCGAAGCAGCAGGAGAGAAGGGACTTTCGAGAGCCAGCTGCCCGATTATTTTCTTTCCCCTCCCTCTCTCCCGCCCCATATCTCTCTTCACCCCTCTCCTGCCTTTGCTTGTGCAGCCAAGACGGAGCCGTAGGCGGCCACTCAGTCCCCATCCATCTCCTCCTCGTCCTCCGTCCTCCGGGGCCTTACCCTCAGCGCCCTCCTGTGCGGTGCAGGATCTGATTTTCTGGAAAGATGTGAAGAAGACTGGGTTTGTCTCTGACACCACACTGATCATGCTGCTCTCCCCCTGGCAGCTTTCAGTGTCATCAGTGTGGTTTCTTACTTCGTCCTGGCTCTTCTGTCACCATCAGCTTCAGGCTGTACAAGTCTGTCATCCAAGGTATACAGAAATCAGAAGAGGGCCATCCATTCAAAGCCTACCTGGATGTAGACATTGCTGTGTCCTCAGAAGCTTTCCATAATCACGTGAATGCTGCCATGGTGCACACCAACAGGGCCCTGAAACTCATTATTCGTCTCTTTCTGGTGGAAGATTTGGTTGACTCCTTGAAGCTGAATGTTTTCGTGTGGCTAATGACCTACGTTGGTGCCGTTTTCAATGGAATCACCCTTCTGATTCTTGCCGAACTGCTCATTTTCAGTGTCCCCATTGACTGTGAGAAGTACAAGACCCAGATTGATCACTATGTTGGCATTGCCCGCGATCAGACCAAGTCAATTGTTGAAAAGATACAAGCAAAACTCCCTGGAATTGAAAAAAAAAAAAAAAAAGGCGGAATAAGTATATGGGAACCAGAAATGCAACAGTTACTAAAACACCACTTAATAGTTATAACGTTATTACGTGTACTCTGAAGGAACTGCATTCCAAGCTTCTTTTTCTTAATTTGGTGTTTTCTCCCCTCCTTTCCCTTTACCCTCAGTATCAAGCACAAGAATTGTTGCACTAAAAAAGGAACTGATATCTTAGAACCCAAAAGAATAAAGAGAGAGTCAAATTAATAGGCTAAATCAGTACCTTAATGATGGTGGAGCTTTTACTTGTAGCTTGAAAGGGGAGAGATTGGAGGTCAAAGAGAAAATGAAAGATAAAGCTCTGCTCTTGGACTCTGCTGTCCAGTTCTCAAGGACTAGTCTTATGCAGCTTCCTATCAGAGTTTTACCTTTATTTTTAAGTTAAGAAATAATGATTAACTTATGAGGAAATTATCTGAGGACAAGAGTGGGATTCCTTCCTGTGGGTTTTTTGGCAGCCTTCTGATCCCATCTTCCTGCCCCACAATGTGAGCAGCTATTCCTACAATTTCTCTTCTTCACGTAATGATAGAACTTCCAACTGTATGAATAACCTGTAGACAATAGTGAGAGTTATTGATTCCTGGAATGCCATCTAGGAACCAAGGATGGACATGGAAGGTGGGGCTGGGATGACCCTCCCCTCCCACTCACCCCTAGGAAAGGAAAATCTCTGCCATTTGGGAGGGTGGTGTCTGTGTCATTTCTTGTGGGCACCAGTTCTGAGCTTTAGTTTGAGGACTCATTCCTGAGTGTGCTTTTTCCTCCCTCTTCCCTGCCCACCTCACCTCGAGTTTAATAAATATGGTTATACTTTTCTTATTATGAAATACATGTCTGTAACTGCTGTAAAAAAAAAAAAGAATTGTCCTAAATCCTGTCTTTCCCAGGTCCTATGGGATATTCTTGTAGTTCAAAAACCTGTTTGCTGTTATCTGAGTTTAGAACCTAATTTGGTTTTACACAGAAACACAAGATCTTTTTTGCACAATTTTAATATAATTCTGACTTGTCTGGAAATGCAATTACTATGTACACTGAGAAAAAATTGTAGTTTGCTCAGAACTTTACCAAGAAATGTTCATCATTAGATAAAATTGTTTCATTTGTCATTTATGTGGTAAACACGCTACAAGTACACCACACCTTTTTCAGTCTGCATTTGTTAGCGATTCCATGTGTGGTGATTCTATGTGTGTTTGTATAGCAATATATTATTTAACCAAATTTTAGAGTGCCAAATATAAAAAAAGAAGTGATGGCAATGCTCAGTAAACTACTGTCTTCTGTTGTTCTAAAACTATTCATTATAAATAGTTGTGAACATCTGATCACCTCACTAGACCTTCTTCAGTCACTTAAATATTAAAATACATTTTATCTTGTTATAGATGATTTTCTTCCTTATACTCCAGTGTAAGGACATCATATTGATTTTTTTTTATGTACACCAAAAGCTTATATTGAGAACACTGGTGGATTTTGTTGTTTTTTGTTTGTTTGTTTTTTGTTTTTTTAAAGATTTATTTATTTATTTATTTATTTATTAATGATAGAGAGAGAGAGAGAGAGAGAGAGAGGCAGAGACACAGGCAGAGGGAGAAGCAGGCTCCATGCAGGGAGCCTGACGTGGGACTCGATCCCGGGACTTCAGGATCAGGCCCTGGGCCAAAGGCAGGCGCTAAACCGCTGAGCCACCCAGGGATCCCCTACTGGTGGATTTTGAATGAAGGAATGCCATGATCTGACTTACATTATTACAAAGATGACTTAAGATAACATACAGGATGCCCGGTTCTGTGCTTGATTCAGTAAATATTTTAACCAGTATTCCATCTCTTTTTCAGGGCAAAACAGGCCCAGTCTGTGAAACATGATACAATACCACCATCTAGTGGGCAAAATCCTGACTGTTTTATAAGCAAAGCTTCAAAAGTTTAAGAATGTACAGTTTAAAAACTACTGTATTTCCTATAGAATCAAATACATCTTGGTGTGAATCAGAAATTCCTTACCTGAAATTATTTTAAGTAAAAACAAAGTAATATAGTTTCCAAGACACTACTTAATTTCATTTCTCCTATCAAATGGAATTATTTTGTTATTTTATTATTATTCCCTGAGACTACATCCTTAGGGAAATAATTCTTTCTTCCTTTCTTTCCAACTTAAGTAGGCTCCATGCATGCCCAACCCAATATGGGGCTTGAACTCAGAAACCTGAGATTGAGAGTCCCATGGCTCTACTGACTGAGTCAGGCAGGAACCCCAAGGAGGTATTTCTTTCAAGGCTTACACTTCATTTTTTAGCTGAGTTTCTAAAGTCACTGATGAAGTCCAGGGCAGGCTGCCCCCAAGTATGCCACTTGGGCTTACTGATAATTTTGAATTGAAGTTAACACAAGAAACAGCTGGTATAAGAAGGCCTCTCTGACCCTCCTTTGACTCCTTGAAAACAGGAAATAAATCTGCCTTGTGAACGGTACCCTCCCTGCACCAGGAGATAGAGAGATCCATCCCCATATCACCAGAGAGGGAATTTAGAGTTGAGAACACTGTATAAATAAACCCTATCACTTCTTTACTAATTTACTACCCCGTGCCCAAACTTGATTATGTCAATTGTCTTGTCTAAGAGGTACAAAAAACTGCCTGCTTTAGTCACTTTGAGTCTCATATTTCTATGAGCTCTCATATGTATGAATTAAATTTGTTTCTCTCTTGTGAATCTCTTATGTCAATTTAATTGTTAGACAAGCCAAAGAACCTAGAAGGGAAGAAAGGAAAACTTTTCCCTCCATACATCACACTCTCCCTGGGTGATCTCATTTATAGGCACCCTTGGAATCACTGTATATCTAAAAGCTTTATCTTTTAGCTCCTAGTCAGACCTTGATCCCAACTCCAAGATCTAAATCCGATTTCAAGACATATCCTCCCTTGTGTATTCTCACCTTAATCACCACAAATCAAATCCAGTACTCATCATATCTCACCCCAAATCTATTCCTACCCTTCCTACAACATGTCGTAAATAAGAGGAAATGCAGTTGCTCCCACAGAAACCTAGAATTCATCTTTGATTCATTCCCCTCTTCTTATTCCTCATGTCTAATCAAATAGCTACTATTGTCCATTGTATCTCAAAAATTACTTCGCAAACCCAGCCACCTTCATCACTCACTCACATGGGCTCTTAGAGACAAAAGAGAAAAAGAGAAAAGGAGAAAGAGAGGAAGAAAGATGTTAGGTAATCACACAGTAAACAAAATTGCAACTTACTTAAAATCTAAAAATGAGAAGTACCTGCTGCCATGACAGTATATATTAGAGAGGCTTTGCCTAATCAGGGAGGTCATGAAAGATTTCCGAGAAGTGATTATTGACCTGGAGCCATACCCACTAGCCACATGTAGCTTTTTAAATTTAAATTAACTAAAATCAGATGAAATTTAAAATTCGATTCCTAATTTACATTATCCATATTTCAATACTCAAAAGCCACGTGTGGTTGGTAGCTAATATGTTGGACTGTGCAAATACAGAATATTTTCAGCATCTCAGAAAATTCTACCCACAGTGTTCAGTGAGAGAACTAACAGGTGCTAACCAAACAAAAAAGGAAGTGAAGAAAGAACATGCCAGGCAAACAGATCCCCAAATGGCAGGAGGCATGATGGAGCGAGTAAAGACCTCACAGAGAGCCCGCGTGCCCCAATGCTACAAGGAGGCATCAAAAATGAATTATTGGGACTTCATCAAGATAAGAAGCTTCTGCACAGAAAAGAAACAGTCAGCGAAACTAAAAGACAACCTACAGAATGGGAGAAGATATTTGCAAATGACATATCAGATAAAGGGCTAGTTTCCAAGATCTATAAAGAACTTATTAAACTCAACAGCAAAGAAACAAACAATCCAATCATGAAATGGGCAAAAGACATGAACAGAAATCTCACAGAGGAAGACACAGACATGGCCAACAAGCACATGAGAAAATGCTCCTCATCACTTGCCATCAGGGAAATACAAATCAAAACCACCAGTGAGAATGGGGAAAATTAACAAGGCAGGAAACCACAAATGTTGGAGAGGAGGTGGAGAAAGGGGAACCCTCCTGCACTGTTGTTGGGAATGTGAACTGGTGCAGCCACTCTGGAAAACTGTGTGAAGGTTCCTCAAAGAGTTAAAAATAGACCTGCCCTACGACCCAGCAATTGCACTGCTGGGGATTTACCCCAAAGATACAGATGCAGTGAAACGCCAGGACACCTGCACCCCGATGTTTCTAGCAGCAATGTCCACAATAGCCAAACTGTGGAAGGAGCCTCGGTGTCCATTGAAAGATGAATGGATAAAGAAGCTGTGGTCTATGTATACAATGGAATATTCCTCAGCCATTAGAAACGACAAATACCCATCATTTGCTTCGACGTGGAAGGACTTGGAGGGTATTATGCTGAGTGAAATAAGTCAATCAGAAAAGGACAAACATTATATGGTCTTATTCATTTGAGGAATATAAAAATTAGTGAAAGGGAATAAAAGGGAAAGGAGAGAAAATGAGTGAAAATATCAGCGAGGGTGACAGAACATGAGAGACACCTAACTCTGGGAAATGAACAAGGGGTGGTGGAAGGGGAGGTGGGGGGGGTTGGGGTGACTGGGTGACGGGCACTGAGGGGGGCACTTGGCGGGATGAGCATTGGGTGTTTGTTATATGTTGGCAAATTGAACTCCAATAAAAATTTTTTTTTAAAAAAAAGGAGGCATCAAAGAAGAAGGAAAGCAGCAGGAGAGGCAGGATAGGATGTATCTTCTAAAGTGTTGGAGGAGGGACGCCTGGGTGGCTCAGTAGTTAAGCATCTGCCTTCAGCTCAGGGGCTCAGGGCGTGATCCTGGAGTTCCGGGGATCAGGATGGAGACCCACAGTGGGCTCTCGGCATGGAGCCCGCTTCTCCCTCTGCCCATGTCTCTGCCTACTCTCTGTGTCTCTCATGAATAAATAAATAAAATCTTAAAAAAAAAAAAAAAGCCCTGGAGGAAAAAAGCCAACCAAACATAATAAATCCAATGAAGGATGGTGAAAGACAATAAGAAACAACAAAAAAACTCAGTAGGTAGAGAGGGAAATAAAGATGCTGAGATGACGTTAAATATATTAGATCTAAATTAGGATCCTATGTACTAGAGGCTGTGTTAACCTGCTTACAGAAAAAATACTACATTCAGCAAGCAGATGCAGTGAACAGACCGGTGAATTCAGTGGGTGAATGAGGGGAACCATCCTTGCAACTTTAAGTCTTTGAAGGTCGAATTAATTTCTCCCAGGCATGTGGTACAGTTTTTAACTTCTGTGATACTATACTTAATTTCTATGACAGTTTCAGGGCTTGTATTTTGCCTTCTCTACTTCGATAATTCTGATTCCATGAGTGAAGGAGCTTATTTGAGAGGTTGCAACTAAATATATCATTAAAAATAGGAATGACAAAAAAAAAATAGGAATGACATTTGGGAAACAGGGAAATGATCTTTGACCTCTGGTTGACCATTATTTGTGAATTATCCCTTACCTCTCTGAAAATATTAATTTTATGTATCATAAAGTCGTGGGATTTTTCACTCCATTACCTGTTTCCTTTGGTTTTAACTCTTTTATCTGGTGACCTTTTATAGCTCCTTTTTATGTCATTGGTCATACATAAATGGTGATTTTTTTTTTACTTTATTTTTATAAGTGGTGATTCTTGGTTGTCTCTCTTCTTCGTATTTGAGAATCAATGTTCACCATTTGTTCACCATCTGTTTTGCATGCCCTACCTCCAGAAATTTGAGGGAAGGAGTAAGACCATCCTTGAGCTTGAGTAGGGAGTTCTGCTGGTGGTTTGTCTTCTGGGAGTTGCTGTTCCCAACTCCTGGAATTCATTAGCCCCCGGGCATTTCCTTGCCTTTCCATGACCATTTCACACACTGTTTCAGCCCATGGACAGAGCTGCTTCTATCTTAGTATGGGTGGACATGAGGGAGCTACCAGCTTCAATAATCAATCACCCCAATACCTACCCCAGAGCCACCCCTCACTTCTTGTATCTAGGCTTGATGCTCCCCTAAGCCTTTCTACACTTAGACTCATTGATGGTTAACATTTTGCCCCACTTTTTCTACCATTTTCTTTGTCAATGTATCTAATGTATATTCTTTTTTTTTTTTGAAGTTCTTAAGAGTAAGATGCAGATATCATATTCATTCGCTCCTAAATATTTCCATGTGTATTTCCTAAGAAAAAGGACATCCATTCTATAACCACAGTACAATTTCCCAAAAGCAGGAAATTTAACATTGATAAAAAAAAATACTCCTATCTAACCCAGAGTCCATATTCAGATTTCATTAATTAGCTCAACAATATATTTTATAGCAGTAATTTTTCCTAGTTCAGGATCTAAACAAGGATTATGTATTGCATTTAATTATCATGTCTCTTTACTTTCCTATAATCTGAAAGTTTCCTCAGTTTTTCTTGTCCTTCGTGACCTTGCAATTTTTGAAGAGTATAGGCCAGTTTTGTTTTGTTTTTCTGGCATGCCCCTCAACTTGAGCTGCCTGAGGTTTTCCTTATGTTAGATTCAGGTTAAGCATTTTTGACAGGATTAACTCAATATATCATATCAGAAGGTGCACAATGCTCATCCCAGTGTTGGTGACGTTTGCCTTGACCACTTAATTGAGGCCATATGTTCTGTTGGTTTGCACACTGGAAACGTGGAGGGCAAGGCAGGACTAAAGAAAGAGGCAGACTGTTCCAGGTTGGTAGGTGGCAGTTTTTCATAAGAAAGGGTACTTTCTTATGAGGTTTGTCTTAGGCAGAAGCAAGACAAGGAAATATCTGCACCCACAGGCCAGAATCTTAAAAATTTATTATACAAACGCTCTAACTGGATTTAGTTATATATACCAACCAGATGGTTTCAACAACTTACTGTCTCAAGGCCATGTCCCTGGAACAGCTCCTGCTGTGGGAATGGTGGGTGGAACTTACATTCTACAGACAAGGGAGGGGTGAAGAGGCTCCAGTCCAGCTGGAGGGTCAAATGATGGCCCTGTCATCTTAATGACCTCCTCCCACATGCTCTGAGTTTACCATTGTGAAGTTTCTATTTTCTCTTTTATAATTAATAAGTGGGTTTTTTTTTTTTTTAGGTAGAGACTTTGTAACTATGTAAATATCTGGTTTCTCATCAAACTGTCACCTGCTAGTTTTAGTAAATAATCTTTCAAAAATCTGAATCTGATCATGTTACTCCCCAGCTTCAAATAATGCAATGATTTCCATGCACTTTCACATCTTTTAGGAAACTAACAGCTTCCCCATTGCCGAGGCCATGCTTCTGAGAGTCTTTCTCTACTCCGCTCCCTTTCTCACTATTCACATTGTCCACAAGGTCCACCCATTTGACTTTCTGAATATTTGTTATTTGTCCTGATGTCACAGAATCAGTTCAAGTGCTTATCAATTAGTTCTGCATTTATGTATTTAAATTTTCTGTCTGCCCCCGCAGATTTAAGCCCGGATTCCTAAACTACCCTCTGAACTGTTACCTGAAAGATCTTTCTAAAGCCAAATATCTATTATTGATATTTTCATGTATAGATAAGAAAGTCCAACTAATGTGTTTCAGAGATATAGAACAGAAAATGTGGGAGCATGGGGAGGGGATGTTATCAAGAAAATCATATAAGAAAAATTTCACAGAAATGAAGAATTTGAACTTCCAGACTAAGAGGACCTAGCACAGGCCTGGAGAGAACTATGTAGAAGCCATGAGCTCCAGCTCATTGTTGCTATGTGGGAATATGAGTCCCCTGTTGCCAGATATCCTGATTTTTTAAAAGAATTAAAGTCACAGTGTTAGTGGAAAGTACTAATTTTTGAATTATGACTGAAATTTTAAAAAAATACACGCATAACACCCATAAACATGAAAGTAGGAGAGTACATGGGGCATCTGTAGGTTAGACTATAGTATACACAAAAAGCACTTGGGGATGCAGCGTCTAGAAAAGCAACATGGACCCAGCGTGAACAATCTTGGAAGCCAGCAGAAGGAGTATGAGCTTCTTTTCAAGGTGAGGGAGATGTTTCTGATCCACGAGAAGAGAGTAATGCTATTAAAGAACTTATGTTTAGAAAATTTACTGACTGTGGCACGGAGACAGATGGGCAGTGGGAAGGGGAATAGAAGGTAAGGAAATCTAGGCCGTAGGAGGCCACTGTCATAGGAAATGAGAGCCCACACCAAGGTCATAGTTATAAAGCATTCTAAGTTACTGCAGTGCCTGGAAGCCACTGCACTCTTGAAAAATATAATGAAAACAAAGAAGAAAGGACACAAAACCAAAAAAGATGTTCATATGTAATTCTTGTGTGAATTATGATTTACTAAATAAAATTCCCATTTCACACTGTGAAACATACTCTATGAACACTATAATCAAGCTTCCAGTGTTTATGGAAACAGTATCAATTTTACATGGTTGGCTCTTTTGAAGTTTTCTGTAACTCATGGTTTACCTGACAAAGAGTTTTTCTTTATTCCTTTAATCAGGTGAATGACTGAGCAAATCTCCAACAGTTAAGAAAAATGTGTAGACATTTTTCTTTTTACTTTAGAGAAATGTATCTACTAACATGCTTTTAAAAAATGAATTAAAAATTAATTCATTTAATTAATGAATTTTAAAAGATGAATTAATCAAACTATCGTTCTATTTTAAGAGAGGAACCAAGGTCCAGCTCTCTGCCAGAATAACAAAATCAGATATCATTTATTAGTTACAAGTGATATTAATAAGATTTTTAATAAATTACTTAAAAACAAATAATTTATTACAACTAATTAACAATAACAAAAAGCTGTCATTCTAAAAATATCATTTGCTTTCCATGCATTTTAGAATGTAGGTATTATCTTCTTTTTACAGATAAGCAAGAATGAGAGAAATGAAGTAAACTGCTCTAGGTCACAAAACTAGTGAGAGCAGAGTTCAGATTCCAGGTGAGGTGAGTCTGATGTAAATTCCAGCATTTTTCCTACACTAAGCTGCTTCCAGTTAATAGAGCACCTGCAATGGTTGATTCTTTTCCAATTCATAAATTTCTCATCAGGCAATCGCCTACATACTCAACATTTTTCTCCGTCAGGGTCCTTGTATTCAGGTGTATTTAAAAAGGTTAATGAAGTAGATTATAGGAACCAACCTTTCTACCACCAACTAAAGCACCACCCGTATCCTACTCTGTAGTTGCATAGAATTTCACCTGGAAGTTGCAAGACAATGCCCACTCAGTTCCTTTCAATTTAACTTCTGACTCACCTACCCCTCCACCCATCCATCTCCTTCTTTTCCTTTCACCAGGGTCTGCTTTCCAGTACCAGTGGAATATTCCTTCCAGGCTGTGTCCTCTCTCATGCGCAGCAAGCGTCGCCAGCCTAGGGTGCAGGATCCCTGGGAGAGTTCACATTATGCTCTTATGAGCTCTTAATAATGCATACGCCTATAAGGATGAGTTTTCCTCCTAAAACGTTGTGTTCATTCTGGGCGCTGTAAAATGTGGTCTGGAAAATATCAGAGAGAAAGCTGAGCGAGCAGTTTGCGCATCCTGCAGAGGCAGGTTTGTCTTCCCAAGAGACTGCAGGCCCTTCCCGGCCCCAGAAAGGTTGCTGTCCTCTGGACGGGGGTCTTGGTCCCTTTCCTGACACCCAGACACCCAGTTCAGCTCACTGAGTACTCAGTGAATGGCCGGGTCTAGTTCAAGCCATTGTCTCCCAGACATGATGGTCCCAGGCCCAAAGCAGTGAGACTGCCTGTCCCATTCTACGAGGGCCTCACTCCCAATCCAAAGTATTTGCCTATGGTGTTGAGTTTAATAAGTTCTTTATAGATCTTGGAAACTAGCCCTTTATCTGATACGTCATTTGCAAATATCTTCTCCCATTCTGTAGGTTGTCTTCTAGTTTTGTTGACTGTATCCCTTTGCTGTGCAAAAGCTTCTTATCTTCATGAAGTCCCAATAGTTCATTTTTGCTTTTGTTTCTTTTACCTTCGTGGATGTATCTTGCAAGAAGTTACTGTGGCCGAGTTCAAAAAGGGTGTTGCCTGTGTTCTCCTCTAGGATTTTGATGGAATCTTGTCTCACATTTAGATCTTTCATCCATTTTAAGTTTATCTTTGTGTATGGTGAAAGAGAGTGGTCTAGTTTCATTCTTCTGCATGTGGATGTCCAATTTTCCCAGCACCATTTATTGAAGAGACTGTCTTTCTTCCAATGGATAGTCTTTCCTCCTTTATCGAATATTAGTTGACCATAAAGTTCAGGGTCCACTTCCAAAGAAACAAACAATCCAATCATGAAATGGGCAAAAGACATGAAGAGAAATCTCACAGAGGAAGACATAGACATGGCCAACATGCACATGAGAAAATGCTCTGCATCACTTGGCATCAGGGAAATACAAATCAAAACCTCAGTGAGATACAAATCAAAACCTCAGTGAGATACCACCTCACACCAGTGAGAATGGGGAAAATTAACAAGACGGGAAACCAAAAATGTTGGAGAGGATGCAGAGAAAAGGGAACCCTCTTACACTGTTGGTGGGAATGTGAACTGGTGCAGCCACTCTGGAAAACTGTGTGGAGGTTCCTCAAAGAGTTAAAAATAGACCTGCCCTACAACCCAGCAATTGCACTGTTGGGGATTTACCCCAAAGATTCAGATGCAATGAAACACCGGGACACCTGCATCTGCACCCCGATGTTTCTAGCAGCAATGTCCACAATAGCCAAACTGTGGAAGGAGCCTCGGTGTCCATCGACAGATGAATGGATAAAGAAGCTGTGGTCTATGTATACAATGGAATATTCCTCAGCCATTAGAAATGACAAATACCCACCATTTGCTTCGACATGGATGGAACTGGAGGGTATTATGCTGAGTGAAGTAAGTCAATCGGAGAAGGACAAACATTATATGGTCTCAATCATTTGGGGAATATAAAAAATAGTAAAAGGGAATATAAGGGAAGGGAGAAGAAATGTGTGGGAAATATCAGAAAGGGAGACAGAACATGAGAGACTCCTAACTCTGGGAAACGAACTAGGGGTGGTGGAAGGGGAGGGGCGGGGGGTGGGGGTGACTGGGTGGCGGGTACTGAGGGGGGCACTTGACGGGATGAGCACTGGGTGTTATTCTGTATGTTGGTAAATTGAACACCAATAAAAAATAAATTTATTTAAAAAACAAAACAAAGTATTTGCCTAAAACCCGGTTGCATGTTTTGACATCCATTACCCAGTGGGCTGGATTCAGACTTGACTACCTCCTGCTGTGCCGCCGCGGGCCAGGAGCCGGCCTCGTTTGCAACAGGGGATGTGCTGTGACCTCCTTAGAGGGCAGTGGTGAAGGATGTATAAAATTATGCATGCAGAGCGCTTATCCTAAGGCCCGCCCCTGGCAGGAAAAAGAAAAAAGGCTATTTTGCTAGCGCGGAAACCGGGGCGCTGGCGGGAAACGGGCGGTGGGGCCGCGGAGGGAGTGGCGAGGGTCCCGCGAGGCGCCCCGCGGGGTGGCAGCTGCGACGTCCAGCCGAGAGCGCCCCGGGACAGCGAGGTTTCCCTCTCGCGGAGCGGTGCGCGCGGGGCGGTGCGCTGGGGGAGGGGCGGTGCGCGGGGCGGTGTGCGGAGGGGGCGGGCGGTGCGCGCGGGGCGGTGCGCGGGGGCGGGCGCATGCGGAGCCCTGGGGACCCCCCCCCTCCCCGGGGCCGCGCCCGCGGCTCGCTCCGCCCCGGAAACACGCCTCCCGCCGCCTGGGCGCGCTTTTGGAAGGCGCTTCCCCTTCTCCTGTGGTTCGGCAGGACCCCGGCGGCTGGCGGAGCTCGGTCCCGTCTCAGCGGCCTCTGCGCTGCCCGCACCCCCCCCCCCCCGCCCCGGGTGCGGCGCCCCCTTCCCCGAGCCCGCGCGGCGATGAAGCGGACCCGCGAGGAGGTGGACGCTACGCTCCAGATCGCCAAGCTGAAGGCGGCCGAGCTGCTGCCGGTTGTGCACTGCCTGGGCTTCGGCCCCGGGGCCGGCGCCGCCGTCGGAGACTCCTGCCTGCTGGAGCTGGAGCCCGCGCTGTGCCAGCAGCTGGAGGCCGGGCACAGGTGACTGCCCGCGGGGAGACCAGGACGGGGGCCTGGGCCGCGGACCTGCCTGGATTTGAGCCGAGGGCTCCCCGCCGCCCGGAGGCCGCGCCGCTGCTGGGCGGTCCCCGGAGCTGCGCTGACGCGGTACCGGGATGGGGCGCCGATCGCGGGGTGTGTGTACCAGGATGGGCCCGCTGATCGAGGGGTGTGTGTGTGTACCAGGATGGGCCAGCCGATGGGTGTGTGTGTGTGTGTGTGTGTGTGTACACCAGGATGGGCCTGCTGATTGTGTGTGTGTGTACTAGGATGGGCCAGCCGATGGGTGTGTGTGTGTGTGTCTGCAGAAACAAGTCGGGAAATAGAACATCTGTGAAGTTTTGGAGGAGACCCTAACAGTGATGCCAGGAACTGCACTCAACACTTCGCCGTTCTAGCTTAAAATCCAGGGCTACTATCTAACATTTGTAGGGTTCTCCTTGCCTTCTACTTGGATTTATTCCACTGAGACAACAGGTTGGACCGTAGGGAATAAGTTGAAAGCCGTTTTACAGAGTTGGTCCCGGTGGGAGGCCTTCAAAAAAACAAAAAACAAAACCCAGACCCACTGGGGGTTATTTAGTGGAAATCTGAAGCTGTTTCTGATTCTGGGTCAGCCACAGATTTGCTGCAAAACCTTGAATTAAAAAATAGAGAAGTCTAGAGAATCATTTCTCTCAACTTTGCGTACAGCCAGCTCCTGGAAATTAGCAGTTAGGGGCTCTGGTTTGCTTCTCTTCTGCACCACCCTTCCTCCAACACCTGTATTTTATTAGGTGGTTTGTTCTCTTGTAGATTCCTTTAAATTGAACTATTTAGGCTTTAAGTTTACGTATTTGCTCGTCTGACAGTGTTAGAGTTAACTGAGCAGCCTACTAGCCACAAAGGATTTTTAAGGGAGCCCAGGGAAGCCTCACCCATTGGTTTTCATTCCAGCTGTGCTGGATGGGAGAGGGGGGGTATCATGGTAAGAAAAAGACTTCAGGTCTGCGGACTTTTTTGCATCCAGTTACTATTCATCCACCTGGCAATCCAGAAAGACCTAGAAATGTGCTTTAAAAACATTTTTGCCAGGGGACAGGTAGTTGCTTTAAACAAAATATTGAAGCAGGGATAGTGCAATGTGGAAATAAATGTTGAAGAATGGGTGCTCCGAAATGAAAACACTCTTCACTTAAACTTAATTTTAAAAAGCATTTACACATCGTTCTATTTCAGGTTTTATTTTTATTTAAGAGAAGTGAATAGTAAACAGGAAGGTTAAACATTTTATGAACAAAACTGCTAGAACCTATGCCCTTATCAACCTCATCATCTTTGTCTTAAGTCTTCTTGGTCACTTCTTTCCCTCTTCCTGCTCTCTTCTACCTGTGAGCCTTTGTCAGACCTTATTTACTGCAATTTGTAAAAACGTGTGCTTTTCATATTTTTTCATTCAGCATTGCAGTTCTCTTTATAAAGTCCCAATTTCTTTGTGACAGAGCTGGTCGGTGGGCTAGGATATCCTTCTTTGATGGTTAGGGGGTATTCAGAAGAAAACAAGAACCACTCTTAGGTGGCAACCAAGACCAAGGATCATCTGGGAGTTTGTTAGAAATGCAGAATCCTGGGTCCCATCCCAGACTTGCAGGTTTGGGATTCAGTTTTTTAACAGGATTCTCTGAGGTGCCTATGCATACGGTTGAGAAGTACTGCTTTAACATGGTTTAGGAAATTGATATCCTGATGGAAGCTACCTGATGCTTCTCTTTTGCTCTTCCCAGCAGTTTGCATGAAGATACAATGTGGTGATATTTGGCCTCTAGGCCTCTTTGTATCTTTCTTGCCCGTGTTGAATTATTTTTCCTTAGTAAGGTCACCTGGTACCCCTGTGTTTTCACCTGGGCTCACCCTTGCTCCGTGAGCCCGACATGTGTGTAAGGGTGGTGAAAACAGGGGCCAGACAGCCTTCAGGATATAATTTTAAATTCTATAAGCTTAGAGGATTTTGGAACTGTTTGTAATGAAGATGTCCATTGGTGTCTCGATAAACCATGTATTTTCTCTTCCCATTTCCTGCAGTCTTGTGATTCGGGGTGATAAAGATGAGCAGGCTGTGCTGTGCAGTAAAGACAAAACCTATGACTTGAGAATAGCAGACACTTCCAATATGTTGCTTTTTATTCCTGGTTGTAAGACTCCTGACCAGCTGAAGATGGAAGAAACACATTGTAACATTATTCACACCGAGGTACTGTTCCCTGCCTTCTAATTTATATGAGAATCACAACACAG
Organism: Canis lupus dingo; assembly: GCF_003254725.2. Classification (NCBI taxonomy): domain Eukaryota; kingdom Metazoa; phylum Chordata; class Mammalia; order Carnivora; family Canidae; genus Canis; species Canis lupus. Next base: position 19,035,225 of record NC_064255.1, on the reverse strand, counting down.
GTGCTAATATTGCCTTTAATTAAAATCTTTAGGTGTTGGTCAGAGCACCTGCGTGGCTCAGTTAGTTAAGCATCTGTCTCTTGGATTTGGCTCAGGTCATGATTTCAGGGGGGGTGGGATCAAGCCCCAATTTGGGCTCCATGCTCAGCAGGGAGTTTGCTTGAGATTCTGCCCCTTTGCCTCTCTTCCATCCCCTCTAACATGATAAATAAATCTCTATGCATTTCACACCTACAGATTTTTTTAATCATTGAAAAGTTCTCTAATGAAATTTAAAATTTCTCAGCATCGTTTATTTGGAGTCTTGTGAAGTTGTCTTATTTTCCCTATTGGATTTTTAAGTCCTAGACAAGATGACCATTTTCTGCAACAGGGTAAGCTTGTTATTAGGTGACATATTTTAAAAGTGTTACCTTTAAAAAAAAAAATCCATTTATTTATTCATGAGACACACAGAGAGAGAGAAAGAAAAACAGGGGCAGAGACCTAGGCAGAGGGAGAAGCAGGCTCCATGCAGGGAACCTGATGTGGGACTCGATCCTGGGACCCTGGGATCATGACCTGAGCCAAAGGCAGATGCTCAACCAGTGAGCCACCCAGCGTCCCTGTTACCTATTTTTAGTAAGTCTTGCTGTAGCTATGTTTTGAAAAGAGACTCTCAAACCGCAACTAATGCTTTAAGTCCTGTTTATGAGGTGGAGAAATGAAGAAATTTGAGTTTTTGAGGCAGATGTGTTTCTCACCTTTGAGGTTGGTTTAGCTCATTACTGTCTCTAACCATGTATAACAAATTCTTAATTATTATGGAGACTACTGATAGTAGATACCAAATAGGAGTTTCCCTCCTGGCTAGATTATTACACACATCATGATCAAAACACAGCCCTTAATTCTCTTCAGAGTGACTTTAGGCTAACTATTGCCTTAGAATTGGGATACAGATAAGGGAAAATACTGAGAAATTTCAGTGATCTATGATGTTGCTAGAACAGAAGAACTTCAGTAAATTTTCTATTTTGGTTTTTTAGGGTACTGTGTTTCAATTGTAATTAACTAGAAATATGGGCAGTTCAGTCTTTTATAAAATGTTATTTTCCCATCCAACACCTGTTTTGTAGGTGTTCTGCAGGAATATAACCATATGGGAGTGCCTCTGAGAATTCTGTGCACTGAGACTGGGTAGAGTGCAATGAAGATCTAACACCTCAAGTTTGTTTTTTAAGATTTTATTTATTAGAGAAAAAGCATAAGCAGGGAGAGGGGCAGAGGGAGAGGGAGAAACAGAATGCCTGCTGAGCAGGGAGCCTGATATGAGGCTTGATACCTGGACCCTGGGATCATGACCTGAGTCAACAGGAGATGCTTAACCGAACTGAACCACCCAGACACCTCAAAGATCTACCAACTAAAGTTTTAATCTGTGGTTGCACTTCAGGTGCCTGGAAGGTCTAGGTAAGCAATGCACATGGGCAGAACAGGCTATTTTTTGATAAATTGGTAGTGGATACCAGTCTCAGCAGTAATACAGAATGGTGGAGTCCATGGCAAATTGAAGAGCACAAGCCCCATGTAGGTGGGCAGCCACAGCTTGGCCTTGTGGGAAAGCAGGCCCAGAGCTGCCAAATCTTCGGAAATCTTGTTTTCAAGAAAGCCTTGACATTTAGATCTTGGGACAAAATCTAATATTTCCACATCGGCAACTAATTTCAACTCTATTATCCTTTCCACACCATACAAAGCACGCACCAACATCTGTGCTTTGGATGAAGCCTACAGGCTGTCAAGTTCATGACTGTGGATGAACTCAGGCTTTTTGGTTTGGTCCTTAAGTTCCTCTTTTGGAATCCTCAGATTCAGCAGCTTCACCATCAGGTCTGGGCCTCGTCTTGTAAATCAAGCCTTGTCCTAGCTTGAAAGTGGAAGCATCTCCTGACGTTGCATTTTAGAGTTGGAAGGTACTCCACGTATAATCCAGTTCAGCTCCCCCCCCCTCTTATTTATGTAAACCACTTATTGAGCCCCTTCCTACCAAATGCTAGACACTGGCAAGTCCCAGAAGTAGAGAGGGATATCTTATTCACCCATCAAGTAGCCACTGTCAGCTGGATTGCTCTGAGTGATGAGCCTCACTATTTCACAAGTCCAATAAAGAATTAGCTGCAACTCTAGGAAGTTCTTGCATTGAAAAGATGTCTTTCTTCCTTAACTTTCTTAGATTTTGATACAATAAGCAACAAAGAAGAAGGATACTCCCTCTTTCCCTTAATATCCCTTCAGGGATCCCTGGGTGGCGCAGCGGTTTGGCGCCTGCCTTTGGCTCAGGGCGGGATCCTGGAGACCCGGGATCGAATCCCACGTCGGGCTCCCTGTGCATGGAGCCTGCTTCTCCCTCTGCCTGTGTCTCTGCCTCTCTCTCTCTCTCTCTCTCTCTCTCTGTGACTATCATAAATAAATAAATAAATTAAAAAAAAATATCCCTTCATTACTTGAAGACTGTGATTATGTCTCTATTTTATGTTTTCAGCCTAGAAATATTCATTTCCTATTGTTTCCATCAGGTTTGCAGAACTGACACCATCTTGATCATTCTTTTCCTGGTCATACCTTAGTTTCCAGAGTACACTTGAGATATTGAGCTCGATGACTGATTCCTTACTGTGTTGTCAGTGTCGTCTTATTGGGGTTGGAAAAGATGTTCCCTGAAAATACCCATCCATTTGCTTGAGATGCTGGAGGATGCCTTCTCAATGGAAAGCAGAATACTTGGCTCTCTCTTCTTATTGAGAGCAGATGAGTTGGTTGAAATTTTGTATGACATTTTCTTTTAGAATGGCCCCTAAAAGGTTGTATATTTATATTTTCCAGATCTTTGATTTTTCTAATAATTATTGGGAATTAAGAAGATGCCGACCCAAATTAAAGAAGCTAAAGAAACTTTTGATGGAAAACACCTATGAAGGACCTGACAGTCAAAAAGAAAAGGATTCAAATCATTCAAAAGTAAGACTTATTTTCATTTATTTTGTTTGAAATTTAAAAAACAGAACTATAATTAGAGGCACTTAATAGTGACATTTTTACTTTGAGTGTTTATATTATGAAAATTTCAAACATACCCCAAAGCAGAGAGACCCCCATATATTTACCCCTCAGTTGAACTTTTATCAGTATTTTGTCAATCTTGTTACTTCTGTCCCCCTGCTTCTTTTTTCTTTTTCTGTAGTACTTTGAAGCAAATCCTAGATATCATGTCATTTATGGAGCTGAAAGCTTCACATGTTCCTAATTATTTAATACGATTTTTAGAAGTTAAATTAATTTTTATTTAATTAAAAATTTATGGCTCTTAAGAAAAGACATTATGGAAATGGAAAATATTCTTATTCTCTGTGAGAATTAACTGATTCCTGGGAATACGGAAAAATACTTACAAGTCAAATAAAAAAAATTCTAAGGTTTTTAATGTAATTCAAAATTATAGAACTATACGGGTGTTCTAAAGGCTCTATTTATGTTTTCTTTTTTCCCACTGATTGATTTTTTTTTTTTTCTTTTTTTGGTAACCACTTTATTGAGATACAATTTTATATACCAGTCAGTTCACTCATTTTAAAGCGGCTTTAATTCACTGGTTTTAGTATATTCACAGAGCTGTGTGGTCAGTCACCACAGTGACATTTAGAACATTTTCATCACCCCAAGGAAACCCTATACCTTCTAATCTTAACTGTTAACCTTCTGATCTTACCTTTCCGTGGTTCCTTCTCTCACCAGCCCCAGGCAACCACTAATCTACCTTCAGTCTCCTGATTTGCCTCTTCTGGCATTTTATATGGATAGAGTCATATAATATGTGACCTTTTCTGACTGGCTTTTTTGACTTGACATGATGATTTCAAGGTTCATTCATGTTGTAGCATATATCAGTAGTTTATTTCTCTTTATTGCTAAAAATACTCCATCTTATGGATATATCATATTTATTCATTCGTTAGTTGATAGAAATTTGGGCAGTTTCCTGTTTTGATTATGATGAAGAACAAGCTTGTGAACTTTCATGTACAGGTTTCTAGTGGACCTATGGTTTTATTTCTCTTGGGTATGTACATAAGAATGGGATTGATGGGCATCTTTATAACTTTTTGAGGAACTGTTTTCCAAAGTAGCTGTACCATTTCACATTCCTATTATATGTGGGCTCCAGTTTCTCCCCATCTCTGACAGCACATGTTATTATCTGTCTTTTTTGTATCAATATCAGTGGATTTGAAGTGGTATCATTGTGGTTTCGATATGCATTTCCCTAATGACTGATAATGTTAAAGCATCTTTTTATGTGCTTCTCTGACTATATTTCATTAAAAATGTTGATTCGGAAATTCCTTTGCCCAATTTTTAATTTGGTTATTTGGCTCTTTATTACTGAGTTGTAGAAGCATTCTTGATATAGTCTAAATACAAGTTCCTTATCAGATATGTAATATGCTTCAATTTTCTTTCATTTTGTGGGTTGTGTTTTCACTCTTGATTTTTTAAATTATAATTGTACATCCTATAAAGTTTACCATCTTAACCATTTTTATTTGAATAGTTCTGTGGCATTAAGTATATTTACATTGTTCTGCAACCATGACTACCATGCATCCATAGAAACCATTCATCTTACCAAGTCGAAACTAGATACCCATTAAACACCAACCCCCCAGTCTCCCCTGCCTCACCTCCACTGGCAATCACTATTCTACTTTTCATCTCTGTAAATTTGACTATTCTAAATATCCCATACAAGTGGAATCATACAATATTTTTCCTTTTGTGTGATAATATTTTGATGAAGTACAAAAGTTTTTCATTTTGATAAAGTCCAATTTATCGGTTTTCTTTTGTTTCTTGTGTTTTTGGTGTCCTATCTGTGAAACTATTGCTAAATTCTACATCACAAAAATTTACCCATTATTTTCTTCTAAGACTTCGTATAAAAATCATTATATATTTTCAGAAGAAATTGAGCTATAGGGACGCCTGGATGGCTCAGTGGTTGAGCATCTGCTTTCAGCTCAGGGTCCTGGGATCAAGTCCCACATCAGGCTCCCCACAGGGAGCCTGCCTCTCCCTCTGCCTGTGTCTTTGCCCCTCTCTCTGTGATTAAGATTTTTAAGATTAAATAAAGTCTTAAATAGAGAAATTGAGCTATAGTATAAATATTGACTCAGTCTGTTCTATGTATTTATTCCCCGAAATTCAAGGAGTCTAAAAAATGTTCTTCAGCAGCACCCAGGTGGCTCGATCAATAAGCGTCTGCCTTCAACTCAGGTCATGATCCCAGAGTCCTGTGATTGAGCCCTTGTATCAGGCTCCCTGCTCGGCAGGGAGTCTGCTTCTCCTCTCTCTGTTTCCCCTGCTTGTGCTCTCACTCTCTCTCAAATGAATAAGTAAAAACACACTTAATCTTAAAAAAATTAAAATTAAAAAATTAAGTCTATTTAAAACAAAATCTTCAAAGGCCTTAAAATGTTTTTTGTGGCTTTTTTTTCTTGTTTCAGTATACAACCGAAGATTTGCTGGATCAAATTCAGGCAAGCGAGGAAGAAATAATGACCCAATTACAAGTTCTAAATGCCTGTGAGATTGAAGGTAGCATTATGTACTATAATTATTAATAAAGATGGAATTGAGTATCAGAGAAATTTATGGACATCTTCATCCATTGCATACTATTTATTTAATCTCTTTTGGGCTTAAAGATGATAATATTTGTATTGTATTTAAAGACTACATGTGATCTTTACATGAAGAAGTGTGACCAGTGACTCCAACCACTACTTAACATGGCTTTTTCTTGAGGCACATTTGATCCTAAGCATAAGAAATAGTTTTTAATTATGGATGCCTGCTGTTTGTTAATTGCTATGGTATATGGATACCATGAATGTTGAGGTTAGAAACCAATGGATTTTAATGCAACCTTTGCATTTTTCACTTCTTGCATGGACAAGGATAAAATTTTGGTATGTGTCAAGGGGTACATAGATTATTTCTAGTGTTCTTTCTCAGATGCACATCATACATTTCCTTTTCTAATGTTGCTTTTACTTTTTCAGAATAGCAATAGTAACATTCTCCCTTGAAAATGGTGGATTTGTACTTGATTTGTTTCTCCAGGGCTGGTGGTAGGGCCTTCAATGATAAGATGGGATTTCTGCGATCTTTCACCAGAATAGGAAAGGTATCTTGATACCCAGCCTTTATCTTGCCATTGGTTCATGTTGTGCATCTGTTGATTCTTGAGTGATCTAGGTTTCTTTATGAGCATGAGAACACCCCTAAAAGACAACTGCGATGAGAGTTAGAACCATGGCAATGCCCCAGGGTGGAGATCACCATGTGGGATATCAAACCTACAGCCTTTATCTTATTGGTACAGTGTTCTAATGAAATCACTGTACCAGCTACAGGTTTCCACATTTCTAGTTGGATTGGCAAGATTATTCTGAGATAATTATTAAAGCACTAAAAAAAAAAAAAAAAAAAAAAAAAATCAGTGCAAATCATATGTAAAGCACTTTTTAAAAACCACTTAGTTTCTCTAAAGACAAAATTTATAATGATTAGGAGGAAAGCATAAAAAGGAGCATTGCTTATAAAGAAAGCTAAGATTTTGAGTATCAATTTTTTGTCCTGGGCAAAAGCACACTAACTTGCTTAAAATGTCCTTTGTTAACTATTACTTTTGGAATTTGTAGGTTACTGGAGGATTCTTGATTTTGATTATGAGATGAAACTTCTGAATCATGTAACTCAGCTTGTGGATTCTGAATCTTGGTCCTTTGATAAAGTTCCTTTGAATCCATGCCTTCAGGAACTTGGACCATTGGAGCCAGAGTAAGTTTTTTTTTTTATCACTCTCCCTCCCAATTTCCTTAAAGGAAAGAAAGTTATTGGGGTACTTCGGTGGCTCAGTTGGTTAAGTGTCTGCCTTCTGCTCAGATCATGATTCCAGTGTCCTGGGATGGAGCCCCTATCAGGCTCCCTGCTCAGCAAGGAACCTGCTTCTTTCTCTACCCCTCCTGCTTATGCTGACATGTGCACATGCACTCTCTCTCTCTCTGTTTCTCTCAATCTTTAAAATCTTTAAAAAAAAAAAAGGAAAAAATATATTCTAGGGTGGAACTAAACCTAGGGCATAGACCATTTGTAATTTTGATATCTTATGAAAATTTTAAAAATACATGACCAGGAAGGACTTAGGAGTTTTGGTCACTGGGCTGAATAAATGTACATCATCTCTGTTTTTTACCAACCATAAAAAATATAAAGAATTATGCTTAAGCTAACTTATAATAAATGTATGCTCACATAATTCATGAAAAAATGTTTAGCATGGGCCTAGCATGTAGTAGCTTCCAGTATGTTTTTGTTAGTTCCTATGTAAAATTTTACTTAGCAACCAAAGTCACTTAGTATTTCAAATCTCAAACTTATATCTTAAGTTTTTATAAGATATAATGCATAAAAAATGTGATAACTATTCAAATGAGTGTTTTAAAATTTTCAGGGAAATGATTGAACACTGTCTTAAATGTTATGGAAAGAAATATATAGAGGAAGGTAAGATTTGGAAAGTATTTTAACTTGTGTGTGTTAGAATTGGTATGCCCTTCTGAAGTGTGTGCCTGTTAAAAACAAGAACTACATGTGTTTGTGGGAGGTGAGTTGTGTGTAATTTTTTGAGAAATTACACTGGGGAAAAGGGAACAGTAGTAGTATATTGAATTATCAGAAGAAAATGTGAAATTGTCGGCTACCTTTTCCTTAGGTGAAGTTTATTTTGAATTGAGTGCTGATAAAATATGCAGAGCAACAGCACAGATGCTACTTCAGAATGCAGTGAAATTTAATCTTGCTGAGTTTCAAGAAGTGTGGCAACAGAGTGTGCCTGAAGGAATGATAACTAGTCTTGATCAGCTTAAGGTAAGGTTAGCAATGACACATGATACCATAACTCAATGAAGTCTTGTTAGTTACCGGGTGACATGCAATCTATTGCAACTGAATTTGGAGCCACTTTTATTTTCCTCGCCATCATTTCCATCAGGAGTACACTATACATTCAGTCCATCACTAATTTTAGAACATTTCTGTCACCTCAGATCTCTCAGGCACATGTACAGTTAATCCTTGCTTCTTGCCTGGTGTATTTCATCTTCTCTGTTCCCACCAGCACTGTTGTAGCCCAAACTGTCCGTGTTCGTCTGGCTGTAAAGAGCAAGCCCTCTGTATTTTTAGTTTTGCCCACCTCTAATCCTCTAATCCATTCTGTGCAGTGCTGCTAAAGAGAGTGACCTTTTAAAAATGCTAGTCGGGGGGCCAGGGTGGCTTTGGCTCAGGTCATGATCCCAGGGTCCTGGGATCGAGTCCCATGTCTGGCTCCCTGCTTAGCATGGAGTCTGCTTCTCCCTCTGCCCCTCCCCCACTTGTGATCTCTCTCTCTCTCTCTCTCTCTCTCTCTCTCTCCCCCCCCCTCTCCCTCTCTCTCCTATGCTCTTTCACTCTCAAATAAATAAATAAATAAAAGCTTAAAAATAAATGCCAGTCAGATTAGATGAATGTCGTGCTTTATTATTTAATGGTTACCCATAGTGTATAAGATAAAAAATCCAGAATTTGTATCTTGGCCTTAAAACGCTTCATCGTCTCCCCCGTAGCTCCATCTCTCCTCCTTCTCTCCTCACTGCATACCAGCTTTCTTTCAGATTTTCAAGATCAAGCTTTCTCCTACCTTAGGACATTCACACAAGGCTTTTTCTTCTAGAATGACCTTCTTAGTAAATTCACTTTGCTGCCTTCTATTCATCCTTCAGTCACTTCCTCAAGGAGGCTTTTCCTTACTCTCAAAAAATGCCTCCTGTTTTATTTTGGCATAGCACCATGTATTTTTCCTTCATGGCATTTATCGCTTAGCTCTGGGAAAATGTTTAATATGTGTGTTCCCCAGTCTCCATTTTGATAGAATTTTGTTCACTGTTGCTTGCCAATACATATGCCATATGCCTGTCATATAGTGTATGCTCAGTAAGTATTTGTTAAATTGTGAAAGGATTTGCTCAATATTTACAGAGTTCCTTTTATGTCTAGGCGCCATCCTAGATGCTGAGGAGAAAACATCACACAACGTGCCATCAGCGTCCTCAGCCTGGGCTCTGGCAAGGGGGGCGGTGCACATTACATGTATAAATCTCTTTTTATAATGTAGGGTGATGTGTCATGGAAAGGGCATATACAGGTTGTTATGGGAGCAAAGAAAGGGGACTTAACCATGTGACTGGTCTATTGGGGATGATTTTCTGAAGGAATAGCTGTTTTAGCTGCCAGGTTTGAAAGGATGAACTATTAATTCTCTAGATGGAAGGGCAGAGATGGAGATCCAGGAGAGCATGTTCCAGGGCATGGAGGGATACAAATGGGGCATTTTTGGTAGGGATCCATGACTAGAATATAAGGTGCTGGCGAATCAGTGAGGGACACTATGGTCTGTGCTAAGGAATTTCACTCTTATTTAGAAAGCTCTTTGGGCCTTTTAGTGACATCAGAAGAGCTACCTGATGAACTTTGCCTTTTGGAAAGAACACTGACATTGAGGATGGTTGGATGGAAGGTTGGTTAGATTATGAAAAAGGAGAAATCTCCAGACTCTCTACACTTACAGTACTCCTAACTGTAAAGTACTGGCCAAAGAAATAGTTGATAGAGAATGGATGGGAAAATGTTGAGGCCTTAAGATCTGTAGGATTGATTGATCTCATAGGTATGGGGTTTGAATAATGGAACCTAGGATAATGCCCAGGTCTCATGGTTTCGTAGGATCATGGGACTAGAGCAGTTTTGGGTAACAAACACAAGGAACTCATTGGTAGCTTTGGATCTGGAGTTCGTGTGCTCATCCTCGGAAGAGTGATTTGAGTTGAAGATGCATATGTTACTGTCATTAACAAGTAAGTGGTGTTTGCAGTCACAGGTTCAGTTGAGGCGAGTTGAACCACAAAGGACAGTGACAGACAAGTTGAAGGATCAGGGTAGAAACCCAGGAAACTGTAATGTTGCATTAGGAAAACAATGAGACAGTGATGGTCAGAGATGGAGGTTCAAAGAGAGATGAAGCAACATTAACAAAGAAAACAGTGCAGCAGATCCAAGGAAAGGGCCCACTGGATTTGGCAATGACAGGTCATGGGTGACCTTGAACCCAAGCTATCCTGAATAAATGGAGCAGTGGAAGGCAAATTGTAGAAGGGAAGAGGAGAATTCACTGTTTAATGGAATTCTTTTTATGAAAAGGGCCATTGAGGGTCTGTGGGTAGTTTGTGTCAAGTTACCCGTAGCTGACATTTTAAACGTAGCTGACATTTTAAACGGCTTAGGCCCCGCTAAACCTAACGGTAAAAGAATGAGTCCTATTTAAACACTAGACCGTTATTTTAACTGACCTTTTTCATTTCGTTTTTAAAATAGGGTTTAGCCTTGGTGGATCGACACTCGAGACCAGAAATCATATTTTTGCTAAAAGTAGATGATTTACCTGAGGATAATCAAGAACGTTTTAACAGTCTATTCTCTCTAAGGGAAAAGTGGACAGAAGAAGACATAGCTCCATATATTCAGTAAGTAATGTACTAAAATGGGCTTTGAGGGTTCTTTTGAGTATTTTTTGAGTATTCTCTGAGGACATGGCTTCCTTTGAAACTTTTTCAAGTGGTGGCTGTCTTCTCTCATCCTTCATAACTTCTGCTTCTGGAGGTGGGGAATGTGTTGTGTTTCTTCCTCATCCTGCATCTAAAACCACTTTTCTGCCCTCCTTCCTACAACAGATAGGGACAGACTACATACCCCACTCTGACTCCAAAGCAAGCACTCTCTCTAATCGGTACTTCCTATCTTTTCTGCCACATTGCTTTAACATTTTGATAGATGCCAGATTGCAGAAGAACAAATTAGTTCTTTAGTCACTCTTTACAGGACCTCAGCTGCACTAATGCTACCATCTCTTCACTGTGTCTCACCTTTCAAGTCTTCTTTCTACCCAGTTTGGATTTCCTGGTTGGGGTCTCTAGCGTCTACTGTGCATGGTTTGCTCCCACAACCCTTTCTCCCTCTTGTTAGAACTCTCTGGCAAAAATCTACAAAGATTAAACCCAAGTTTTCTGCTTACTCTATGCCTACATGCGGGCAAGTGAAATTTCCTGGAGAAAAAGACATAATGGCACTTGCCAGTCTTAAGAGATTAAATGGTAGTTAGCAGTGTCCGTGGCAAAGCCCCATTTCTGTATGAAAATTTTCTGCCCTTGGAGTTTGGCTTTCATAATTCTGCTTTTCATATCATCACAATTTCCATCTTCCTCTTCACCCTCAGCTTGTGGCCTTGTTTATTGAGGAAATGCAAACAGATGAGAAAAGACAAGGACAACTTTTTTTTAAGATTTTATTTATTTATTCATGAGCAACACAGAGGGGGGCGGGCAGAGACATAGGCAGAGGGAGAAGCAGGCTCCCTGCAGGAAACCTGATATGGGACTTGATCTCGGGACTCCGGGATCATGCCCTGAACCGAAGGCAGACGTTCAACTGCTGAGCCACCCATGTGCCCAGGATAACTTCTTTCCTACTGCCATACCTGCCAGCATTATGTCCTTGTATTGTGTCCACATACACACTCCCTTTGCAGTCCTTCATGTATAGTGCATGAACTGTCCCTGCTGCTAAGGCCAATCCTCTTTCTGCACTGGATCATCCCTCTGCCTTATTAAAGACATATATCCTCTAGTTATCCCCTTTCCCCTGCGTGATTGATGTCTCCCTATCTGCAGGGATTATTTCCATCAGGTATTCTGTAGTATTGCTCTTCTTAAAGTACAATAAGATGAGCTTTCCTTTCCAGGAAACTCCTGTGAAAAGTTTGTGTACTCATTTATGTTTCTGTCTCCCATTCTATCCTTAACCTGTTGGCATCCATCTTTCTACATTCAGTAGTCACTTGTCTGTCCTTGTTAACTTGGCCTCTTCGCACTGTTGGGACACTGTAGATCACTTTCTACTTGAAACACACCAGTTGTGTCCCTTCTCTCCCAAGGCAGCTCCTTTTCTGTCTCTTTTGCTCATGTCTCCCTGTTTTTCCCCAGTCTTCAAGTGTTGGTGTGCTCTAGGACTATTCTTGACCATCTGCTTTTTCATTTATATTTTTTTCCTTAGTGCCCTCATCTAGGCCTGGAATTAAATTTAATGACTTCCTAATTTTATCTTCATCCTTGATCTTTTCCTTAAGTTCTAATTTCTCTTATCTAGCTGCCTAATGAACATTTCCACTGGATATCATGCTCGGAACAGAACTGTGGTTCCTCCTTGTCCTAACTCCATCTTCTACTTCTCAGTAACATGACCATTAATTCAGCTACTCAAGCAAAAAAGTCCGGGAATCATATTTGTCTTTTTCTCTCTCTCCCTGGTTCAAAGTAGGAGCAAATCCTAATGGCTCATCTAGTTCCTGGCTCTGAATTGGTCTCTCTACTTAAGTTTTTTCCTCTTCCCTGTCCCACTTTTTAAACTTTTTATTTTGAAAATTTTTGAACATTCAAAAGTGACAATATAGTGAACCTGTCATGTACTCACCACTTAGCTTCCATAATCAACTCATTGCCTCCATTGTTTAAAACTTAGATCACATTCTGCTTTTCCATTAATTAAAACCCTCCTAGTGACTTCCCTTTATACTTAGAATTAAATCACAGTTCCTTTCCATGTTCATTAAGGCCCTGTATGACCTTGCCTTTGCTCCCTCTCCAGCCCATGTCCTTTCATTCTACCTTCACCTTGTATGGTGAAGTCCTACTCCTCTTTGGGGTACAGAAGACAAAGCTAAAGTTCAGGGGGGGTAGGTAACACAGATAAGCACACACAGGTAGCCTAGGATCCAGGGTCTCTGTGCCTAGACCTTCCTATATCCCATGGCTTATATTTCTAATTTGGAGGCTGTGTGATGTAATGGGGGAAAACAAATGGACTAAGAAGTCATGCAGAATTAGCAGCAAAGTTTGGTTCCATCCTTTACTACCTGAGCTTAGCTTCCTCATATCTAAGGTAGGGTTAAATAATACATTACTTTTACTGTTTCTGTGGTTAAACTAAGTAATATATGTAAAGTACCTAGTTCAATTTAGGCTTAGTGACTACTCCCTACCCTATCTCTCCCACAAACACACATACTTAGGCAAGAGAGATATAAATAACTAGCACTGTGAATATTATGTTCCCTAACATATTAATGCTATTCATTTTTTTTTTATCGTTCCCACAGAGATTTGTGTGGAGAGAAGCAAACAATAGGTGCATTACTCACCAAATATTCTCGATCTTCAATACAAAATGGTGTTAAAGTTTACAACTCAAGAAGGCCCATTTCTTAAAAGAATAACAGTCTGTTCTTTGGGACTAAAGTTGCTTCATAAACGCTGATGATTCTAAGAAAAAGATTCTTGAATATATTTGTATTCCAGATTTTAAAAAACCTATTGCTTTGAAGCCTTTTTCTCCAGATCTTAAGCATTTTGAAACTACTGTTCTTTCCCTTAAATGTAACAGGATATTTCTATGTCTTTCAAGTTATTTTTACATTATGCATACAGTGTTGTTTCCTGTATTTAGTATATCTTAAGTCTGTATGGTTTTATTTATAGAAAGAGTGTTCCCTTTTTTATATTTAAAATTGCATCTTTTGGGGATCCCTGGGTGGCTCAGCGGTTTAGCGCCTGCCTTTGGCCCAGGGCGTGATCCTGGAGATCCGGGATCGAGTCCGCATTGGGCTCCCTGCATGGAGCCTGCTTCTCCCTCTGCCTGTGTCTCTGCCTCTGTCTCTCATGAATTAAATAAATAAAATCTTAAAAAAATAAAAAATAATTGCATCTTCTTATTAGGATTTGACATTCTAACCATTAACAAATTTAAAGACTTTTCAGAGGGGGCATGTGGGTGGCTCAGTGGTTGAGCATCTGCCTTTGGCTCAGGGTGTGATCCCAGGGTCCTGGGATGGAGTCCTGCATCAGGCTGCGTTCAGGGAGCCTGCTTCTCCCTCTGCCTCTCTGTGTCTCTCGTGAATAAATAAATAAAATCTTTAAAAAATAAAAATAAAGGCTTTCAGAGAACTAAATAGTAATCGTTTCCTAGAAATGATTTATTCACTTGGATGTCATTTCACAAGTGACTTCCCCTCTACTTTCAACATTCCACTAAAATAGGGAGTCACTAGATTCTGTTACCTAAATGAGTCCTTTGCATGGAGGAAATGGGCTTGGTAATAGCTGCTGTGTCGCCTGGCTGATGTCAACGTGAATTTTGGGACGAAATGGATTTGATCCTCCATCTTCTGTCAAGAATACCAAGAGGGCGGTTTGTTATCCCCTTAGTGGAAGACACTGACACGGGCGATAGCGGAAAACTACAAGCAATTTCTAGTGGGTTTTGGCATGCTTGATAAAGTTCCTTTATGACTTTATTCCCGGATTTGTATTCATTTAGACTTGAGTCCAAATTAATTTTAACTTGGCTAGTACCCTTGTCACCAGCACCCTTCGAGGGGTTAGGCCAAAGATAAATCTGGTCCAAGATGGAAAAAAAAGAAAAGTTAATGGGTAATCCACGTGACCTAACATTTAACTATTATTGAAATTCACACCTTTTTACTCTCTTGTACATGAACTGCCAATGCCAGTGGCCCCAGAGGGTCTCTTTTCAATAATTGTGTTCTAACCATGTGCAACCACTTAAAAAGTCCGGAGGTGCCGGAACCCAAGGGAGGACTCCGGGGTCGGAGTTTGACTACCCGGGGTCTAATTTACACGTTGCACAGCTCAAGTCACCGGGTCCAAAGCGCTCGGGGCGTCCGTTGGCTCAGCCCACAAGCGGGACCCGGCGTCTCCTGGTTCCACGAAGGCCTGATTACCCAGACGCCCACCGACTCTCCGCCGCGCTCTTCGCAAACCCCCATATATTCCCTCAACTTCAGCTTACCTCGTGCTGCGGATGTACGGAAAGCCAAAGGCGAAATCTCCCAGATTCCCGCGCAAGCCCCACCCACTGACGCAGAGCTTCCGGCTCCCGCCCCCGCAGCCGCCCCACTTCCGCTGACGCCACAGGTCAGAGGTGACCGGCAAGATGTCGGCCGACGGGGCCCTGGGGCGGTACGCTGAGCGTAGCATCTTCGTGACAAGCCCGTCGCAGGCGGATAAAAGGACCCGAATCGGGGAAGCGAGTTTGAAGCGGGGGGCGGCGGATCGGACGCGGCCGGTCGCGGGCGCCGAGGGACCCCTGGCTGCGGGGCATGACTGTCGGGAGCGCGGGGGAGCGGGGAGCGAGAGGTGCCGGGGGCTGGTAATGCCCCGACGCCCCCCGGGAAGCGGGGAAGCCGCGCAGCCCAGCTCGGTGGGAGCGCTTCATGCCGCCTACTGGTTTAGAGCCCGCCAGAATGAACAGGAAGAAAGGAGACAAGGGCTTTGAAAGCCCAAGGCCGTATAAATTATAAGTATTTTTTTCATCTTCCTTTTTTCTTCTGGCTTTTATTTTTCCTTCTATTTTGTGATTGCTCGAAGCTGCCTTAGGGGGCCTGAGAAATGTAGTGGGAGACTGGAGCCCGCTCCCCCATGGGAATGCTGTTTGTAGGACCCTATGAATGGTTTTCGGTGGCAGTGGTGTTGAACAGATTTAATATCCCCCTCTTTTTTTTTTTTTTTTTTTTTTTCAGTTTTAATATCCCTTGCAGGTCAATAAGTGTTTTTCTTATGGTACCTAGTTGTGTTGTGTTTTGCTTTTTTTTTTTTTTCCAAAGAAATCTGTTTTTGTGACTGTTGATAAAACCTGCAATTACCTTAATTAGCAAGATTGTAGAAGATAAGATTGTGAGCTGCTTAGAACCTCTTGTCTCTGTTTGGGTAGAATTATGTTTTTGTTTAATAATAGGATTTTTTTTTTTCTTTTTCCGTATACAACCCATCAGGTCGTCTGCATCAACAACATAAACTTCCAGAGAAAATCGGTTGTGGTAAGTGTATAGTCAACGATGATAAACAGTAACAAGTTCTGCCTTTACGATATTCAGGAACTTTCTTTCCAGGTGACTTATGTTTCAAGAATAGGTAAGATTTAGAATTCAGACCTGTGTGACTTCAGGGTGCATAGCCTTGCTGCTCTCCTGGCTGCCTCCTCAGATCTCCCTTTCTCTCTCTCTCTCTCTCTCTCTCTCTCTCTATTTTGTTTCTGGGTTAACATTTTATTCTGTTTAATCTGTCGTGGAATATGGAAGTCTCTATTACCAAGCATTTTAGAATTGTGCATAAAACAAGAGTAAGCCCCATAGTGAACATTTTTTGTGGAAAAAAATTAAGGTTAGCACGCCCTCTGACTTAACTTGGCTGCTAAGAGGCCAGTTTTGTTTTCTGATTCACGGCTGACCTAGTTTAGGTGCGTCGTTGCTTTATAAAGGTTTAGGTGAGGTGTTTGGAATCTAGTAAACACCACCCTATCCTTTTGATATATTTAGATTGCATTTATAATCTCTTCTGGGGCAGTCCATGACTACCTAAGTACTTAATTTAGGGAGACCTGTATTAAATAGACAAAATCTTAGTGAACTGTCTTTGGTGTTTTTTTGTTTTGTTTTGTCTTTTTGCTGAACATCCCTCCGCAACTGTTATCCCTGTATGCATATGTTTACTTAAGATGGGCTGTATAGTGAAATAGAAAAGTAAACTACCGTAGGAATCACAGAATCCTTAAAGGTTCACTAAGTCCCATCTCCATATTTAAGGAATTTCTCTATCAATATTCCTTACATATGATTACAACTGACCCTTGAATAATGTAGGGGTTAGGGGTCCTGACCCCCTACACAGTCAAATATACGGGTATAGCTTTTGACTTCCCAGAAACTAACTTAGCTTCTA
The DNA here is from genome assembly GCF_003254725.2 of Canis lupus dingo. NCBI lineage: Eukaryota > Metazoa > Chordata > Mammalia > Carnivora > Canidae > Canis > Canis lupus. Next base: position 19,018,243 of record NC_064255.1, on the reverse strand, counting down.
ATAGCTTACTGTTGACCAGAAGTGTTACCAGTAACATGAAAAATTGCTTAATGCATATTTCGTCTGTTTATTATAGAATGTATTCTTGTAATGAAGTAAGGTAGAAAAAGAATGTGTTATTAAGAAAATTGTAAGGAAAATAAGTTTACAGTACCACCCTGTATTGGGAGAAAATCCACATATAAGTGGGCCTGTGCCGTTCAAGCCTGTGTTGTTCAGAGGTCAACTGTATTTACCTTGTACTTCATGGAAGGATACTTTAGGTGTGTTGTGTTGTATTAATTGGGTAGGGAAGATATGAGAAATAGAGAGTTTAGTTAAGAAGTTGCTGTAATAATCCTGGGGAGAAATGATGAAGCCTTGAATGAAGATAACTATATGAAAATGGTGTAGAAATAGAATTGACATGATTGGCTGAATTACAGTGAACCTTTATTGAGTACAGACTATGCATGAAACTTTTCCAAGGTTTTATATGTGTGACTTCACTAAATCTTTACAATAACTCCATGAAGTAGATACTGTTTTAATCCTTTTTTAAAAAATTGAAGCACCTGAAAGACTGGAGACTAAGTAACTTTCTTCAGGACATAAAGTTAGGAAGTGATGGAGCCATTTTTTAATTGAAGACCTCTAAGAGTCACCTGCAGCTCCTTTCTGTCTGCTGTTTCCCCTCTCCACGTCCTCTGTCCCGCCAAAATTATAGATGGAAAGAATTGCAGATGACTCTTACAAGAATGTTTGCAAGGAGTTGTGAATGATTTGGGAGTTTTCCACTAGAAAAATTGGTCGGATGGTGTATGGGTTAGGGTCCTAGAAGGAAGTAAATGGCATATTCATACAGATTAATTGAGGGAAAGTAGTAAGAGGACTATTTAGAACAAACAGGATTAAGAGAAGATATGGTGAGGCACACTAGGTTAGCAACAAGGAACAGTTACCACTTCTAAACCTGAAAGAACATAGGAAGGCAGAAGTTACTAGAGTATAGTAGACTATGGTAGCTTTAGGAAAGTGTCACCTTATAGAAGGTGTGGTCTTTGGTAGAAGAATGAAGTTACTGCCTCCCTCAGCTAGGCAGCAAGTATCCTGGAGGGATAAATGTAATGAACTCACTTTCCTTCTGCTCTCCAGTTTTCTCCTCAAGCTTCCCATTTGACCACCCCAACGGGAAGCTAAAGGGCTAGTGGCCAATTAATGTAACTCCTGTGGTGGAGAAGGAGGGGCAAAAGGAGAATATCTAGAACAGTCCACCTGTTTGCTCCCAAACCATCCTCTCTTGCTTTTTGTTGAGATGAAAAGCTAGTAGTCCCACACAGGGAATTTAACAAAGTCTTATCGACTATTCCAGAGGTCGGCAATGGCTGACTACGTATTTTTGTCACAGGTTTTATTGGAGCACAGCCAGCCACACCCATTTATTTATACATTGTCTAAAGTGCTTTGGAGCACTTTGGAATGCTCCAGAGTGGCAGAGTTGAGTACTTGTGACAGAGACTGTGTGGCCCACAAAGCCTATTTACTGTCTGACCCTTTGGGGAGTTTGCTAGTCCCTCACCTCATGAGTTCGTATGAAGATATGGCAGCTTAGCTCTATTCCTACCGAAAGTATTAGCTACCACCAGTATCTTTCATACAAAATAGTGGAAAGAAAAGTAGGTAAGAGAGTGTGTGGAACTTAATTGCTATAGCCCCTGCTTTCTTTAGCTGGTGTCAAGGCCAAAGTTGCTAAACACAGCTTCCTTGTTCTTCTACCTGTTCCATTTTTCCTTTTTCTTCTGCTGACATTTCTGTTGGTCTGACCCAGATCTTCATTTCTTTAGGATCTGTGTCCTTGCTTGTCCTGACCTGCCCTGGGTTGCAGTTTTCCATTGGTTGGGGCTATTAGTCAAGTGAGCCCTAAGAGGCATTCCATGAATTCCCTTGAACTGCAGATGTAAGTGTTGTCTACTGTATAAGCAGAACATGAGTTCCTGTTTGATAATTGGGATTTGTCCTTCCTGTTGCTATAATGACCTCTTTCTGTGCCTGATGGTTTGGTAGCATGAGTAACTGAAAGCGGTCAAGGGACAGTCTTAGTTTCCAATGTAATGGAACCATGACTGTGTGTCCTCATGGATATATTTTTCTACTGGCCAAACATACTGAATCCAAGGTTATAAAGACAGCAAAAATTCCTTCAGTGTTTTTTCGATACAATAGTGAGAACAGTCACTCCAACTTTCACCATCACAAATCTATTTTGGCTATGGAGAGATGACCCTATATACTGTCCACTTGTTAAAACAGCATTCTGTTGGAGGTCCCTCGATGCTGTAACTGAGCCTTCAGCAGTTGATCACGCCAGTGCTTCTGGATGATAGGGCACAAGATAAAATCAGTAAATTTTGTGCGTAAGATCCCATCACCACACTTCCCTGAACCTTAGTTAGAGGCATGTATGAGATACTACAATGATATATGAGATTTTCTGTAACTATGTTTAGGGAGGGAAAATCTAGAATATGTCTGCTCTTGTAAGGAAAAAGATGTTCTTGATGTGAGCTGTTTCATAGTTGTTCTCTTATCAAGTCACTGACTGGTCCCTCCAGTAAGTACGTTATTGGATGTTTAGTATGATCCTGTGCTGTTGGTAGTAGGCGCTTAGCAATGGTGGTAGCCAGATGGTCCTTGGTGGGGGGAGGACCATGTTGTTGGGCTCATGCATAGCCTCCATTCTGCCACTGTGACCACTTTGTATGTTGAGTAGAATGACAAGGGAAAGAGTCTGATCTCTACTTCACCTTGCCAGTTTATTTTTGAGGGTCTTTTCTGCGGTTATGTCCTCTGATGATCATTTATGTGATAACAACATGGGTATTTTCACATTGTACCTGCTCTGAGAAATCCATCTGTACACTTCTCTTACCATCTTCCTTTTAATTTATTTCTTATCAAGTTCCTAATTAACCCATTAGCAGTTGCCCATGTGTCAGTGTAGTTGTATACTTCAGGACATCTCTATTTCTACAAAGAATGTACAGCCAGATGTGTATTTCCCAATGTTTTGTCATCTGTAGGACTTTCTTCCTACCTCTTTCAGGGCCACATTTCAGTGACATTCTAATGGCAACTCCCATCCAGTTCCAGCTGGTGGTAGCATCCTGTGCACTTAGTCATAATTCAGTCTTGTGCTTTGTCCTGTTAACAGTATAGGGAACTCTCCATGATACCATAGGGATAGATTGAGGGAGAGGTAGAGAAGCAGTGAGAGGAAGTTTTACTAGATTCTGAACACCTGCTCGTGCTGTTGCCTGTGCTTTACGAATGTGCTTGGGCCTGGCTTAGATGTGTTATCTCCACCTTAAAGTGGAAAAATGCTGTACATGCCCAGTTTTATTTTTTAGAGCTTTATATTACTCTTCTTTTCATCATGGTCATTTCAGGGAACAGTCTTTGAGAGTCCCATGGTCATGTATTGAGTTCCTACTGAAGGGTCTAGTAGCAAACCAGTAGTTGCTTTGCAAATGGAATATAGTTGCTGACAGAAGAATTTGTGGCCTTCCTCTCAAACCTCAGGAATTTGCACTGTCATTCTATCAGAAAAAGCCAGATTCTGTAGAGCATCTGTCTGCCATGGACATTTCCAATTGCCATTGGATCTGCTGAGTCATAAGACCCAAGTGGCAGGGCAGCTTGAACTACAGCCTGGATCTGCTGTAGAACTTTTTAGTCTAGACCCCTCTCAAAGCTGACAACTTAATAGGTTACCTGGTAAGTGGTATGCCCAAATGTATATATTGCCTCTAGAATTCAAAGAAGCCCACCAAGTTTTGTGTCTCTTCCTCTTTCTCTCTACCTTGGTGGGTAGTACAAAATGAAGCAACTTATCCTTCATTTGAAATGTATATTTCTATATGCCTTAGAATACTGGAACCTGAGAAGCTTTATTCATGTGATAAGCCCCTGAACTTTCATGTGATTTTATTAAAGCTTTTGGAGAACTTGTTTCTTACCAGTGCAGTTAGCATAATGTTGTCAATATAACATACTAATATAATTCTTTATGGGCTATCTTGGAATCAAGGGACTTTTGGACTGTTTTGAGTAGGAGAGTTGATATAGCTTTTAGTTATTACATGAATGTGAAGGGGTTCTGCTCTTTTGAAGGCAACGTGTGTGTGTGTGTGTGTGTGTGTGTGTGTGTTTCTGATAAGAATTGGAAGCAAAAGGTATTTGCTTGATAATTAGTTGCAGTATTAGTTAACCAAGAGCTGTGCTGCTTTGCTGCAGTAGAAATACTACATCTGAAACTGTGGTTGTGATTGGCAGGTTTGTGATAATTCTAAAACCTCCTTGACTTTTGTATTGGCCAAATACTTGAATTAAATGAAGATGTAGTAGGCATCTTTGAAATATCTGTTGGCACTAATCTCTGCAGTTCCCCAAGGGGTGTTAAGTTGCTTTGATTTATTATCTTAGCCCTTCCATAATAGTCCTTGCTGTGCTGGTTAGAGAACAAGTATAGGGATTTGTCAGTTACTAAAATATATACTATATGTTCTGGGGCTGGGAAAATAAGCTGAAATAGCCGTGGGCTGTTACTCCCTTTAGTATTTGACCTCTGAAGACTTCCAGTATGATTAGTAGACTGTGGTAAGGTTTTGGGACCCCAGGAATTATCATTTCAGAAGCAAGATATGAGATACCTCCAGGAAGAGGGCAAAAATTAATTCATTTGAATGTGACATAGATACCAAGGTTTAAGGAATGATATGTGAGTTTTGAACATGGTTTATAGGCACAGGAAAAAATCCTGTAGGAAGGAGGTATTATAATTATAGGAGAGGATAATTAATAGAGTGGGATTTTTGAGGATACTGTCGAGTATGGCCTCCAATGGACCAGTGGAAGGGTCAGTTTTGAACAGTAGGGAAAAATAGTTATATGTAGCAGGAGGGCAAAAGGTGGGTTAGAAATGAAGAGTATGACCTTCAATGAATGTTGGGGAATTTGGAAGATACTGATGAAGAGAAATAGCGGGTGGCGGACCTGTATGGCATGAACACTAAGGAAAAGAAGTGGAAAAGAATAATAACATTTCTTAGGCATTTATTAGATGTCCACTATGATTTTCTATATATTGAAGTGCTCGGTTGTCATATCACCAAACGGGAGGTAGTGTCATTATTCTGCTTTACAGATGAGGAAAAGAAAAGTAGAGTAACTAACCCAAGATCATACAGTCATTAAGTGGTAGAGTTTGGATTTGAATGCAGGCAGTTTACCTCCAGAAAACATTCATTTAATGAGGACATTATATTGCCTGGCTCTTATAGCATATGCTATCTAAAATGCTATGAATGATCTAGAGTAGCAATTGATACCAGGAAGTCTCCCATAATTGTTTTCCCCTCCCATAATTTATACTGAATGAAAGAATAAGTAATTCTTGTCAAAGGGATTCAAGATATATTTTATCTAAGGGTAGAAGGTAGAGGAGTTCTTGAAAAAGTTGAATGGTGCAGGGGAGGTTGTTTAGAACAGTATAGGAAGATGGTCAGCTGTCAAGTGGTTGGGAGGGAACAAGGAGCAAAAAGGAGAAGAGACTTGGATGAGAGCTTAGGTGACCAGGGGGCCTTGCAGTAGTGCCAGTGGTCAGAGATGACCAGGACTGGAGGCTTGTGGAAGTTAATGGATCTGAATGTTGGAGTCAAGTATAGGTTAGGGCTCTAGGTGGTGTCAGAGACCTGATGATTTAAGGAGACTGGGTTTTCCCTATCTTCATGAAATACCACACTTCATTCACTGTTCTGTCATTGTTAACCTTAGTCTAGAAAGCCAAATCCTGTTCTTATGTCCCACTCATGTAGTTAACTATTGACTTAAAGCACTTACCATAATCTTTTCTATTATAGTTCAAGTTTGCTGTTGTCTTGATTCTGTTTGCTGTCTTTGAGCTAATCTAAGTTTGTTTATATGAATTGGTCATTGGATTGCTGATAGGCTAATTAAGAGAATTTTGGTCTTTTCTTGTTCAATTGCTAATAGTTTACACCTTTAAACAACTTTCATCAGCATTTTGGCTTCTCTTTCTTTTCTCATTTGCTATCATGTAGGTCTGTGTAGGTGTATAATTTAAGGATGTATAGCTCTTCATATTTGAGAATTAGAGGGAATGGGGCTGCAGAATATCTAGACTTTTGAGCAGTTGTGCTGAATGTTATAAAAAAATTCTTGGATATTACTTAAAGCCTTGTACTAAAAATAGCACAATAGGACTCCATTGGAGTCATTTAGATGTGGGTTTGAATGTCAGTTCTCCACTTACTAATTACTAATTTTCTTAACTTCGTTAACTTATTTATGAAGAGTATAAATACTTTTTTCAGTTGTTAGTGGGATTAGAGGGAACATAGGAAAGTATCCAGCATAGTGTCTGGCATATAGTAGTGCTCACTAAATAATAGCCATTATAATTATTATACTTTAGTTCCCTATGGTTGCTGCCACATTTCATCTTAGCTATTCCCATTGCAGCTTCTGAAATTTTCCTGCTTACTCTGCAGCCCCTGAAATGCTGCTGCTTCATGCATGACTTCTCATATTTCACATTGGAGTACATCAGGTTTTTACCCATGAGAGTAAAATCACTGAACTTATATGATGTGTTCAGTTGGCCCATCTTTCCCATTTGATTCTCATTTTGGAGGGCCATGTTCTTTCACTCACCAACCTGGTTTTGGTTCTCTTTCTGCTCTATTATTTTTTTTTTTCTTCTTTCTTCCCTGTTTGAGTTCCAGTCTGTCTAGAAATTCTTGTATTTGAGAATAGTGAGTCCTTTTACTTTTCTTCTAGCAGAAGGTCTCATTTTCACTGATAGTGAATATGAATTACCAAGAAGTTAAAGTATACATAATTCACACTTGTTCATTCATTAGGACAATAATGTTTGAAATGAAGATACTTGGAGAGCTCTTATGTGTATGTAGCTATTTGGGATTCTGTCTCTGAAGTGTAGTATAAATGGTAGAAATAATTATGTATGTAAATATAAGTAGTAGAAATAAAAATACATATTTTCTAAAACCTACCAATCTTAATTATAATGAAGTTATTATTCTTTATCTTTGCAGGGATTCGTGGAACTGACTATATTTCCAACAGTTGCAAACTTGAATAGAATCAAGTTGAACAGCAAACAGTGTAGAATATACCGAGTAAGGATCAATGATTTAGAAGCTGCTTTTATTTATAATGACCCAACTTTGGAAGTCTGTCACAATGAATCAAAACAGTAAGTTTTGTACTTTAAAAGTTAATATTTCTAATAGCTATATGTTCCCCATATTATTGGATTAATTTTTTAACAGATTTTTCTTAGATTATTATTGGACTCTGAATCCCAATTTTTTTCCTAATTGTAATTTCTCTTACCACTCTGCACACTTGGTTCAAGAAATTTTACTAGCTCTGCCCAACAAAGGAAACGAAGTTTCCTTTCTTCAAACTAGTTTTAAAGAAGTATTACCTGAGAATTTTAAATAATTTTTTTCACCATTTTCCTACTTTTAATGTCTTTTAAAAAAATACTTCATAAATATTACATGTGATCTTCAGTAGGCCGGGTGGTTGCTATAATCCGTAGACCAGAGACTACTTTAAAATATTTATAAAATATTTTGACTGCTTTAGAATATCATGCAAAAATACTGTGTCTTAAATATCTCTTTCCTTCACTTTAAATACTGAACCTATTGAGGTTACGTCTGTTTTCTTTTTTGTTTTGTTTTTTTGTTTTTTTAGTAAACATGTTGTGATCAGTTTTTTGGTTTTTTTTCATTTAAATATTTTGTCTCTACCACGTATGATATGCTTCACTTTCTATCATTTTTATGGTCAGGTAATATCCCATTTACTTAGTAGTCTGCAGTTTGCATGATTGTTTCGAGTTGTTTGGCATTTGTATAATTTCCAGCTTTTGATGTCATAAGTAATGTTGAGTGAATATTTTGGCACAGATAAGTTTATTCTTCTTTGAATTATTTCCTTGGGCAAATGGGATTACTTATTATTTTTAAGGCTTTTCTTAGTATTACTTGAGTGTGCCCAGTAACATTTGTATTAATTTAAGTACTGTCAGCCACATTTGAGGGCACTTGTCTTTCCAAAGATTAGATTTGGATTGTATCATGATTCGCTATTTTGGGGTGCATTGCCAAAATTTCATTATAACTTGTTTTTAGTCGAGATGGTATATTAGCTTGTCTGGATGCCATAAGGCAGCAATTCTCAAAGTGTGATTTCCAGACAGGCAGCATCAGCATCACCTGGAAACTTGTTAGAAAAAAAATTAGCTAAAAACAGAGGGGAAGGCAAGCCATCAAAGACTCTTAACAATAGGAAACAAACTGAGGGGTTGCTAGAGGGGAGGTGGTGGCGGGGTGGGATGTTAAGGGGACACGTGTTGTAGTGAGCACTTGCAAGTGATGACATGCAAGTGATGACACTAAATTCTCCTGAAACTAATACCGCAGTATATGTTAACTAACTAGAATTTAAATAAAATCTTGAAAGAAAAAAAAAAAGACAAATGCAGATTCCCATGCTTTGGCTTAGATCTGCTGAATCAGAAACTCGGGATATATATAGTCCTGCAATTTATGTTTTAACTAGTGTGCCAGGTGATTCTGACTGAGGCTAATGCCTAAGAACATCACCTTAAGGGATTAGAAGGGTTGAGAAAGGAGGCTTATCTTTAGACATTTTATTTGGTTTGAATTATCGTTGGTTCAGAATCTTTCAGACTTAGAGAAGAAAAAAGGGAATGCTGTTGGAAAAATTCAGGGAATCTCTGAATCGCTCCCATAAATTCCCATTTGATAAAGAGGAGTTGTTGAAATTACATTGCTTTTTCAGCCACACTTGTAGAACTTACATGAAAACACTTATTATGAAATCATTTGCATCTTTTTTCCCTCAGAAAAAAAAAAGAAAGACCTGTCTTTGAAGTAGCAAATATACACCACTAATGAATGGAAAAGGAACCTGTAAAAGGGTAGGGATGCCATTGCCTTCCTAGAGTCCAGAGAACTACCCAGTTAACACTAGAACTATGCATTTGATAACAGGGTAAGAAGCCTCTCCATCTGCCAGTAACAAAACAGTGTTTACACATCTGCTGTACCAGTTGTTGCTGCTCAGGTCTCAGAGAATATAATCTGTGATGGTGCAATGACAGGAACAATGGACTCTACATCTGTTGAGGAAGCCAGCTTTACTCTTGCCATGTTTGTTTTGAGGTCATTATATCCCCTAAAATTTTTCTGTAGTGATAGGGAAGATCTTCATCACTTATAGCATTGTAAAGAAAGGAAAGAGGAAGTTGTAAAGGGGAATCTTTTCAAAGGTTAGGTTAGGAAATTGAGAAAGAAAGAATATAATCTTTTCAGTTAGAACCAGAGCTCTGTTAGCCATGATCACTTAGCAAATCCTTGCTCATTACCCCTGCTTTACTACCAAGCTCTAGAATTTTGATTGCTTTTTAAGAGAGAGAACATTAGTTATTTTTTGCTGGTTTTTATTTGATTTGTTAAAAAAAAAAAAGGATTTGAGATCCAAGATGGCGGCCAGCAGGAGGCTGATGAAGGAGCTTGAAGAAATCCGCAAATGTGGAATGAAAAACTTCCGTAACATCCAGGTTGATGAAGCTAATTTATTGACTTGGCAAGGGCTTATTGTTCCTGACAACCCTCCATATGATAAGGGGGCCTTCAGAATCAAAATCAACTTTCCAGCAGAGTACCCATTCAAACCACTGAAGATCATATTTATTTATTTCTTTATTTATTTTTAAATTTATTATTATTATTATTTATTTATGATAGTCACAGAGAGAGAGAGAGGCAGAGACATAGGCAGAGGGAGAAGCAGGCTCCATGCACCGGGAGCCCGACATGGGACTCGATCCCGGGTCTCCAGGATCGCGCCCTGGGCCAAAGGCAGGTGCCAAACCGCTGCGCCACCCAGGGATCCCTGAAGATCATATTTAAAACAGAGATCTATCACCGGAACATTGATGAAAAGGGGCAGGTCTGTCTGCCAGTAATTAGTGCTGAAAACTGGAAGCCAGCAACCAAAACCGACCAAGTAATCCAGTTCCTCATAGCACTGGTGAACGACCCCCAGCCCAAGCACCCACTTCGGGCTGACCTAGCTGAAGAATACTCTTAAGGACCATAAAAAATTCTGTAAGAATGCTGAAGAGTTTACAAAGAAATACGGGGAGAAGCGACCTGTGGACTAAACTCTGCCACCACGGATTCCAGCGAGCGTGAGCGGAGACCCCTGGTGTTTGCTTGTGGCAGTTACTAACTTTCTACAGTTTTCTTAATCAAAAGCGGTCTAGGTAACCTGTAAAGAAAGGATTAAAAATTTAAGATGTTCTAAAAAAAAGGAAAAAAAGGATTTGAGATTAGTTTTAGAATTTTGTTAGACAACACTTTTAAAAAGTAGCTAATCAAATTAGCATGAAGATTAAAAAAAAGCATGGGAGAGTGGGCACATGCTGTTAAGAACTATAAGAAAACTGTAGATTTAGGTTTGGTGTTTCTGGTTGCCATACCAAAGAGAAACACTATCGTTTTTTGTTTTTTGTTTTTTACACTATCGTTTTTATACAATTGATAAGACACAAGATAGAAGCATACCAATTATCCAGAAGAAATACTGCTTTCCTTAGAAGTTAGAGGTGAAAAATGTCTGTCCTAGATGACATTATTTTTAGAGAACTTTGGGAAAGGCAGATAGTTAAGGTCTTTAGTGTGTCCCTAGATACTTCTCTTACTGTTGTTTCTAAAGTCACTTTCTTTTGTAAACCAATAAACTTCACACTAAAGCTGAAACAAATTGGGTATAGCAGTTTGAAATTGAAAATTAAATTCTGTGATAAAATTTGATCTTTAGTATCTACAAGAATGCCCTAACATCCAAATAAGTAATACACTACTTCTTCATATTTTCTTCTTTGTTTTAAAGTTAAGGTGCCAGCCAGGCCCTCCTATTTTTAATGGAAAAAGTGTGCTTACCTTGGTTGAAATTCAGTACCTTTGAACTGTAGGGGGAATGTAAGGAAGGGAAACATTTAGATAAGAAACTGAAAGACATTTCTACCTATTTTACCCAACTAAATGTTAGCTGAACTGTTAGTTACCTGTGCTAGCAATTAAAAATCCTATTAGGTAACATCGATAAGGCACATGCTTGATTTCTCTCTCTCTCTCTCTCTCTCTCGGCTTACTGTCTGCCAGTAAAATAATTACAGCACTTTCTCTAAATCTTATGTTTGAATCTTATATATTGTTGATAAAGTATAGTTTGCCATGCAAGATCTATGGCTTTTTGGTTCACTTTTGTCCTCTTTTTTTTTTTTTTAATTTTTTTTTTTTTTATTTTTTGCTGTATTGTCTCTTCTTAGAGTAAAATAAATATAAACTTTGCCAGAGAAGCTGTTTCTGTGGACTATAGTAGTTGACATCTCTTTCCTTTGTTTCTTTTTCTTCCCTAGATAGGCTTTGCCACTTTGAGAAGATACTTTTTATTTTGCTTGAAAAACTTCAGTGTTCCAGGTTCCAAGAATCAGTTTGATTCCTGTCTGCTATGTTCATTTTGGCAGGGAATGGCAGTAGAAATGACCACTCTAGAGATATAAATGAAGTAACTGTTGAGTGATTAGAATGATTTTTAGAGTAATTGGAGTTGATTTTTTTCTTAATTGTTATTTTTTAATTTTATTTTTTGCTATTTTTTAAAAAAGATTTTGTAGATTCTTTATTTTAATACAGGCTTCTACTACATAGAGATTTTAAATGTTGTTATTTTACTAATATTCACAGAGTAGAAATAGGTGATTCCTGCTTCTGATTATGGTTAAGTAAGCTTTGTATTAAGATAGTTGTATATTTTAACTCAACCACAGTGCCTCACTGCCTGTTCTTAGTAGTACTGCTTGGGATCAAGTTGTGGTAGTTAGAGGAACATTGAAGTTCATTTAGTCAGAACTTTAAGTATTTTTCCTATACTACTTCACCTTCTGCTTGAATGCTTCTAGCTCTGGAGAGCTCACTATATTTTAAAGCACTCTTTTCATTATTTTTGAATGCTAGCAAGTTCTTTATTACATCAGACTATAGTTTGTTTTGGTAGAATATTCACAAACTTATCCGTTTAAATATTATTATATCCTAATTAAATATTGTTTTCCTCTAAATTTTCTCTTTTCTAGTCTACAGAATCTTAATACTTCCAACCCTTCCCAAATTTGTTAGCATTCCCACCCTCTGAATATTCTCTGGCTTGGCATTGTTTTTTCTTAAATGAAGTAGCCCTGAAATTAGAAATAGTCCTTCCTTTTTGGATTAATTGATAGATGCATAGCAGTAGAGTCATTTTGTCTTTATCTGTATTCAGTATTTATGTAGCTTGAAATACATTAGCCTTTCACCACACGGCTGCTTTGTTTTGTTTTGATTCGATTTTTTTCTTCAAATGTTTATTTAAATAACATATAGTGTAATATTGATTTCAAGAATAGCATTTAGTGATTCATCACTTGCATAGAACACCCAGTGCTCGTCATAACAAGTGCCCTCCTTAATACTGAACACCCATTTAGCCCATTCCCCCACACACCTCCCTCCATCAACCCTCAGTTAATGTTCTGTTTTTAGGTCTCTTACCGTTTGCTTCCCTCTTATTCTGTTTTTTCTCCCGTTCCCATATATTCATCTGTTTTGTTTCCTGAATTCCACATAAGAGTGAAATCATCCAGTATTTGTCTTTCTGTGACTTATTTCACTTACCATAATATGCTCTAACTCCATCCATGTTGTTGTAAATGGCAAGATTTCATTCTTTTTCTTTATATATATAGATATCTATTTATCTATCTATATATATCTACTACATCTTTATCCCTTCATCAGCTGATGGACACTTGGACTCTTTCCATAATTTGGCTATTGTTGATTATGCTGCTATAAGTATTGGGGTGCATATACCCCTTCAAATCTAGTAGTGCAATTGCGGGATCATAGGATAGTTCTATTTTTAACTTTTTGAGGCACCTTTATACTGTCTTCCAGAGTAGCTGCACCAGCTTGCATTCCACCAACAGTTAAGAGGGTTCCCTTTTTTCTGTATTCTGACTGACATATTGTTTTCTGTGTTGTTAATTTTAGACAATTGGCTACTTTGAGTAGTTCATTCAAGTTTGAGCTTGAGTGAAATGCCCTAGACTTTTTCATAGAAAAACCTGTTCAGGTACAGTTTTCTCCAAGCAACCTTACTTCACACTATCATATCAAATATTGTTTTGATTATTTTTAAGAAGTAGTCTTTATTAACTTGAGAATTGGTTTCATTTTTGGAAAATGGCTTTTCCTGCTGGCTTTTCTTTCTTTTTTTTTCCTGTGTGCAAACTATCAAAACCAAAGACAAGAGAAACCAAGTATTGACATGAATGTAGAGTAACTAGAGCTTTCAAACACGGCTAATAGAAATGTAAATTGAGTTGAATATATGCATACTCTGATTAATGTAGGTCTTATTTGTAGGTATGTACTCAATAAAAATGTGTTCATATGTTCACCAAAAAAATGTGTACAGAAATGTTCACAGTAGCATTTGTAATAGTCAAAACTGGAAATTACCTGAAGACTCATCAGTGGTAGAGATAGATTGTGATATGTTTTCACACCATTGGAATTCTAAACAGTAACAAGAATGAATGACCAATAGCTATATGCAGTAATATGTCTGGATCTCACAGATATGACATTAAGTAAAAGAAGTCCAACACAAGAAAATGTCTATTAAGTTGTTAATCTGTTACTTTAGTTGTCAGAATGACACACTTGGTGGTGGGGGGTGGGGCTTGATTAGTGATTATAGGAGGGCTGGGCTTCTGAGAGACTGGTAAAGTTATGTTTTTGCTCTGCATACTGGCTGCTTTTGTTCTGTGAAAATTTGTTAAGCTGTATATTTAGAGCATATATATTTTTCTGATGTGTATTGTACTTCCATGATTTTTTTTTTAAATAGAGAAAAAGTTCACAAATAATTGAATCCTCAGTTTTGTAAAATCTGCACCCATAGTTTTAAGAAGTATATGTTATTGACAAAGAATTACCAAATTATTTCAATATAAATGTTTATAATAGGTTTTTGGAGAAAATTCTTTTGATTACCTTTAATTTACTAGTTTTTCAGTATCATACAACATTACTTGTTTCTTTAAGCTTTGAGGGAGGGGATGGGGATTGGGAACTGAAAGTTGAGGATGGTGGTTATAGGGCAAGGACATACTAATATTTTGCAGTCATTATTATTCTGAAAATTGAAAACACTATAATCTTGCCCTGTGATTTTTGGCTTTAATAAGGTTATTCTGAAAAGAGACAGATTTGATTCATATTATGAAAAGAAACACTGAAATCCAAACCATGAGAAGATTGTTCCTCAAAACTGACTTTCCAGTAGATTCCACTTACAATGACTCACCATTTTATTTGGACCACTTTACCTCTTCTCAGGAAATGAGGAGATTAAGTGAGAATAATTTCCCATAAAAAAACTGAGTGGCCTAATAGGTAATGTTTAAATTTGGCTTTTTATGTAATGATTGTCTTTTATTTTTTTAATTTTACAGAAAACTGGGAGGAAATTACAGGTTTCTTCAGCTATCTTTCATGTTTCTGAAATTTTATTAAAAAGAAATTTTAGTCTATGGATGTACAGAGTAGCCTTTAAAATTAGATGGTATGTTAACTAAGCACTGGCAAGAATGTGGAGTAACTGGCACTTGGGAATGTGGAATGGTATAACCATTCTGGAAAACAGTTTGGCATATTCTTATAAAGCTAAACGTATCTTACCATCTGATTCAGCAGTCCCACTCTTGGGTATTTGTACTACAAAAATGAAAATTAAATTCACATTAAAAATACACAGTTATTCATAGTAGTTTTATTAGTGATAGCCAAAAGCTAGAAACAACCCACATTGTTCTTCAGTGGCTGAATGAATAAACAATAAATAATCTGAGGTCCAGTCTATATACAGTGGAATACTATTCAGTGTGCAGAGGAAGAAACTATTGATACATGTAATGCCTGAGAAGAATTTCAAAGGCGTACTGAGTAAGACAAGCCAGCCTCACAAGATTGCTTTCTGTATGACTCCCATTTATTTGACACAAGGCATCATAGCACAAGGGACTGTTTAGGGTAATGGACCTGTTCTGCATCCTTATTGTGGTGGTGGTTACACATGTGTAAGAATTTATAGAATTATATACCAAAGGAAAAAGAATTATTTGTGCTGTATAATAATTTTTAAAAAAAAATAGATGGTATGTGAAAACAAGAGTTGTTCATTTTTATTGTGGTCCTGTGGCTTTTACACATTTTACATATTTATCTAACAGGAAGAAATAGTTGAAATTATTGAGAAGTCTAAGTGCTTCTAGAATCTTATGTTGTGTAGTTAAAGGCTATAGTTACTACATCTTTCTAGTTAGTAGAGAGATAGAAATGGAAGGAGAATGGCCTCTGTCGGGTTCAGGGTGTATAACTTTGTTTTCTTTAATGGCTTTTCCCATTTTATTTTTCCTGTAATCAGTCTGTACAGTGAATGTACTCAATGAATTACCTGATATGTTCAATACTTTATTATAAGATGGGCTTTGTGTTAGATGATTTTGCTCCATGGGAGGCTAATGTAAGTGTACTGAGCACATTTATGGTAGGCTAGGCTAAGCTATGATATTTTGGTAGGTTAGGTGTATTAGATGCATTTCAACTTAGAATATTTTCAATTTATGAGTTTACTGGGATACAATTCCATTGTAAGTGGAGGGAGGTCTGTTTTTATATATATATACATACACACACATGTAAATTGTTTGTAATGGGCAGCCCGGGTGGCTCAGTGGTTTAGCGCCGCCTTCAGCCCAGGGCCTGATCCTGGAGACCCGGGATCGAGTCCCACGTCAGGCTCCCTGCATGGAACCTGCTTCTCCCTCTGCCTGTGTCTCTGCCTCTCTCTCTTTCTGTGTGTCTCTCATGAATAAATAAATGAAAATCTTTAAAAAATTAAAATAAGAAAAATAAATTGTGAAATAAAATTAGAAATTGGATGGGAACGACGTTTTAATATTTCATAAGACATCTGTGTGTTGTTTTCCTCTAATGGGAAATAAGGCCAAGTAACTCTTAAATGATTGAGTAGCCCCCTGGCATATAGGAGATACAACAGTGAAGCAGCCAAAAGTTTCCCTCCTTCCTTAAGCTTATATTGTCAGGCACTGGGGTGTGAAGGTAAGTAGTATTACATTTTGAGGACTTGATACCCATTCTCACTTGTTTTAAACATTGTAAGTTCTGTCAGATTGTAGAGCTTGAATCCAATAAAATTTTTGCCAGATTGATGAAGAATAATTATTTCTTCAATTCTACATATATTGTTCTCACTTCTATCATGAAAGTATAGTGGCTTTAGCATTCCAAAACTAATGAAGGATATGGTAATCATAATAATCCCATAGCTTTGCCAAATAGACTATATGTGACATTGTATTTATAATTTAATAGGTTTTGTCATGGTGGGTAGAGTAATAGTTACTTGGCTAAAAAGTATTCTCATAAAATGATATACTTAACAAATGCTACCAAATATTTAAGAAAATATTTGGTGAAATGTTTGGTTTATTATTAAAACAGGCTCTTTTTGTATTTTCCAGGAGAAATCTTAATTATTTTTCCAATGCTTATGCAGCTGCAGTTAGTGCTGTGGATCCTGACGCAGGAAATGGAGAACTTTGCATAAAGGTTCCATCAGAGTTATGGAAACATGTTGATGGTAAAATACAAAAAATATATTGACTGTAAAATCATGTTAGACTCAGTGACTGAACTTTCACATGAAAATTAATGATGCCATAATTACAAATTAATAAGTTGAAATATACAGAAATTGGAAACTTTTTTCTTAAGGATTACTGGTTAATAGGAAAATAGCAATTAAGGGCTGTGACAAAAAACCTATTCACTGTTGTTTTTAAAGTTGATAGTTAAAAAAAGAATTGGATGGATGGAATAATTTGTCAAGAATTAAGATTGCATGAGTGTCAAAGCAGTTTAGAATTACAGCATTTCATAGCAGGAAGAATCCTAAAAAATCACCTGGTTCAATTCCTTCCTTTTACAGAAGAGTAATCTGAAGTCCAGACAGTGAGTGAACTATTGAAGGTCACTGATAAGTAGTTGAGTCAATGCTAGAACATAGGGTTCTGTGGTCTGCACTTTTGAGCACACTCTTATTATATCTAAATCATTTTCTTTTGTATAAAGTCACAGCTATTATAATTACTATATATAACTTACCTCTTTTATTTAGCCTATAACCAGATGAAGAAGTAAACTTTTTTCTTTTTAATAGTTTGTATGTTTGGCCAGGGGTTTCTTGAGGGGGGTTGCCCAATTAGACGGCTATCGTTTCGTGTTCAGAAATTGGAGCTCGTATGGTTGTAGTGCTTTGAGGGAAATTAAAAAGAAACCTTTTAATTTTATGAAAGCAACATATATGCGTTAGGTAGATATCAAAGATAATATAATAAATAATGGATTATGTAAATTCCCAGGTAGCTTTTCCTACTCACCCCCTACTTCTACTCCCCAAAGTCAACTAGGGTTAATAATCTGGGGGGCTTTTTAGGTCCTTATTTTTCAAGTTTTGCATTGGATTTAGTTTTGAACTTTTTTCTTTAGGCAGTATAACATTATCAGAAATGTTGAGATGAGGATATGGCATGACCTGAGCCATATTTTGGGAGAATGCAGCTAGCAGTGCTAGAATTGAGTGGAAGTAAGGACATCAGTAGAGGCGGGCTCTTGAGTTAGTTTAGGTGGAGAGAAGGTGAGAGCCTAAACTAGGGTAAGTAGTGTAGTTTTTCGCATAAAACTGATTCGATTCCCATTTTATGTTTAGTGTAAGTCTTTGCCCTTATTATATAGACTGCTGTTACTTAATTATATATTTACATATCAATGTATGTATATATTTATTTGTTGCAGAATTAAAGGTCCTAAAGATACACATCAATTTTTCTTTGGATCAGCCAAAAGGAGGTCTTCATTTTGTGGTACCCAGTGTTGAGGGAAGTATGGCAGAGAGAGGTGCTCATGTTTTCTCTTGTGGGTATCAAAATTCCACAAGGTAGATTACTCTTATATATTTCAGTTAATTTCCTTTTTCAGTTGCATTTTTTCTGTGTATACACAATACATATGTTTAGTGTAAAATGGGAAGTATGAATTTGATCCTCAAATTTACCTCTTCTGAATCTTTTCCGCTAGTCGTTCCTCTTAGTTCTGTCTTCCCTTTTCTCTTTCCTTCTCAAAAAAGAGACTGTTCTAAAATCATCTCAATTCTTTATTTTTTAACTTTATACTGATGTAAAATAACATACAGAAAATTATACAAATTGTAAATAATAGTGAATTTTCACTAGTGAAATTAGTGAACAAACCTGTGTAATTCACATTCAAATCAAGAAAAAGAACATTACCAGCATTGTAGATCCCCCCTCATACCCACTTCAATTCACTACTTGCCCACCTAATGTCCTCCTGCCCAAGGTTAACCACTATTCTGATTTCTAAAATAGCATAGCTTGACACCTGCTTTTGAACTTTATATAAATGGAAGTGTCTGCATTATGCTCTTGATATCTGTCTTTTTCTGTTCAACACTATGGTAGTTAAGATTTACTTTCATTGTTGTGTATAATTGTAGTTTGTGTTCAAAGCTCAATAGCTCACTGTATGTTACTGAATTATGTGCATTCTCTTTAGATTGTTTTTAGTGATCCTCAGATTATTAACTCCTTCAAGTCAGGGATGATGTCTTAGACTTCTTTGTGTTGCAATATCAGATACATACTCTAGCAGGTAGTAAAATCTGATCTTGATAGAAAGGGGAATAGAAATTTTATGTCTGGCTTTACTAGCATTATTTGGATTTATACAGTGCATCCCATCTAATCTCCAAAAACAATTTGGGATTAGATTCTGAATATTGTGTTTTTTAAAACTTTACTATAAGCTTTTTTAGTTTCCAGAAATGAATACTACATAAAAACTGACTAATGTGAATATTGCAAGTGAAAATAATTTTTAATTTAAAAATTCAAAGCTAGGAATTATCTCTTTTTTAAGGATTTGAACTGGCAGCATCATATGATATATTTTCTTAATATTGCCAAATAATATTTGGAGGAAATTTCTATCTTTAATTAGATTCTTTCAAGTTACACAGTGAAAAGCTCACTAGGGAAATACCTGAAATTTCTTTTTGCGCATATTCTACAAATGTTAGAATAACTTATAAGTAAGGGAAACAATGTAGGTTACATTTTCACTATATTTTTAATGCTGGTGATATTTTTTTCTAGATTTTGGTTCCCATGTGTTGATTCATACTCTGAATTATGTACATGGAAATTAGAATTTACAGTAGATGCCGCAATGGTGGCTGTTTCTAATGGAGATTTGGTGGAGACAGTCTATACCCATGATATGAGGAAGAAGACCTTTCATTACATGCTTACCATTCCAACAGCTGCATCAAATATCTCTTTGGCCATTGGACCTTTTGAAATACTTGTAGATCCCTATATGCACGAGGTAAGTCATAGCTTCATGTTCCTTTCTCCTCCCAGCCTTTCACTTCTAATAAAAGGAAGGATAGTAATGAAATATTGAGTTTTTCCTAACTCTTCTTTCAATTATCCAGAATATCACTAGAGAGAAAAGGATTCCTTATCTGATATATTTAATGATGTGAATTCATGAATGAAATCCTTTCAAAATGTTCATATATTAAAGTTTTAGATTTTTTTCAACAGAGAGCTTAGAGTTCCAAAGGAGTGTCAAGTGTACTTTGATTAGTATGAGTCCATATATGTAACTACTTTATGCTCATGTTGTTTTTTTTGTTTGACATATGTTTATGAATGTTACAGTCCCATCTCTGGAATCTGAAATACTGCAATTTCAAAATTAAAGAACAAGATTTGTTCTCAGTTCAGCACATAGAGAGGAAAAAAAGATAAGGCTGAAGCAGAGTTTAGAATTCTAGTCAACACTCTCATTAAGGCTTGTTGCAGTGTTCTTCTATCCCATATCATGCCAGAAATTGTATATTAATTGGTAGACCAAGTACTGCTTTTAGGCCTCCCCAAGCATGAGACTTCTGGTGTTTAGGAAGTGATGTGTTAGTTATTGGCCCTTTCTACTTCTGTACCTATTTAAAGTAACATTTAAATAAGTCTCTTTTTATTTACTCCTGTCCCTAACATTTTTAATTTTAGATTTTTATTTCTTAGTATAAAGCTAAGATATACATTTGACCATGATTGTTTCAACAGTATTTCTTTGTGTAAGCAAAAATTGAGGGCGATTAGGTTTAGACTGTCAGTAAGCTCCTCAGTCTGTTCTTATATTTGTCTTCCTGAAATTGACAAGATTTATAAAATCACTGGTGGAAAAGATTCAGGATATTTTATGAATGGTTTTGCTTTTGCTGGCTTGACAGTGACTCTTAAAAATATATTCACTGATAAAATTGGCAGTGAATTTTAATATCTTTGGTAAATGGTCAGCTTAAAATCAACATTTGATTAGTACCTACTTAGTATTTTGGAATAATTTTTTCCCCCTCTCCAAGCCATTGGATAAGAGAAAGGTAAATGATAGTTAAGAAGTATTTTTCTTGGATACTTAGAGCCCACTTAGTCTTTCTCAGTCTCAAATAGTTTTTAGTGCATTATCAGATTGTCTGTCACGTATGTTTTTCTAAAAGTGAATCTTTTTTTTTTTTTTTCATGAATAGCATTTTGATTTTTGTGTACCCCAGAAGAGTGCTAATTAATGATGCAGTTTGGACCCTTGACCATTCATTAATCATACATAGATCCTCATTCACTCATGTATATTAGTCTTTAATCTGTTTTAACACTGTTAGAAGAATAATTTTTATCATACATTAAAAACTTTCCTTGACTCCACAATCCTGCAATAATCAGAACTGTGTAGTATGACTTTCAGGATATTCTAGGATTTGGCCCTAATTTTCCTTTCTAGCTTTTTTTCTCTATTACGTTCCTGTTGGTTTGTTGTATTCAGTAGTTACTTAGATTCTCCTGACCATACCATATATCTTTCTATCTTTGACTTTGAGGTGTTGTCTTTACCTCTTCATTCCGATCAAACTTCTGTCCAATTCAAAAAGATTAGCTCATATTTAATCTCCGTCAATGTTGATACCATTGATTTGGCACAGAATAATAACATAGGAGGAGGTGGTACATGATATTTGAGTGACCATGTCCAAGGTGGGACATGTAGTACTATGACAAGTGCAGTATTCACTAGGTTAGCTATATGTGAATCAAAGGTGGGTTTGCAATAAGCCTGGAAAATTTAAATCTTTGCTTTGTATGCTTATGCAGAAGACATTTTAATTTCAAACTGAAGTTGTATTTTTATTGGATCTAAGCATTTCACAGACTTAAAATCCATCGTGAGTTTAATTTTCAAGTACAGTGAATATGATACTTTTTTTGTAAACATAGTCAATAAAAGTAATTACTAATTTCACACTAGTATTTTACCTCATTGCTGTTAAACGGATTTATATGAAGTTTTCCTTACAATTGAGATAGGAAATTTAAAATACTAAAGGTAGCATTTTCATTTAGTAATCTTCTGCCCTTTTTATTTTCAGGTTACTCATTTCTGTTTACCTCAACTTCTTCCATTGCTTAAACATACTACGTCATATCTTCATGAAGTTTTTGAATTTTATGAAGAAATTCTTACATGCCGATACCCTTACTCCTGTTTTAAAACTGTATTCATTGATGAGGCTTATGTTGAAGTGGCTGCTTATGCTTCCATGAGCATTTTTAGGTTGGTATTTCTTAAGATTGGAAATGACCAAGTGAGGGTAATGATCTGAAGATAGGTTATTTAGTCTCTTCTGTTTATGCACTAAAAAATCATACAGATTATATATTGGTTGTCTCATGGATTTTTTTCCTAGCATCTTTAAAAGTTTACTGATGTCAGAAATCTCTTTGCCAATTATAAAAGAGAAAACTTCATTTTTTTCTTTCTTATCCTGCCTTACCTTCACCCCTTCTTTCTTTCTTTCCTTGGAAAGTTCCAGATTTATAAAATATATGTCTTAGGTTCAATCATTTTATCCTATCTGGGCCTAAATTTTCTCATGTGTAAAAGGGGAATAATAATAATAATACTGCCCATGTGTTCTCTGGAGTGTGTTACCAAAATCATATGGGTCAATGTGTTTAAAAGAAAAAAATGGAGCTCAAAAAATTAATAAGGGTGACTGCCTGGCTCACATGTGACTCTTGATTTTGAAGTTGTGAGTTCAGCCCTGCGTTGGGTATAGACCTTACTTTAAAAAAAAATAATAATAATAGTTATTATTGGAAAAAGGGTTTTGAAATTAGAAGAGCTCTTCATAGGAGGATCAGTTAATGATGAACATATCCATTTCTGGCTAATAATTCCTCTTCCCCCCAGAAAAAGATACTTACATTTTTCATGGAAATCAGTGGGAAACATTGTAGTCCTTGTTTTAAGCAAAAATTAATGAAGATTATGGATTTCATCTAAATTTTGAAAAGATGTGAAAGCTTTTGGAAGAATATTCCGTTTTTTCTCTTTTATGTCTAACTTGAATTTTATTTTAAAAATGTGGTTATTTTATTTTGAGTGAATCATTGTTTGTTTCTTGGTTATAATTAACTGTTTCTTCTCTTAAATTCCAGCACAAATCTCTTACATAGTGC
Organism: Canis lupus dingo; assembly: GCF_003254725.2. Lineage (NCBI taxonomy): Eukaryota > Metazoa > Chordata > Mammalia > Carnivora > Canidae > Canis > Canis lupus. The sequence goes on along the minus strand of NC_064255.1, from coordinate 18,995,328 downwards.
TATGATTATAGATGAGACACCTCTGACTAGAAGGTGTTTAGCCCAGTCCTTGGCACAGCAGTTTTTTGGATGTTTCATATCCAGAATGTCTTGGTGAGTGATTTCATAGTTTATAGCTACTGAGAAAAAGAATTAGGAAAGTTTGTGTGTGTGTGTGTGTGTGTGTGTGTTTTTCCTGTATTTTCTTTTCTCTATATATATTTAGAGAAAAATAATTATAAATGTCATCTCAAATATTTGGCTATCAATTCAATATAGTTCTATCATTTTTAAAAGAGTTTTGACAGCAACAGTTTCTTAGAAAATTAAATGAATACTATACATATAAGGCCTTGAATGTGTAGAAAACTAGTTAAAATTCTAATGTCAATGTTCATTGTAAGTGGTAATATTCCAAATCATGAATAAAGCAAAATAACAGTCTTCTACATACAATAGTGATAGGGATTTTCTGGTAGTGTTTTAACTTTGTACTAATATACTTGAAAGAAGTAAGAGATAAGAACACTTAATTGTTTTGATTGACTTGAGAGGAATTCAAAGAAATACATGGAACTTCCCTTAGGATTATAATTTTTTTTGTGATCACTTTATGCTAGGCATAGTACATGACTATCAGTTGGTTTCTTTTTCTTTTTTGTTGACAGAAGGTAAGTCCTCTTGAATTATGTAATTCTTCCATAATAGCATAGTTTCAGTGAAGAATAGTGCCTGGAATATAGTAGGCAAAATGTTTGAATAAATGAATGAGTGGATAAGTATATGAATGAATACATGATTGAATGGTATTAATTCCCTTTCCTCTTGAGAAACCAAAAATAAGGGACTCCTGGATGGCTCAGTGGTTGAGCGTTTGCCTTCAGCTCAGGGCGTGATCCCGGAGTTCCGGTATCGAGTCCCACATCGGGCTTCTTGCATGGAGCCTGCTTCTCCCTCTGCCAGTGTCTCTGCCTCTCTCTGTCTCTTATGAATAAATAAATAAAATCTTCTAAAAAAAGAGAGAGAGAAACCAAAAATAAGTAATTGAAGTTTAGATCTTGGAATCCCATTGATAATTATGCATGGGATTGGCAAATGTGAACCTTAAAAATATAACCAGTGCAGTCCTTACTTTGAGTATTTCCTTGGAGGCAGACAATTATGGACTCAAGTTGGCCAAGAAGGAAAAGGTACGAACATAGTTAACATTACTTGAAGTAAGGCTGGAAAGCAGATGTGAGGAAGGCATAATGGATGGATAAGTAGAACTCAGTGGGAGGAGGTGGTTAAACAGAATATTTTGTTTAAAAACTTCTAATTATTTTTTCATTTTTTTTAAGAATGCACAAAAGGACACACTATAACTTGTTCTGTTCTCCTCTTCAGTCTTATCCAAAAAATTTTTATGATTAAAAGCATATATTTTGACTTCTTGCATAGGTCTGATGAATGGGTATTGAAAGGAATTTCCGGCTATATTTATGGACTTTGGATGAAAAAAACTTTTGGTGTTAATGAATACCGCCATTGGATTAAAGAGGTAAAAACAGCCAGATCTATTACTTATTTAGAAGTCAACAAGACATGTTAGTGTTCTCCTGATTTGCAAATCACTTCTCCTTTCCTTTTCATAATTGTAAAATACTGTCATTTGCAAGTACCTAATTTTTCCCATCAAAATAAAACTCACTTTACTGAGAAAGATGAATGGTCTGTTTTATCTAGTGTTGACTTCCAAGGAGTTTTTTGCTAAGCAAGAGAGTATTTAAGCTCCTTCAATGTCAAATTAGTTGTTAGATATATCCAAGCTCCTTGTATTATTCGTTTGTAATGTAATTCTGTGCTTCCTAAATTTGTTTAGACATAGAGCCTAGCTTTTGGAGTCAGATTGCTTTTCAGTTTGCCACATATATTTACAAGCTTTATGACTTTGGTTAATCTTTTTAAGTCTCATCTTTAATAAAAAGAGTAAATGGGGATTGTGAGACTTCATACATGTAATGTGCATGGTGCCTTGTACATAGTAAGTGCTTATCATGCTGGCTAGCCCTTCAGTACATTTATGTTCTCTGTCAGTGTCACATCTTTTCCCTATTATTTAAAGATTTGGCCAAAAAGAAAAAAAAATCAACTGTATTTTGCCTAGCCCATTCTGTTCATGTACATACACATTTTACTCATCTTGTGCTTAACTCCTTCCTTCGTGGAAAAATTTCAACCTTTAATATCTTTATGAAATAGACCCCTCCATCTTCCCCTTTTCTCATTTTATGTATCTTTGTCATCCAAACCCAAACTCAAGTAAGCCAAAAGGTAATTATAAAGGCTTTCAAACATCTAGAACCATAAAAGAATTCATATATCCAAACTAGAAGAGTCCATTCTTCATTTCAGAAACTATTAATTAAGGGAAAAAAATAACATAGCACTTGCAAGATATCAGGAACTATCATAAACATTTTATAACTATTAACTGTATTAATCTACCTAACTACCCTGTTATTATGCTGATTATATGAGGATTAGGTGAAGAAACTGAGGCACAGAGAGGTTAAATTATTTGGCCAAAGTTACACAGCTAGTAAGTAGTAGAGCCAGAACCCAAACCTGGCTTTTAACCACTACATTGTTATTTTTTACCACTTCTGTATACTGCTTATATGTTATTTAAACAGGCCACGAGTTTCTAACATAGTTCTGTGGTCTTTTGTTTTTCACTTAAAACTTTTTTTTCCACTTTGATCTATGTCATATTAGAGAAGACTGAAGAAGTTTTAAAATAGTAGATCCCTGATATAATTTTACCTCCATTTCTTTTTATTTGTCTAAATCTTCCACCAGAAACAAAACACAGAAAAGAAACAAATGAACTTGGAACACAGATCAGAGAGGTTGGGAAGAGCCATTAAGGAAACATCGGCAGGCTGCTGGCCAGCCCTGGAGTCACAAAGGAGAGAAGGCTTTTTGGCGCTATTATTGAGCCAGCTGTGTAGTCTGCTTTGTTTATAAGAACATAAACTACTTTACAAATACATTTAATGTATTATAAGACATTTAAATTTTGATTCCAGGAAATCAGAAATCACAATTCAATTCTAAAATTTGGCATGTAAAATAATTTTCACGGACTCCTCTATTTTTATATTTTTTAGGAGCTAGACAAAATAGTGGCGTATGAACTAAAAACTGGTGGAGTTTTACTACATCCCATATTTGGTGGAGGAAAAGAGAAGGATAAGTAAGTTTGTTGTTCAGAGGTGATATTATAAACCTTGTGTTATGGGTTCCATCTTTCAGGATTATTTGGGATGTGTATGGAGACCCATACAAGCCAAAACAATAGTACGTAATAATATCAAAGCCACAAATACTGGTAACACTCTATTTACTCTTTTCCTTACTTTACTATTTTTACTACATGTGGTGGCTGCAGATGTAATTAAACAGTAAAGAAAGACTAAAAAAGTAGAAGGCTTTCCTCTTTTCCATGTAAATTTGCAGATGCTACTATATATACTATTCTTAGAAAAGTTTAAAAATAATGGAAACAAGTATTTTGCTTATGGACCACTGATTATTTTTTTAAATCTAAGTAGATAATTTCAGTTTCAGGACATCATACCTATAACTGTTTATCTGAATGGTCACCTATCTAGACACTTAATTAGTCTCTGCTTTTTCCCTTCTTTCTTTTATATGCCTCCCTCTCTACCTACCCTCTCTTCTTTCTTTCCCTTTCTCTCTTTCGTTGTGTAGCAAGTCCCTGTAAGGAAGACAGCCACTTAGAGCAAAATAGTGTTACTATCAGGAAATCTTGTTTGTTCTAGTGCCCATGGATTCCCTAAGAGAATATGGATTGAAGTGGATGGGAAAACTTTTCTGTATTTTCACTAACCATTAGCTGACGTTTTATATTTTCCTTAACTATAAATGTAGGCAACAGACAATGCTGTGACTTTGTCAACAGTAGAAATTATAGATCTTTCCTGTCACATTATAATTGTTAGCAGATATTTTGAAATACTCTGCACTTACCGCCACCTCAGTTTTACTATAATAGACCACTGCCAGGTCTTGTTATTCAGTGCATGAATAAACTAGCACATATATTGATATATCATAATTTTTAAATATTTTTATAGCTGTATTTCATTATAATTGGTTTCCTTTGTAATTCTGTGCATTTTATTTTGTGCATATGAAAGCAATTTCTCAAAAGGGACCCATAGGATTAACTGGGCTGCCCAAGTGTCTAAAAGCACCACAGAGTTAAGAAACTTGAAGTTATTTAACTGGTAGCCTTTTCTTTGTTGTAACATGGTCACCAAGACGAGAGTAAGTTTGAGGGAAAGCATAGAAATTTGGAGTTAGACAAACTTTGGATTCTTGTCGTTATTTTTGTGATTTGAGAAAATTGTATAACCTTTCTGTGTATGTGTTTGGATGTATAAAATGGCAGTCCATCTTAACCTGGGTTAGTTGTATTACTTGAGGTCAGGTTTCATAAATGTTAGTTCCTTTCACTTTCTTCTTCTGACTGCCTGCTGTATGGCAGTTGCCCAGCATATAATTAGAGCATTACCATGGTATATAAATATTATTTACACTAAATGCTTTTACTTTGGTTCTGTCCATTTATTTAGCTCTTGTATGTTTAATTTTTAAAGGGAAAAAAAGGTCTGGAAGTAATATACCTCCCTCCCACCAGTTCCTCTTTTTGGAGATAACTCTGAGTATAAATTTGGTATATTGTTTCCAGACCTTGTGTGTGTGTGTGTGTGTGTGTGTGTGTGTGTGTGTCTTTATGTATGGCATTACCAAATGTAGTTCAATCATACACATATGACTATATAAATATGAAATTGGTAAATACTTTAAATTTCCATATGCCATTTTTTTAAAGATTTTATTTATTTACCTGAGAGAGTGAGCGAGAGCAAGAGAGAGAAAGCACCTGTACGTACTAGTAGGAGGAGGGGCAGAAGGAGAGGGAGAAGCAGGCTCTCTGCTGAGATGGGAGCCCAGTGCAGGGCTCCATCCTGGGACTCCAGGATCATGACATGAGCCGAAAGCAGACGCTTAACCAACTGAGCCACCCAGGTGCCCCCATGTTTTTAAGGAAGTGTAATGATTACTCTTACACATTGATTGTGAGAGTATAATTTGGTACAGTGATTTTTGAAGGGTTATTTTATGTAATTTTCAGATTCAGTAGTTGTATTTCTAGCTGTGTTGTCATATAGATATTTTACTTCTAGACATTTGTGATACAGAAATACTTGTGCATATGTAAAGACATTCACTATAACATTGTTTAAAATAGTGAAAAATTTTAAACACCTTAAATGCTATATATGTCATAATTTTTTTTTTTACTAGACTGTACCTTTTTTTAATCTGATGATCTCTTTCATCATTTCAAAATTTAAAATTTTTACATAGTCTGGCCTTTGTCCTCTGGAATTTATATTTATTTATTTATTTATTTATTTATTTTTATATTTATTTATTTATTTAAGATTTTTCCCACCCTAGAATTAGGACAAGAAAATTTTTCCTTCTTTTCTTCTAGTATTTTTATATATTTTTTGATATATAATACATCTGGGATGTTTTTTATGTGTGCATATATGGTTTAACCTTGGGATATTAATTAGAATTACATTAATTGTAATTATGATGAATTTAGAGAGCACTAAAATATTAACACTATTCTTATCTAGCATCTTGGCATGTGTTTTTATTAAAATTTTCCCTTAGGTTTTTTATGAAACTTCATAATTTTCTTCTTTTAGAAGTTTCCTAGTCATGTTGGTCTCATGCTAAGAAATCATTGAGTTATATTGTCATGAAATTTATTGTTTATTTAATATTCAAATTTGTTTTATTAAGCATAGCTGTTTATGTTTTTAGTCCAGCATCTCATCTACACTTTTCAATAAAGCATCCACATACGCTTTCCTGGGAATACTACACTATGTTTCAGTGTAAAGCTCACCTTGTGATGAGATTGATTGAAAATAGGATCAGTATGGAATTCATGCTACAGGTAAGTATTAAACTTAGGGACTTAACAGTTGTAAAGAAAGACACGCTCTGTATGTGTATAATCTGAATGCTGTTTGGTAGGAGTCAGAGCATCTGAATTTATAGCAGGAATTCTGTTACTAATTACCTGTTTGCTCACTAAGTAACTTGTGCTTTTTTCTCCTTAGATGTAGAATGAGTATCATTACTTCACTCATGTAATGCTGGTTTGTCATGGATATAAAATTAGAATGTGAGGATGAAACTAAAACCTATTTATACATATGATTTTGTGTTCTTTAATTGAAATATTGAGGATGGGTGCCACTTAGACTGTTTTTAATAGAAAACAAACCTACCTAAAAGATGTTTATTTTTGCTACTATTAAATTCTGCCATATATTTTAACAAGTTTTGGTGTAAGTAGTTAAGATTTAGTAGTTAAGGTAGTAGAAATAAATGTGTTATAAATGTTTGACTATTTTTTTTCCCATTGACAATATTCTTACAGGTGAATGAAAAATAACTTTTTAGTAATTTTTTTTTTTTATTAGTAATTTTTTAAGCATTTTATGATTGCCTTAAAATTAAATTTATTTACTCTTTCTTTTACCTTACCTTTAGAGTGGAGAAATTTTAAATGAGAGACAGTCCATAAAGAAACTTTGTAAAGTTGTGTAAATCTTAATGATTTTGCTAAATCATTTGCTAAACTTGCTAAATAAAGTTTAGTTTCTTTGTAAAGCTCATGGTACAATAAATTATAGGTATTATATATTACTATTATTATAATCCTTAAAAGTACTGTTCATTGTTTTTGTCTAAGACATATTAAAGTTGAATTATGTTTTGAGGAGGAATAGTTTTATAGTCTGGCTGCTTAAATCTATCTTTACGTGCTTTTAATGGTAATAGTCTTTAACTAGTCCTACCTATATAGTTAGATGTGAAATTATTGAAATTATTATCTTTGTAATTAACTGTAGTAAAGTCATAATGTAAAATGGGTTAATACAGAATTGAAAACAATGTATTTTATGTTATATAAACTTATTTAGTAAGACATTTTCATCCTTACAGGTTTTTAATAAACTGTTAAGTTTGGCTAGTACTGCTTCATCACAGAAGTTCCAGTCACATATGTGGAGTCAGATGTTGGTTTCCACATCTGGGTTTTTGAAATCCATCTCAAATGTCTCTGGCAAAGACATCCAGCCTTTAATAAAGCAGTGGGTGTATCCTTTTCAGTAGCAGTTCAACAAGGAGGGAAAGGGAATAAGATTATATGTGTCAGGGGAAGGAGGAAGAAGAAAGAGTTGGGAGACCAAAGTAGAACTATTTAAATTTCTAAATAGTAGTAGAAATAACCATGAACTGTAAATCATTTCAGCTAAGGTGCCTATTAATCACTGAGATAGAGACACACATACATATGTACACACAGACTTACGCTTGTAAAATTTGGTGTATTTTGAATTGCTTTTTAGTGTGTGACTATAGCAGTAGTCTTGATGGTAGGGGAGGTAAATAGTCCACCAGACAGGCCTGCAGGATTACTTTTAAGATGTAGTGGTATGGTAGCTTTTAGATGTGGTTAGAGCTTGGCACAACTTAAGTGGTATCTGGGAACTTTTCAATTTTTACATTTTTCATATCAAAGCACTATTATATTAATAACCCAGTAGAGTGGTTTTGCTTCTTAAAAAACATAAATCTGTTAATGTCTCAGAAATTTTGTTTAAATCTGGGGAAACATTTTTCACAAAAATTTTGAATACTTTGCCACCTGGTTTACCCTGAAGTGTGTTCTCAAGCCTTGAGCTGGTGAAAATGAGTTTGAAAGTTATTACCTACTATAACGAGTCATTTATTTTGTTTAGCACGTATTCATTTCAGTATGCAAAAATTCCTTTACAATTCTTCAGAGATCAGAGTGGAGTGGTAAAGTTTTATGGGAGTTTTGCATTTAACAGAAAACGAAATGTCTTGGAATTGGAAATAAAACAAGATTATACATCCCCTGGAACTCAGAAATACGTGGTAAGATTTTTTCTAGATTGGCCTTTTGTATTGCTTTCTTCCCAGTTCAATATAGGAAGGGCTTATGGTTGGAGAGCTGGTTAGAAGTTTCATAATGAGGTTTTGTTTGCAAAGGTCAAAATTGAGAAAACATCAAGTGTCAATGATGGGTCAATGAAGAGGTCATGACGGAGATTTCAGAGAACACAGATTATCGCAGTTCTTCTTTCCTTTGGTACCAGCTACTTCTCTGTGTCTCTAGATATATATCTTGCATAGTAGTATTTTATATCTTGAAATACATACCTATACACCTAAGAATACATTTATGGTATTTTTCTAGCATTGTTTTTGAACACGGTTTCTTTTTAAAGGGACCACTTAAAGTGACAGTGCAGGAGTTAGATGGATCCTTCAATCATACATTGCAAATTGAAGAAAACAGCCTTAAACATGATATTCCCTGTCATTCCAAAAGCAGAAGGTAGGCATTGAATCATAACTTTAAACTGAAATTGATAATTAAATTGTAAGTCTCACAGATTAAAATGCCAAAATAGAAATCCTAATATATACCTAAGTTTTCAAGTAAAAAACATGTTATCTGGTATCTTTTTTTCTTTCATTCTACTTTAAGTTGATGTTATTAAACAGTCTTTATTTGCTTTCTGTTCTTGACAGCATTTTTTATTTTTTGAATTAATTTAAAAATTTAGGTTTAAGAATCTTTATTTTGTTAGGGTCAGGGGGAGGTGGAATAGAAATTTAATTTTTTGGAACCAGGAACAATATAAGGCAAATTACTTATGTTTGTCTTTATTAGTTTCATTGGATTAATATCTATAGTAAATATTGGGGCAGTGATCATTGAATAAAAAGGAAGGAGCTGGATACATATGTCATGAAAAGCCCCTGCATTTTCTTTAGTGTGTCTTTCTCCCTTTTGTCTGTATTATCATGCCCTTACAGAACATTCCTTTATTTTTTTTATTTTTAAGTAATCTGTATACCCAATATGGGGCTCGAACTCACGACCCCAAGATCAAGAGTTGCATGCCCTTCTGACTGAGCCAGGCAGATGCCTCTTAAGAAACATTCTTGATGTCTTTCAAAAGGCACATTATCATTTTCCTTAAAAAATGTTCAGCCAAAAAAAACACAAAATATTCAGCCATTCATCTTCTATGTAATACATTTTTTCTTTACCACTGTTGTTTAAGTCAGCCATTAACATGTATTCTGAATAGTGAGAGATGAGCACATTTTTGTGCTTTGCTGGAGGATTGTATAGTAATATAAAAACTTCAGAAATAGAAATTATACACTCATAACTACCTTGAGGTCCTGTCAGACAGATGAGGATGTCAGTTGATTTTGATGGCCTTCAGAAACTTGATTTTGAAATGTCGCTGAAGCCATTTTTTCTCTTCAAAAATTCTTAGTTCAGACTTAAATTTCCCTTTTCCTTTTGTTCTGTCTGCCTTAGAAATTGGGAACATCTAATCGCTACCCTTTCCATAACATTTCCTCAAGTTTCCTGTTTTAGTTTTCTTAAAGGATTTCTTTGTTGATAGATTGATCTTCTCTATATGAAATTGCAGCTTACCAGTTCTTGGAAGTACATACATGTTTTAACCTGACATTTAGTTACGTATTTTTGCTTTTTGTTAAACTTTGATCAGAAAGACATTTCAGTATCGCGTACTTCATTCCCTTCAGCTTCAAAATAGATTGTGTTTAAATTCCATTACACTCATTATCCCTTCTTCTTCCTTAAACTGTCTTAGAATGTTGCCTGAAATTTTCATTTTAAACTTCAGCTGTTCTTTATCTCCTTTCAGAATTGGAAATGTCACAGCTTGTAAACTTAACTTTTCCCTAAATGTAGGAATAAGAAGAAAAAAATTCCATTGATGAATGGAGAAGAAGTTGACATGGACCTTTCTGCAATGGAGTAAGTTAGTTATTTGAGTTTAAGGATATGGTATTTGATGCCTTCTCATCTGTCTTGTTATGCACATCTAAAAGTATGTAAATATGTTGAAATTGCTGCTTTTAAAACTTTTGAAAGTCCATAGAAATGCAGTGTTTCTCAAACTATAATGTGCATGTTAGTCACTTACAGATCTTAAAATGCAGTTTCTAATCTAGTACTTCACCAGTGGGTCCTGGGAGTGGTCAGGTGATACAGACTCTTTTTGTCTTTGGACAAGACTTCAGGGCACTTTCAGTCTCCCTGTGTTTTCCAAATACAATTTAAATGCCACTGTTCTGAATTTTATGTGGTAATATTCACTGATTGGCATTGTTTCATTTTTAAATATAATATAGCTCAAACTTCATTTTGCTCATCCATATTGTGTCTGTGTATTTTTTTATAAAACATCTATAATTATTTACTAACTTGGTTGCCAAATATTACTGCTGTTTACATACCATTTATATACTTTTTCCATATCAAATGTCTTGCCTGTAATAACCACCTACTAGTATTTGGTGAATTAAAGTAGTATCTCAGGTAGTGTTCTTTTGATGGAAGTGTTGACATAGACTAGATATTTTAAACTGTGCTTGTTACTTTGAGAAGTATAGGAGGATAAATTCATGATATGCCTCTGAACTATGATTTCAGAACTTGCTCTTTGAAAAAGATCATGAATCTAACATTTAAAAAAACAGTATTAAAAATGAGTTAAACACATTAATTTAGTAAAATAGATAAATTCCATTTTTTAGATTGATTCCAAGAAAGGATGGCATTTATAGCCATAGTCAATTTGGCTATAGGCCATGAAATGAAGAAATTTGATCTCTTTTTTTTTCACATCGCATAATCACAAATCAAAATCCCCAAATTAATATTTTCAGATGAAATTTCTTTGTGATAACTATCTTCTTATCCTTGGAGATCTTTCAAGCAAGATTGATAAAGATTAGCTAATATGAGAAAGTTGAAATACATTAAATGTAATGAGAATGTTGTCAGTGTGATTAAAAAAAATGAATATAGTAAAAGTTGAGGCAGTCTTGAATATTACATAGAGAAGAGAATCTGTTTAATGCTTTGTTTTTTATTTTATAAATATATGAAGTTGAAACAAATTGAAAGAAAATTATATTTTCAGTGCTGATTCCCCTTTGCTGTGGATAAGGATAGACCCAGATATGTCAGTGCTAAGAAAAGTGGAGTTTGAGCAAGCTGACTTCATGTGGCAATATCAGCTCCGCTATGAGAGAGATGTTGTTGCACAGCAGGAGTCTATTCTGGCCTTGGAGAAGTTCCCTACGCCAGCATCTCGCCTTGCACTCACTGACATATTAGAACAAGAGCAGTGTTTCTACCGAGTAAGAATGTCTGCTTGCTTCTGCCTTGCAAAGGTGAGATGATGTACAGTAGAAAGAAAACATAACTACTGCATATTTTTTTAAAAACCAAAAACTCTGAAAATGAATTAACATTTACTGTAGTCTTTAATATTACTTGATAGCTGGTCCCTTGAAAGCTGTTTTCCAAATGTGTTTAATAAGACTGATTCGAAAGAAACATGTTTTGATCTGAAAATAGTGCATTAAAAGTTCGTGATTGTCAAACTGAAAGTCAAATTTTAAATTCAAAGAGAATTGCTTACCATCTTATTGAACTGCCAACCATACTGTTAAGGCACAGAATGTATTTGGCAAAAGATTCCTTAGTTTAATTGATTTTTTTTTTTTAAGATTTTATTTTTACTTATTCATGAGAGACACAGAGAGAGGCATAGGCAGAGGGAGAAGCAGGCTCCCTGCAGGGAGCCCGATGTGGGACTCGATCCCAGGACCCTGGCATCATGCCCTGAGGCGAAAGCAGACGCTCAACCACTGAGCCAACCAGATGCCCCTTAAGTCATATTTTATGTTATGTAGTACAGGAAGTTGTATCATCTTAACCATCCTACTGTGGTGATTATCTCCTGTTGGTTTCAGCTTAGTAAGTAGTCTTAGTGATAAATAACATGATAGGTTTTATAATTTCACATGCTAGAAGAGTTAATTTATTAAGAAAACTAAAAATAATAATAATAAATAAATATTTTTCTTTAGTTGCAAAACATCTGAAGGTAGAACAAATGAAAACCAGAAAAACGCAGACAAAAATTTGGCCAGAAATACTAGGTTCCAGGTATTTAAAAACATCCTGATAATAGGTTCATTCCTATTTAGTGACTCCTCTGCCTTCCTCACTGCTAAAATCCATTTGCCCAATATCTCTCAAGATTGTAATGATTTAGATTCGTTTTGTCTTTAATGGTCACTATTGAGGAGTTGCAGTCCTGCATCCTACTCAGTTAATATGAGGGACAACATGATGTTCTCTGATAGTCAGCTGCTAAGGATATAATTTCATTGCTTCTATAAAGATCTTTGTGATCTTGCATGCTAAATTCTTAGCAGGTCCATGAAATTGTAGACTATTATTTAAAATTAATTGTAAGTTCATTCTTTTCAGACATGATTTCTATATATGCTGAAAGTTTCAATAGCAAGGAATTTTTTTTTTTTGTAAAACCTTCTTGCAAACTTAAGTGTTAGCACTATACTTGGCTTATTTTTCAATTAGGGTAGATTTAAAATCTGATTTAAAGTCTTATTTAAAATCCATGGTGATGTTTCTATTTGATAATTTAAAATGTTAGAATTATATTTGTCTAAATGGGCAAAGATAAACTTACTCAGAATAGAAGTCTTTTGCAGACATTCTTTAATGATTTTTATTTTTTAATTTTTCATTTATTTATTTGTGAAAAACAGAGAGAGAGAGGCAGAGACACAGGCAGAAGAAGAAGCAGGCTCCATGCAGGGAGCCCGTTGTGGGACTCAATCCTGGGTCTTCAGGATCACAGCTTGGGCCTAAGGCAGGTGCTAAACTGCTGAGCCACCTGAGCTGCGCCATATTTTTTTAAAACATAAAAGAGGGATCCCTGGGTGGCGCAGCGGTTTGGCGCCTGCCTTTGGCCCAGGGCACGATCCTGGAGACCCGGGATCGAATCCCACATCGGGCTCCCGGTGCATGGAGCCTGCTTCTCCCTCTGCCTGTGTCTCTGCCTCTCTCTCTCTCTCTCTCTGTGTGACTATCATAAATAAAAAAAAAAAAAACAAAAAAAAAACATAAAAGAATGCTCCAATTTAGAAATTATAGAAAATAATTATAAGTGTACATAAGAAAAAAAATAAGTGTACATAGAATTTGGGGGGGTTGGTAAGTTAATTTTTTTGGAAATGGTAATAAAAGGCTAAAATGTCTAAAAATTTCTGAGGATTAAAATTTTTGAAGACAAATCCAATTAAGTGTTAATAAATTTTAAACTATTTTATTTATTTAAAAATACGTTTGCAGTGGTGATGGAAATTACTTTGTTCTAATTATTTGCAGATTGCAAATTCAATGGTGAGCACGTGGACGGGACCACCAGCCATGAAGTCACTCTTTACTCGAATGTTTTGTTGCAAGACTTGTCCAAACATTGTGAAAACAAACAACTTTATGAGCTTTCAAAGCTATTTTCTACAGAAGGTACAGTTGACTCTCTACTTCCTTTATTTATTTATTTTTTTTGACTCTCTACTTTCTTAATCATTGTTTTATGCCATTATCTGTATATCTCAGTTTAACTTGGGGACTATTTAAATAACAGGTGTGTTTACTTTTTTATAAAAGCTTTACCTTTGTTTTTTTTTTGGTTTGTTTCTTCAAAATGTTCCCCAAATTTTAATTGATTGTCCATAGAGTTTATGAGCTGTGTGTAAGTAGCTCTCTATCAGCATTTATACTAACGTAAGTAGAAATGTGTAATTTGACTTTTTGGTTGGTTATGTGGTGAATGGAGGTATGGATGAGGCCTTCTGATGGCAGTCCTTCTGGAATGTGGCCAGCCCTTCTGAGATAATGTATAGTACCCATCTCTGGTTTCAGTGCCAGCTCTGCTCTCACTAGTAGTTTGCATGAGGACAGGTTTCTTAACTGTATAAGCCTCAGTTTACTCCATTGTAAAATTTATCTTTTTACAAATAGATCAAGTATGTAAAGTGTTTTATATTGTTTATCAAATAGTAAACTTTTTATAAATGATAATATACAGAGTCACAGTGGTGTGATGGTGTCATGTTTTAGGAGGGATATGGAATGGCAAGATTGTCAGCGTTTGGTCAATTTGCAAATCACTTGTAAAATGTTTTGAGTAATTTGATGATGATGATGATGATGATTTGATGATGATGATGATGATGATGATGAAGAAGGCAGGGGTGCCTGGGTGGCTCAGGTTGTGATCTCACGGTTGTGTGTTTGAGCCCTGTGTTGGACTCTGTGCTGGGTGTGGAACCTGCATAAGATTCTCTCTCCCTCTCCCTCTGCCTTTCCCCTTCTCTCTCTCCCTCTCTCTCTATATATATATATATATATTTTTTTTAATATATATAAATATATATATATTTCTCTCTAGAAAAAAAAACAAATAATGAAGGCAGAGGTCGGATTAAGTAGATTGAACTAGAAGGAGGAGTGAAGTTGAAGTAGAAAAAACTAACAAAGCCTAGCTGAAGAGTATGAAAAAGACATGTTAAGGATAAAGCAGTGCTAAGAAAGGTACATTTGGTATTTGTTTTATATAAAGGAAAAAGAAACTTGTGGCATGTTTGTCACAAAGGAATCTGTGGAAAGGGAGAAGTGAAATATTCAAGTAGGAGCAAGTAAATATGAAAAAGAAGGCAGAGTAAATTCTGAAGATACTAGTAGTGGGTGGGACACAGTTGGGAGGTTAATTTTAGAAAAGATAAGAGCATTTCTTTTTCTGAGGCAGGTAGAAAGCAGATTGGAAGTGAGTGAAATGATAGATGTTGAGGGGGGTGTTAGTTTAAGTGAGATTTATATATGGTAGAGGGAGAAGTAAAAGATTACAGCAACATTGAGACACCTGCTGAGAGAAGTCATGATATAATTATAGTGAATTTCATCAGCAGAACAGATTCAGGGTGAGCCAGGTTTGGGGAAAGCCAGTACTGGTATAATCAAAGAAGTCTATGTGGCATCCTGTTGTTATTTTATTTTATTTTATTTTATTTTATTTTATTTTATTTTATTTTATTTTATTTTATTTTATTTATTTATTTATTTTTCCTGTTATTTTAAAGAACTGAACATTCTCTAGTACTTAACTTGTTGTTCAGCTCTGTTGTCATTTCACTAATTCCTGGTATGGAAACAATTTAATTTCTGTGTCTACCCAGTATTCCCCTTCATTGTGTCATTATGTGTCTGAATACCTTAGATTAGTGTTTTGTATTGGAAGTTGTGTCCCATTGATGAGGATGAGATCAATTTGGAAGTTTGGGGTTCATTTTTTAAAAACAGTAGGCAGTATCAGAATGCAACACATAAGGGTAGATATAAAGTGTTTTGGTTTTATTTTTTTAGTTTACGTGACATTTGTGTGTGTGTGTGTGTAGATTGGAATGTAAATATATCTTACTGTTGGTTGCAATCAAAAAAGTTGGAGAATACTTTTAGACTAGTTACTTTCACGTAATACTTTCAATGCCAGAAAAGGGAGAAAAGATGACTCTAAATCAAACTTGAATCCCAAAAGAGCAAAACCGGCACAGGACAGGTATTTCTATGGAAGAGAGCCTTTTCCCTCAGTTCTTACAGCATTAGCACTGTCTCTTGTTACACTGTTATAACACTGACTGTCCCTTGCTTCAGCTCTTTCATGCAAGCAGAACAGCCACACTCCTTCAGTTGAGAAGATACTGTTATTTTGAATCAGATGAGAGCATAGTCCCCAGCTCTCTAAGGACTGTGATGACTTCATCTGTGGTTCTGTCTTGAATTTAAAGAACTTGGTTTTACTGGTAAAGGTTACCACTGTGTGAGTCAGGTTTCCACTTCTTTAGGAAAGTTGCCTATGAAAATTTGGAAAGGGGAAATCTGACTGGATTTTAGATCTTTGCCATTTTTCTTTAGGTTGTGAGTGGAGGTGGAACTGTAGAATCAGTGTCTCTGGGACTGATGATTGGATGCTTTCCTATCTGTCACATGCTTCCAGCCACTGTATCATTCAATCCTAAAAATGGTTGTGAGGAAGGCTGTTGAGTGAGCAGCTAGCTAAAATAGTCCAGGTATCTTGGTAGTAGAGTGGGAGTTGAGGAGTGGTCTGTCTAGTGTTAAAACCCATTCCTTTTCCACTGTAAAACAAAACTGGATTAATTTAATTTATATTACATATACTTCATCAAATGAAGACAAAGGCACACAGACTACAGAGTACTCTCCCCTTGGTTTGCCACTCTGCTTTTCTGTTAAAATGTTTGACGTGTTCCCAGTGAGAGGGAGTGATAGAGGGTTTAGGCTCCATCCAAATAACTAAGTCAGTCCCAGAATATCCTTTTTTTGCATATACTAAGATGAATTGTAATAATGACAGAGGTTATTATATGCTTAAAAAAAGTTTTTTGGTGGTTGTTGTTTTGTAGACTATGCCGGTTGCAATGGCTTTATTGAGAGATGTTCACAATCTTTGTCCCAAAGAAGTCTTAACATTCATTTTAGACTTAATCAAGTACAATGACAACAGAAAAAATAAGGTAAGACACTTTACTGAATATTATAAAACTACCTAGTGATATTTTGTTTTTAAAGAAATATTTAGACTGGGAAATGATTGTTGAGTCCATGGTGCTTGAAGTTTCTAAAGATAGAAATATACAAACATGATTTATTATAACAACCAGTGGTTGGTTTTTTTAAGTTTAGTTGTTTTTGAAATATTCCTCCTACCTGTTGTAATGTGGAAGTAGTAGTACATCAGATTTCGGGGAGCAAATTAAAACTTGTTTTGGTGAAATCCGACAGCCCAATTTTATTTTTATTTCTTTTTTCTTTCATCATGTTATGCACAGAAATCCATTTCCTCTTGGGATAATTTGTTCATCAATGAACTTAACTTTTTTTTTGTTTTTTTTTACCATAATGTATATTTATGAACTTATTTAGCAAATAGCTGTTGAATGCTATGCCTCAAGAATCATTTCATCTCTTTATTCTGATAATCAGCAAATGTTTTTGAGAATATGTGCTATGCTAGGTAATATACTGTGTTATATAGAGAGAAGAGATGATAGATGGCATCCAGAATTTTACTTACTCATTAAAGATCTATTGGACAACTGTTCTGTATCTCTTTGATTCTGGACCCTCATAGATTCAACCTCATGGGGAAATCAGACAGACAATTAACAGTCACGCATAATGCAAATATGTATATATAGTTTTCTAAGGGAATTCAGAGAAAGTAGTGCCTTCCAAGGGTATAGAGGGAAAGACTCTGGGAAATTTTGTATACAAGTGGTGGCTTTCAAACTGAGTCATAAAGATGAATAGGATTTTCCCAGAGTATGAATAGGGACAGTCTTGGAAGGTTATTCCAGGAAGAAGGAACAGGACATATAAAGACACATGTATCTGGTTTGGAGGATAATTCAAATTCCTGAACAGTTAATGAAACATCACAACAGTAAAGAAAAAGTGACAAATATGTTAAAAAATGGTGATTAATGAGAATCAGGAAGACCAATTTTTCCTCAAGTTAGTAGAATAACATTCAAAATGATTTAAGTTAAAAAGAGTCCTTAAAAATTAGTGCTTTAGAAGTATGTTATAGTTGATAGACTTTTTCTTTCCCTTTTTTAAAAAAGATTTTATTTATTCATTCATGAGAGACAGAGAGAGAGGCAGAGACACAGGCAGAGGGGGAAGCAGGCTCCATGCAGGGAGCCCGATGTGGGACTCTGTCCCAGGACTCCAGGACCACATCCTGGGCCGAAGGCAGGCACTAAACCGCTGAGCCAGCCACCAGAGGAACCCCCTTTCCATTTTTGAATACTGTTAAAAAATTTTTATAAGGTTCTTTCTTCCTCATTTACTGTTTCTTTTTTTAACCTCCATTTATAATATTCCTTTCTTCTACACATGAATTTCTTTTATTTATAGATATAAGGTTAGGATTTCAGATGACATCAAATCAAAATTATATTCAAATAAAATGGGAAAGTATGTAAGTGTATGTGTCAGTTTTCCTGTTTTAGGGGGTTGCTTATATAATCTAAATCATGGTAGCCCCAATACAGTATTTTTACTTTGCAGAGTGATTTCATATACCTTAATTTCTTTAAACCTTACTTATTCTGTAGTTGACAAATGAGAGCAAAACACAGAGGTTGAGAATTTAAAATTATTAGGAAGTGTAATCTGGGAATTGTTCTGTGAGCTGTTGCCACCCATCTATGTGATGATCTATTTAGTATACCATGCTACTTTATATGATGCTATCATACTGCCATCATTTATGATTCTGTAAGGTGCATACTGATGGATTATTAAATTTTACACTTCATTATTTTTGCAGAACATGAAACTCAGTTTCTTGTAATTTTGATGTCTAATCAGATGTTATAGTTAGTAACTATAGGTGACATATTAATCTTAGAAGATATTAAGGATGGAATAAATACAAATAATAACAATAGTAATGATAAAATAGCTATTTTTTTGTGTATATTCCATGGCTTATACTAAAACATGCATAATCTAACATGATTCTCCTCAGACGTCTAAGATAGAGCCTATTATCTCAGTTTACGTTTGAGGAGCTAGACGCTAATAAAGATTTACCTCAGGTAATAGGTCACATGTGTGGCGGAGCCAGTCATTAAACCCAGATCTGTTTGATATCAAAGACTTATGCTCCTAAAAATTGTGATTGGGAGAAAAAAAAAACTTTGTCGTCATTTAAAGATTTATCGATTAACATATTAAAACTTGCACAACAGATCTGTTTAGATGGAGGCCTAAGAATATTGCATTGATTGGTTTATCTGTTTGCTTTTAAAGTACCTCACTTTTAATCACAAATTATTTACTTCTGAAGGCTTTGGTTAAGGGATTTTTTTTAAAGTCTCACTACTTAGATATAAAATTTTTTAAAGTACATGAGAAGAAATGACAGTTTTTATACAAGTAAAATTAGAAATACAAAACATGAGGGATGCCTGAGTGGCTCAGCAGTTGAGTGCCTTCAGCTCAGGGCATGATCCTGGTCTGGGGATTGAATCCCTTGTTGGGCTCCCTGCGGGGAGCCTGCCTCTCCCTCTGCCTATGTCTCTGCCTCTCTGTCTCTCATGAGTAAATAAATAAAATCTTAAAAAAAAAAAAAAAAAGGGAAAGAAATACAAAACATTAAATGATAAAAAGAAGTTGGAAGTCCGTGGGAAATATTTTTTAAAAAATTTTAACATCTCCTTAATTGGGCAAAGCGTGGAATTCAATACTCTTTCTTAATTGGTCTTTCTTAATTGAAAACAAGACTTAGAACCTGGAGGGATGCCTGGGTGGCTCAGTGGTTGAGCATCTGCCTTCAGCTCAGGGCATGATCCTGGAGTCCTGGGATCGAGTCCTGCATTGGGCTCCTCTTAGGGAGCCTGCTTCTCCCTCTACCTGTGTCTCTGCCTCTCTCTCTCTCTCTCATAAATAAATAAATAAAATTAAAAAAAAAAAAACAAAAAAAGACTTAGAACCTGGAAAAGAAAAGGTTGATAAATGCCACACCGTTAAAACAAAATTCGCCTGACAAAAATGCATGATTGTTTTCTCTGGCTTTGGAGGGAAGGATTAGGATTTAGAGACTGAAGTTTTAGTGATCAGTTTTGCAATCATGAGAAGATTTAAAAACAAAATTTGGTCCATAGTGAACATGTAGAGTATTTTTTCTTTGATTTTGTTTATTGTTTGCCTTACTTGTTTCTGCCCCGTGTCTGAACATAGGTGTGTGTAGGTGTTCTGTCACTATAACCAGCAGTGTGAGGCTCTGCCTCCATCTTGGAAGTCACAGGCGGCAGGTGCTCCTCCTCCTCCATCCCCTGACAGTTTGTGTTGCAACACCATATTCCCAACACTGATGATAAAATTAATTGCTCTATGTTTGAATATTCCCAGGCTAGAGGGTCTGATCTGATGAGTTTAAATCAAGCCACCCTACATTGCCATTCAATAAATTGCTTCTCTGGGAATTGACTGGAATATGGATTTAGAAATTTTTTTGGATCGTCGTCTCTTCTGTTTTCTCTGCTTCTCTTGGTAGATCTCTTATTTATACAAGAGAGTATGTCTTCTACACCAGCCCTCTAGTTTCCTTTTCAGTCTACTTTATATCTTCCTTTTTGCTTAGAATTTCGGGAACTTTTTTCAATTTTGTATTCCAATTTAATTTTGATTTTGAATCTCTGCATATTTTTTCTTTTAAAATATGTTACAATTGGAAGGCATACCAGTGGTTATTTCTCAGACAATGTTCATGATGGTTTTGGATTTTCTTCCTCCTTACCGGTTTTCTTTTCCTTGCAAACTCTTTCGGCCAGGTTGCTTGTTTTTTCCTTTTGTTTGTTCTGGTCTTCCTTTGTTAGGTTGATGCTTTCCTCAAATAATCTGGTGAGCCTTGGTTATAAATTTATATGTGAGAGTAGAGCTAAATAGCTGATTCCAAGCTCTGCATTACCAGCTGGGTTTGTGGACTGTGGTCCTCCCTGGAGAGGAATCTCTATAGGTTACACCTACATGCAATAAACACTAGTTGAGTAAACTAATGTATTACTAATTAGTGAGTCTCTTTTTCCGGATGTATAACTACACAAAAGACATAGTTAAATAATTACTGGATAACTTGCTTATGTTTTCAGATAAATTATGTTTTAAAGTTATAAATATTAATTTTTAATAGAAGTGTGAATTTTGTTTTCTTGTGATTATTTGTGGCTTAGTTTTCAGATAACTATTACCGTGCTGAAATGATTGATGCCCTTGCCAACTCTGTTACGCCTGCAGTCAGTGTGAACAATGAAGTTCGAACTTTGGACAACTTAAATCCAGATGTGCGACTCATTCTTGAAGAAATCACCAGGTTTTTGAATATGGAAAAACTTCTTCCAAGTTATAGACATACCATCACTGTCAGGTATGATGAAAGTTAACTTACTTTTATAGGAGAAATTTATTCTCATTATAGGAAATACAGTAAAGTAAAAGAAGAAAATTTAAATCCTGTATGACTGTACCATCA
This sequence comes from Canis lupus dingo, assembly GCF_003254725.2. Lineage (NCBI taxonomy): Eukaryota > Metazoa > Chordata > Mammalia > Carnivora > Canidae > Canis > Canis lupus. Next base: position 18,974,158 of record NC_064255.1, on the reverse strand, counting down.
CAGATGTAGTATTACTATTTTGGAGAATGGCCTTCTAAATTTTTTCCTCTTGTAACAAAATACATCTTTAATTATGTGATATATATTGTGTATATAATTCTACTTATGTCATAAATACTTACGTCATCAGAATTTCTTCATAAGCATTATTTCTGATATCTGCAAAATGTTTTCATCCCATTGGACATAGTATAAACATCTCTATTGTTAAGCTTCTTACTTAGATGACTTCCATCAACTTGTTTGTATGTGACTATCAAAAACTTCTATTTCTTTAGAAGTTTGCCAAAAAAAAGTTGATCCATTGGTTCACATATCATCAGTTCTCACTTTCCATGTGTATTATTGACTAAATTATTACAAAAAATTAATATTACAAAATTAAAAGATGGATTCAAATCACTTCAGTTTTTCAGTTTACTGTTACAGATTGATTCCTAATGATTGGGAAGCAAGTTTGATTCAAATACTTATATAGAAATGTTAACTGTAAATACTATTTTTCCTAGTTGTTTGAGAGCCATACGAGTGCTTCAAAAGAATGGACATGTGCCAAGTGATCCAGCTCTTTTTAAATCTTATGCAGAGTATGGCCATTTTGTGGACATTAGGATAGCCGCTTTGGAAGCAGTTGTTGATTATACTAAAGGTAATGCTTTACAAGTGTATGCTCATATCATTTTAGAAAGAAATGTTTACTAAATAGTTAAAGCCATTTTAGTTATTGGGATTTTGTATTACAAACAACATAGGTATTTAAATTTTAAATTCTTTTGAAAGAAATTTTGGTAAATTTGGAACTTGTATAAGAATAAGTAAGAGAAAAGAATAAAATTAGAGGTAGGTATCTTTGGTCTGTCTAGGAAGTCAGTGTGTTACTCTATAGCTTTAATTATGTGTTATTAAAAACTTGAAGATTTTGGGAAATTCCTAACTGACAACTCAAGAAAACATCTGGCACCTTTCAAAAAGTTGTATCTGTGGAGGCGCCTGTGTGGCTGAGTGGTTGAACATCTGCCTTTGGCTCAGGTTGTGATCCCTGCGGTTCCAGGATCGAGTCCCACATCCAGCTCCCTGCAGGGAGCCTGCTTCTCCCTCTGCCTACATCCCTGCCTCTCTCTGTGTCTCTCATGAATAAATAAATAAAATCTTTAAAAAAAAAATGTATCTGAAAGTAGAGCAAGATATATACACAGAAGCCTCAGTATGAGGATTAGAAAAGGCTTCGTGAACTTGAAAAAAATAAGGCTAGAAAATGACTAAGCGAATATTACATATTCAAAGCATTAAAAAAAAGGACAGAAAAATAAAGAGATGAAAATATTAAAAATCAGTCAAGAATAGAGCAGGTGGAAGAATATAAGCAATAATCTAAGAAATAATAGAATACTTTGAAAGAATAAAATGAAACTTCTTATAGTCTGATAAAATTTAAAATTTTAAGTTTGAGGGAAAAAAATATGTAAGTTCCTAGGAATATCAGAACCCATTTATTGTACAAGATAAAAGAATAATGTGGCCTGTGACTTCCTCAGAATATGAAGAGTTCAAAAACCAATGAACAAATGGTTGACTTAATGTTTAGGGAAAACTATGATCCTACCTTCCTACCTTTCCTTTTTTACCAGGTTGTCACTCATGTAGCCTTAAAGATTTAGAAGTACATCCACTGTGTAACATTCTTTAAAACAAAATTCCTAAAGAATTTTCAGCTGACCTAGAAGTGAATCAAATAATAACTCAAGACTGATGAAAGTTGGGCAGCCCCGGTGGCGCAGTGGTTTAGCGCCACCTGCAGCTCAGCCTGTGATCCTGGAGACCCTGGATCGAGTCCTGCATCAGGCTCTCTACATGGAGCCTGTTTCTCCCTCTGCCTGTGTCTCTGCCTCTCATTTTCTCTCTGTGTCTCTATGAATAAATAAATAAATAAATAATCTTTTAAAAAAAAAAAACAAAACTGATGAAAGTGGGGCACCTGGGTGGCCCCGTTGGCTAAGCATCTGCCTTCAGTTCCGGTGGTGATCCCAGGGTCCTGGGATTGAGTCCTGCATCAGGCTCCCTGCTCAGTGGGGAGTCTGCTCCTCCATCTCCCCGCCCCCCACTTGTGCGTTCTCTCTCTGTCTCTCTCTCACTTGCTCTCTCTCAGAATAAATAAAATCTTAAAAAAAAAAAAAAAGATGAAAGTGTGAAATGAATGACCTAATATGAGTGATTGTGCCTATCAAAAAAAGGAACTAAGCTTAAATATTTATTAATAACATGGTTATACAGAAATAATTATTTTGTTTTTCAAGATGTATTTGTTTATTTAACAAAGAGCACACATGCGTGTGTGGAGGTGGGGGGAGGGGCCAAGGAAGAGAGCATCTTAAGCAGACTCCACACTGATCACAAACCCTGTGCAAGCTTAGTCTCATGACCCTGAGACCATGACCTGAGCCAAAACCATGAGTCAGAGACATAACTGACTGTGCCACCCAAGTGCCCATCAAAAATAATTCTTTAAAAAATAATATTCAGGTGTGCCTCGGTGGCTCAGTCAATTGAGCATCTGACTTTAGTTCAGGTCATAATCTCAGGATCCTGGGATCCAGGCCCAAGTTGGGCTCCTGGCTTAGCAGGGAGTCTGCTTCCATTCTCCTTCTCCCTTTGTCTCTCTCCTGCTCATGTTCTGTCTGCCTCTCAAATAAACAAATTATTTTTAAAAATAAAAAAATAATATGCAAATATAAAAAATACATTTAATTTACATCTAGAATTCTAGACTATCATGCTAAAATAGGGGAGGAGTAAAGAAGTTAGAGTATGTTATAGTTCTCATATGACTGGAAAGAGGAAGAAGTAAGGGAAGTTCTATAATTATGGTTAATTTTTACATATTAGAAGAAATCTCAGATCGTTATAATTTTTTGGTAAGTTTCAATAGAAGTATGTGTATTATGTATAGTTAAATTATAAAAGGATAAGAACAAAATAGTGTGTATATTATATATGTTGGACTAAGTTCAGAAAGGACTGTTATTTACTGTTTTTTTATTCAGGGTAACAATTCTTTTAAGAAATGGCAGTGAAAAGTGATTTCTTCTTTTTTTAAAAAAAATTTTAAATTTTTAAAAATTTTTTATTTTATTTTTTTTAGATTTTATTTATTCATGAGAGACACAGAGAGAGAGAGAGGAGAGAGAGAGAGAGAGAGGCAGAGACACAGGCAGAAGGAGAAGCAGGCTCCATGCAGGGAGCCTGACGTGGGACTCGTTCCTGGGTCTCCAGGATCAGGCCCTGGGCCAAAGGCGGCGTTAAACCATTGAGCCACCCAGACTGCCCTTCTTTTTTTTTTTTTAAATGAACTTTTTGTCAAGTAAAAAAATGTAATTCCATCAAGTCTCCTGTTTTGTTTTGACATTTTACCGACTTGTGAAATCTAGAAGTCCTAAGATTTACCAAATATGGCCAGTATTGCCAACCTTCTTTCTCAAGATACATGAATGATGTTTACTGTCACATAAATATGAAGATTTCATGAATTAGTATTATCTGTAATGAAATAAAATGCTAATATTATGATTTCCCGAAGAATTTAAGTGTAATTGAGAGGTGCTTCAGTATTATCCGTGAATCTAATCTAGGTCATTAGAAAGTGAAACAATGGAAGATGTCAGAAATAAAATTCTGATAATACAGTTATTCAAATCCTAAAAGCATAAACTTGTCAAAATGTGAATAGAAATTGCTAATGAATGATTTTATTCAGGTCATTTATATTTATAGCACTATGCTATGTTGTGTTGAAAAGTTAAGGCTGCTCTTTACTCTTACCACTTGGGTAAAAACAGTATTTTGTATATATACTATGATGTATTTGAAATACCAATAAGTATCGTATTTTCCTATTAATTTGATTTAAGCATCTAGAAACACAATTTTATTTAAATATTTTGTCCATTTATAGTTACTCATCTCTAGGGTTCTTAATAAATTATAATTTGCTTTATGTTGTGTTTGTCATGAATTTGAGCATTTTGAAAAATAGGGACTTGGTCCTGTTTTATGTTTTGGCTATATGTATATCATAATACCAATGAAGTTTACAGAGTGGCCTATTCCATAAAAAATGTAAGAAGTTGCCTACAGCCTTGAACTATGACTTGAAATACAGCTAAGGCATAGCCCTAAATATTAAGTGTAAATCCCTCCTTGTCACTTGTTATTTCACTTGTTATAATTAAAAATAAATATATTTGTTTATTTGCAGTGGACAGGAGTTACGAAGAACTGCAATGGCTACTTAATATGATTCAGAATGACCCTGTACCCTATGTAAGGTTAGTTTTCGTGCTATAATATTTTGATTTTTCAAGTCCTAAAGTAAACTGAATAACTTTGGAAGATTATACATGGAACAAGTATTTATTTTTAAAAATAGAGAAATACTGGGACGCCTGGGTGGCTCAGCGGTTGAGCATCTGTCTGCCTTTGGCCCAGGGCATGATCCTGGAGTCCTAGAATTGAGTCCCACATCGGGCTCCCTGCAATGGAGCCTGCTTCTCCCTCTGCCTGTGTCTCTGCCTCTCTCTCTATCTCTCATGAATAAGTAAATAAAATCTTTTTTAAAAAATGGAGAAATATGTTATACGTTTATTAATATTCTTTTTTTAGGTGCTTTTTAAAAAATTGAGTATGCCTGGGCACCTGGGTGGCTCATTCAATTAAGTGTCTGCCTTTGTTTGGCTCAGGTCGTTATCTTGGCCCTGGGATCAAGCCCCATGTTGGGCTTTCCACTCAGCAGGGAGTCTACTTCTCTGTCCTCTCTCCCTGCTCTCCTCCCCAGCTCCCTTCCTGCATGCTCTCTCTCTCTCTAATAAAATCTTTTAAAAAAATGGGTATGCCTTTGGAAAGACATTTTTAAAAATACATTGTTAATAAGCAACGTTTATTCCCTGAAATTTTATATATGACTTCATTGTAATTTAAAGAAAAGCTTATATAACAGTTGGCAGTGTACATGGACATCCCTCATATATCCATATTTACATCTATATTGATTCATTCAGTCTATTTTAAAAGTCATTGAGAGAAGGGTCTTGGTGTATCCTATTTGTTGCTTTCTATCTCCTATAAAATCTCAATTATTAATGCATAGACTTAGGATTTAGAAAGTATAATGGAAGATTTAAATGTAGAAAATAAGGGTGATAAATAGAAGAAAATCCCAGTCCTGACTCAGTTTTCATTTTTATATTCTAGTCTTCATTTCCTTCACTTCTGCTGCTTTCTTTTGCAAAGTAGGAGGTTTATAGTGTATTTGAATAGGATTAAATTTTTTACAATTTCTGTCTTTCTTGCTGTATATTAGACACTTAAATTTTTGTTCATTTGGCTTAAGATTATTATAACTTCATAAAGTAAAATTTAAATTGTGGGGAACTTAGATATTAGTCATCCAACAAAAACAAGAACATTTGTTGTACTCAACTTTAGAATTCTTGTACTCAGCTTTACACATAAGTTGACAGATAGTTGTTTTCTTCTAAAAAGGCATACAGGCAAACTGCCCTCTAACCTTATTGAAGTGCATTTGGGCATGAGAGTCCACAAAAGAGATTACAGTTCCCTAATAAAGAAAGACATTGTCTTTGACCAGCCGTAGTTTTTCAGGTTGGTTGTAGCAGTGAGTTCTTGGTTAAGTGTCCTTATTTCAGTGTTTTCTGTTTGTCTGTCTCTTTCTACCTTAACCCCAACTCTGACCATTTCAGTGTTTTAAATGATGCCTATTATATACATATCTTTATACAAAGTTTTGTTGTGAATATTTGATGTGAATCATATTTTAAATAATTTTTCTTCGTGATTGATATGTACTAAAGATAAGATTGATGTGGACAAAAAGCTCATAATCATCCATTCTGAGGTACATATTCATTTAAAAAAGAATAGGCAGGAAACCAGTTTCATTCTTACCTGACAGAGTTCATGCATTTGAAAGTTTATAAGATCCTACTGATAGCAAATAGGAACAGAAATTATAAATACAGTATGAACAAAACATATCATGTTTTCATTTATGTTTTCAGTTCATAACATCAGAACTAATATTAAGGCATGTATTTCTGAGATAATGGAACTGTCTTTTGAAGACCGTTTTAGCAGATTATAATACTATGTAATATTTGAAGTTTCTATATTTCTGAAATATATACTATATAGTCTAAATGATTGTTTTTGAAATTCTGTTGTAGAACTATTAATAACATTCAGATTTCAAGAGGATTGTTATAATCTAAACTGAATGTATTTAAAGATACAGTTCATGATTATATTTAACACTTTTTTAATTGATGTGATTCATTGATCTCATCAGTGGGAATCCTCTTAGTCTGTACTTACCTCATCTGGCCCACAGTTCTATTTACAGTTAAAAAATTCAGCATGTCTTTAAAAATTTTAATGTTAATCGTCAGAGGATAGAAGTGTTACCATGTAACAGTTAACGTGTGTATATTTCTTAGTATCTTGGGACATCTGTCCATTCTTCTTTGTTTTTTTATACTCTAGGAACTCTGTCCTTTTCTCTCTGTTTCCATCATTACGCTTTCTCTTTTTTTCTTTTCTCTCTTTCTTTTAGGTATCATTTAGGTATAATTGCCATATTATGTTGGTTTTAGGTGTACTACACAATGATTCAATATTAGTTTGTATGGGGGAAATTGTCAGCACAACAAGTCAATAAGTTCACTTAACAGCCATCACCATACATAGTTACACACTTTTTTCTTGTGATGAGCACTTTTAAGATCTGTTCTCTTAATAACTTTCAAATATGCAACACAATATTACTGTTGTCACCATGTTATGTACATCACATGCCTGTGGGTTTGTGCTCTTTGGCCTGCTTCACCCATTTTGCCCCCCTGTCCCCTGCGATCACCAACCTGTTCTGTTACTTTTTCTCAAGCTCATTAAGTAACCATAATATAGATCTGCTGTATTTTGCTGTATTGATTGGATAGAATTCTTAGTCTTAAAGATGGGTAAGCGTTGGTATCTCTCTTAAAATCAGTGGCATTAATGTCTCCTACCCCAAACACAAGCATTTTATTTTTATGACCCTTGGTTGTTTTTTAAACTCCTAATGATAAAATAGCCTTCAATAAGACCTATTTTTTTTTTTTTTAAGATTAATTTACTTGTTTGAGAGAGAGAAAGAGAATCACCAAGTGGATTCTCTACTGAGTGTGTAGCCTGATACAGGGCTCAGTCTCACAATCCCTGAGATCATGTCCTGAGCTGAAATCAAGAGTTGGATGCTCAACTGACTTAGCCATCGGGCCCCCCAGTAGGAATTAAATTTTAAAAATATATGTTGATTTTCCTTTTCTGTGTTTATTATTATATATATATATATATATATATATCAGAATTACTGGTAGAGTAACTTGGTAGAGTTGGATAAAGTTCTGAAGAATTTTAGGGTGAAACCTTAAAGTCTGGAGAAAAAAAAACCCAAATTACCTGTAATTATTCCTTGATTCTTTAGCGCTAAACTTTAACATTGTTTCTGTAGGGATGCTTCCTTGATTCCCTGTACTAGATACTGTCTCTGAAGTCATAATCGTCCATAAAAATCCTACAATTTTTCCTATATTGAAATAAAACACTTCCTATATATAAGTATTAATTTTATAACTGGAACTAATTGATTATCTTTGTCTCCCCCATGAGAGAATATAAGTTCCAAAAAGACAGGGACATGTTTCCTTTTGTCACTGTATGTCTAGAACATAGCATGGTGCCTTATATATTCATGGTTCAATACAAGAGAAACAGTGATTAAATGCAATTTTTTCCTTTTTCATCTAATCATGTAGGGCTTTTTTCCTAGTCATACGTATGTTTAACTTCTTTCATATGTTAAAGAGAAGTGGTTAAAGAGAAGTGATTTTATCTCTGTTGACAACTGTATACAGAAAAAAGTTTTAACGTGTTTATTTTGAAATGTTTGGGGGAGTTCTCAGTCTTTCATGTTGGGTTGATGTTTTAAATATAATAATAGAGTTGTCTACCTTATTTGTATGGTTTTCTCTCAATAGAAGATTTTCAGATTATAGATTAGTTCTTCATTATGATATCTTGAGAATTTAAATAAATGCACTTTAGTTAACCTGTATATTGACCTGACAGATTACTAACACTTTTCATAAAGTTCACTGTTCGTTTTACATGTATGATTAAGATAGAGAAATGATCTAAAAAAGGAAAAAGGAAAAAAATCTAGGTGCATAGTTTTTCAATAAATAATTATATCTGGGTAATTATATCTGGGTGTCCTATTTTTAAACTAAAACAAAATTTACATTTTTTGAAAATTACAATTTCCTTTCAGTGGGCATGACTTTTTTCTTTTTTTCAAGATTTTATTTAAATTCAAGTTAATATATAGTGTACTATTGGTTTCAGGGTAGAATTTAGTGATTCATCACAGGGCATGACTTTTTACAATACTTAGGAATTTGGAAAGTAACAAAATCACGTTAAGAAGAAAACTTAAAAATAGTCTATCATTATTTCAACCGGAAACATGTAACATTTTGGATTATTGCTTCCAGGTATTACTATCCATGAATATATTTGTTATATTGGTAGGAATAACTATTAATTATATTTTCTTTAGAATGGATAGGATTGTTTTAATGATGACATGGAATTATATTATGGTTTTAGAATCAAGCATACATATGATCATAATATATCAGTCCCTCAAGAGATACACATACATTTAATGCTTTCTCTCATGAGAGATTTTTGAGCATTTTTGGGGTCTGATTTGAGTTTCTTATTGATAGTGATTGACAGTAGATTGGACTGGCCTACCAAGAAAATTCTCAACTGCTTAGGGAAATACTATGATGTTTTTCCTGCTGTTTATAGCAGCAAACGTATAAATCTATGGTTTTCTCAGGATTTGCTTTAGATCTGTTCCAGTTGTCTGAAGCATATGCTTATTCTGAATTTTTATGTTTCATCTCTGTAAAACTGAGATTCTCATTGTTTTCCCTTAAACTTTATCTCCTCTGAGTATCGCTTTGGGTATTTAGTCATTTATAAGTATTTCTATGTAAAATCCTTTCTTCTATCATCTAAACTTTAGAGAAAAGCAAAATTTGAAGAAATGTTTAATGTGATAATAGTAATACATGTACTGATTATCATTGCTCTTTTAAAGATCATTTCAGAGATTTCCTCAGTGCACTCTTTATAGTTCATTGCTACGGCTCCATAGAGCTTCTAATGATCTAGGTAAACTCCATGAAGCTTTATTAATTGGACCCTACTACTTTGGTAATTGGGATAACTGGGAAAGCAGCCAAATAGAAACTTTCCTTAATGCAAGCTAAAAGTATAACAACATATACGTGGTCTAAAGAATAAACTCATCCATATTCTTAAAGATTATTACCTGTAATATAGATCTATTCTTATAGATAGATTTTTGAGATCTTTAAGGACTAATTGCATTTATTTATAAAGGTACAAAAAATTGATAGGAAATATCCATGAAGAAGTATCCTCCTTCATATTACCTATCTGTATATTACATCTATAACTCCATTTCACTTTTTGTTCGCATGGCTCTTCAGTAGTCTTGAAATTTCAAAGAACAAAAGCACAAGAAGTAGTTAAAGTGAGAGTCCACATCTTTCAGTTTCACAGACAAAATTGAAGCCAAAGGAGGTTAAGTATCTTAATCTGCAACCTAGTAGTTCCACTTTCCTCCCAACTCTTTATCAAGTACAAATCCTATGCCATTCCACCAACAGTTAAATATAAAAACTGCCTGGGTTTATCTTTAAGGTTTTGCTAATCTCATTTATAATTACAACCTAAGTTTCTTCTCTATGCAAGCATGCCATTATTCTGTGGTCTTGAATTTCTTAGGCCTGGGCCTGGCTCTTATCCTGTACTAAATGTTAGACTACTACCGTAATAGCCTCCTTGCTTTTCCTTTTCTTCCTCTATCCTCTTTCTCTGGCATCTCCTACTCAAACCATTGGACATTTTCTCTTTCAAATTTTGTTTGCTCACATTGCCCTATTTTTAGAAAACTCCGGAAGTGTTCAGATGGCCGGCCTCTCAGAGGAGATAACTCCCAGTAGTGGACTTTAACTGTTATTTTCCATGAGGATACTTTTACTAATTAACTCCTCTAAACTTCAGCTTATTTTGAAGAAACCTCTTTTTAGTCTCCATATTTTAAATGTTTCTGCACATTTCCATGCCTCATGAAGATACTATAATAAGGAAGTTTATATTCATTTTATTACCTCAGTATAGACTTCTTGGTTCATATGTAATTTTTTTTTTTGCCCCATTGTAAGATTTTTATATTTACTAACCTGTCTTTAAAAATTTTTATAAGAAGGGGCACCTTGGCAGCTTAGTGATTGAGCTTCTGCTTTCGGCTCAGGTCATGGTCCTGGGATCCTAGGATTGAGTCCCGCACCAGGCTCCCTGCAGGGAGCCTGCTCTCCCTCTGCCTGTGTCTCTGCCTCTCTTTGTGTCTCTCATGAATAAATAAATAAAATCTTTAAAAAAAATTTTTTCCTAAGGAGAATAAAACGTTCATTATAGAAATGGAATGGCAAAGGGTGGTTAGGAATACATAGAATCAGGTTTTTAAAGACCTCATTATACATTAAGGTAATTTTAGAAAGAACAAACCCACTAGAATCTTTTTAGTGAAAAAACAATGGTAAATATTTAGGATGTGTGAAATAGTATCTTTTGAAGTGAAATTAAACACAAAGATAAATCTAAGAAGAGATGATACAGTTTTCAAATGTTTTTATTTCATGGTCAGCAAAAGTTTGATTTGTCTTTATCTTTCAGACATAAGATTCTAAACATGTTGACTAAGAACCCACCATTTACTAAGAACATGGAGTCTCCGTTATGCAATGAAGCCTTGGTAGATCAACTTTGGAAACTTATGAACTCTGGTAGGAATTTTTTGAAAATTTTATTATTGGAATACTTCCATTTTACAACAGATTTTCAGTAAAGAATTATGGTTAATTTTTGTGCCCATTTTTTTTTTAAGAAGGATACTTTATCACATCTGCCTTTACAATGGTGAGCATGGTGACATTTACTGAGGATATATTCACTCACTTTCCCTCACAAGGTGGTTGAGGAAACAAAAATACTAATTTATGTGGAAATATCCCAATGTTTAAAGAGCTATAAACATGGACCTGCAGAGTATTCTTATTTTTATATCAGACGATTACAGAGAGTTGAAAAATAGTTCTTCTCACCTATTTTCCCTCACTACCTAGTGGCCTTTCCCAGGGGGCAACCAGTTTCCTGTGTATCCTTTCAGAAGCAGTGTATGCTGCTGTTCTGCACACTGGACACCATGATATCTCATAACAGTTTGAATTCACTTTATTCAGGTGAAGTCAAGAGACAGGATAGCCTAGTGCTCCTAAGTATAGGTTCCGGAACCAGTTGGATGAGAGGCAAGTCCCAGCTGAATGATTTGCAAGGTGTGCCTTGTCTAAGCCTATGAATCTCCATTTATGAAATGGAGATGATGATGCCTGCCTCTGCAAATGAAAATTCAGTGAGTGTTACCATCTGTGAAGCACAGTATCTAGTTCATATTAAGTGCCCAAAATGTTCTTAAACTAACAGAGTAATGATATCATCATGCTTCTCACATATTGGAGCTGTAGTTCCTTTTTTTTTTTTTTTTGTGGGTCATTCATATTCTTTGCCATTTTTATTCAATTGAATTTTTGGTCTTTTCCAGTTGACTTGTAAATGTATATATTTAAAGAAAATTTGCCTTATGGCTCTGATGTGTTGAAATTATAATACTGGTTTTGGTTTAAAATTCAATTAAAAGGGATACCTAGCTGGCTCAGCGGTTGAGCGTGTGCCTTCGGCTCAAGGCGTGATTCCAGGATCCAGGATCAAGTCTCACATTGGGCTTCCTTTGAGAGGCCTACTTCTCCCTCTGCCAGTGTCTCTGCCTCTCTCTTTCTGCATCTCTCATGAATAAATAGATAAATCTTAAAAAAAAAATAAAATTCAATTAAAAGGTAAATTTAATTTACTTAAAAGATAAACTGTGCCAGGGAGATGGTGAGAGAGCAGTTGCGATTCATTCCTGTACGCATGTTACTAAATCACAACTAAATACCAAGTCTGATTCTTTTTAAAAAATTATTTTATTTACTAGCATTGTGATGCTAAGTAATTGTATAACTTCTGTCCCTCAGTTTCATAATCATAGTGCAGCACCCCACGTAAAGGCACCGTAGCAGGTATGAAATTGAAATACAGTAGTATGGCCTGTCCTCAAAGTACTCAAAAAACAACACGTAAACCAGTTTATACTCATAAAGCTAAATTATTTTTCTAATGGTTTCCCTAATCCATAGAAGAATAATTGCTGCTGTTTACATAATGTTTTATATTTTGCAACTGTGGTTACCTTAAAGGATGCTAGGATTACTGTAATTTAGGTAATTTAGATCCAGGAGATGACTATACAAGTTCTGGAACTTGTAAAGGATTATTTAACAGTTAATATGTGGCGAACTATACTGTGTTGAATATATTCCTAACAAGAGTGCATGCATGATTCCACAACTAGGATGGATTATAGCTTGGAAGAAAGCATAATGAAATACAAAGAATCTTTTGTCACTTTTTGGGAAGATTTCTTGAAAAATAAATGTGTGGTTAAGATTAATGAAACAATTTTTGTAAGACTTCAAAGCCCGGGGATCCCTGGGTGGCTCAGTGGTTTAGTGCCTGCCTTTGGCCCAGGGCGCAATCCTGGAGTCCCGGGATCGGGTCCCTCGTCGGGCTCCTGGCATGGAGCCTGCTTCTCCCTCCTCCTGTCTCTGCCTCTCTCTCTCTCTCTCTCTGTCTCTTTCTCTCTCTCTCTCTCTTTCTGTGTGTCTATCATGAATAAATAAATAAATCTTTAACAACAACAAAAAAAAGACTTCGAAGCCCATTGGAAAGTTGTGGTTATACAAATTCAAGCTCTGATTGATGTTTTAGTAGTTAATTTTGATAGTATTCAGTATAAAGTGTAGTTGTTGCTTTGGAATTCTCTATGGCAGTTCTCTAAACAAAACAGATACATAGTTGTAAACAATTTATTGCTCAGCTCTTCAGAGTTAAAAATAAATGGGAGTAATGAACAGTGGGAATGGCATGAATAATTGGGAGTGGTTTTTTTGTTTTTTGTTTTATTTTTAATGTTTTCAGAGGACATTGGACATTAGGGGAGATCGGTTAGAGGGTTACTCATTTCCCTTCCATTCCTGAACTTCTGGGATACATGAATGAACCTAAGAAATCTTTTTTTGTTGTTTAATTTTTTTTTAAAGATTTTATTTTTAAGTAATCTCTAAACCCAACGTAAGGCTCAAACTCCCAACCTCATGATCAAGAGTCATACACTTACTCCACTGACTGAGCCAGCCAGGCACCCCATAATTTTTAGTTAATTTTTTTTAATGATAATATAATATAATCACATTACAGAGTTTTATCTGAACCAAAACAGAAAATATTGCATGATTTTATTACATTTAAGTAATTAACATTTAACATATAACTATTAACATTTAAGTATATTTGGCCTTTAGGAGAAAAAATTGTATGTACATAATTGTAGTTGAAATGAAGGTATTAAAACAGTATTTTATCATAATTTTTCATATTACTATATATCTTCTTCCTTGTAATTGTTTTAAGAAATGGTAATGAGAATTCACTTATAACAAAAGGAGCTAGAGCATCATCTAAGTCCCTAAATCCTACTGAATGTTGTCTGTCCCTCACTCCCTGTTGGGGTTCCTAGGCCATCTGGTCATTTGAGATGAGCATTGTCTTGATATACATATGGAGAACAAATAAACTGTGGACAGTAGGTATTTAATTATATTCATTTATTGAATGTCCTATTCCAAAGTAGATTTGAGATGTGTTGACTTTGCATAGTTATAAAATTAGTTGAACTTGTTTGAAATAGTAGAGAGAGGCAGTATCATAGCAGTTCAGAAAAGTTATTAGAACATGGTCATTAGGTGCTTTTGAAGAATTGAAGTTTGCTTAGCTGGTTTCTGAAACTTCTCAATAAGAGAATAATAATTGGAATAATCCTAATCCATAGCATTAGGATTTCAAAAATTGAAATTAGTTTGAAAGTAAAACAGATGAACTAATTATATAAAATTATATCCATGTTCTTTTTTTAATTCATATATCATTAATATATTAATAATACTCTTTTTAGAAATATACCAGGGGTTTTTAGAGTGAGGGGTAAAGAAAGGAGGGGCTTTTGGAAACTGAGTCATTCTAATGGCCATCTACCAGAAGGAAGATTCCCAGACTTCTACTATTAAGACCCCAGGATTTGCCTGGTCTCTGCTCTCTGCCTGATGTGGTAGCTCCACTCAACCTTAAGTTCTGAGTTGCTACTCTGGTAGCATCCTATTACACATACACCCAACTATATATGTATGTACACATACATACAGATATCAGATATCTTACCCCATTCTTTAATTTTCCCATATAACTTTTTCTCCCCAACATTTTGTTTTTAAAATTTTCAAAGCTTAGAAAAATTTTAAGAAGAGTACAATGAATGACCGTGTATTGTCACCTTGGTTCACTAGTTGTTGACTTTTTTTATCTATTTCTTTTCTCTTTTTCTTTGTGTACACATACCTCTTTTTTTCCCCTGAATTGTTTGAAAGTAAGTTGCATCATGATACTCTTCCCAAAAAACTTAAGTATGTATTCCTAAGAATATGGACATTCTTCTCCATATGCTCCATATCCTACAGATTCTACATATCCTCAATATTATTAACATGTCCTACTCCAGTATGTATCTCATTCATATTTCCTCAGTTGCCCCCCAAAATGTCCTTGTAGTTCTCACACAGCTTTTAAAGAGTAATGCTCCTCAAAAAGAATAAACATTTTTAAGAGAAACCTCTTTCATATTATATGGTCTTTGTCCCCTAGTTGCTTAAGAATCTTAAATAGTTTTATTTTTAATTACAAGTATCACATTATTCATGGGCAGTTCTTTTTAAAGCTTCAAGTGTTCGTTTATTCACCATTTATTTCTTGAGCACCTCCAGTTTGTCACTGTACTATGTTTTGTGTGCATAAGAATTACACTACAAACAGGTAGTTACTGAAACACAGAGAAAAGTACTCTAGAAACGTGAAGAACAGAACCATGAACCCTGCAGAGAATGGCAGAATGTTCATGGGATAGTGACATTTGAGCTAGCTCTTAAGGAGTGGAAGAGTATGCCACAGAAGACATTTTAGGTAAGAGAATTATATATAAAAGCCTCAAGTTCTAAAAAGGGGTTTGACAGTGTTATCTGGAAAAATAGATTAGGATGAAAAGTGAAGGGCCCTCAGGAGTTGGCAGTTTATCCTGCATACAGTGAGGAACAAGTGGAGTTAGGACCTGGCTCTCTTCTATTAGCTGTATATACATTTTTTCCACACGGAAAGAAATGATTTTCCTTTCCCGGAGAAAACTGTTTTAAAACTCAGAATACAGGGCAGCCCTGGTGACGCAGTGGTTTAGCGCCGCCTTTGGCCTGGGGTGTGATCCTGGAGACCTGGCATCGAGTCCCACGTCGGGCTCCCTGCATGGAGCCTGCTTCTCCCTCTGCCTGTGTCTATGCATCTCTCTCTCTCTCTCTCTCTCTCTCTCTGTGTGTGTGTCTCTCATGAATAAAGAAATAAATCTTAAAAAAATAAAAGAATGAAATTTAAAAACTCAGAATACATGAGAATCCTACCTTTTATAGCTCTATGTAAGATACTGAATTATAGACCATTATAATAATTTTTAAAAATACATTTAAAAATTAAGAACTTAGTACTTGGAATTTTTATTTTTCCATTTAAAACATAAGTACTTTATCAGGTCTTACCTGATTAACAGTGTTTCTTCATTTCTCAAGATAGAGACTGGCTTTGAAGAGATTATATATCATTATGGAAGAAATCTTAGCCCTTACTCCCTAACTGCTTTTCATTGTTTGCCATATTACTGTAAGGATAACATGAAAGCGTTTATAAAATTGCTCAGGACATTGAGGGCTGTTTACATCATACTTTTTAGTGTTTAGAAGTATATAACTATACTCTAGGGGGTAGAATGAAAGACAACTTCTAAATCAGTTTGGTGGAATTTGCTAGGTTTCAGAGTTAGAAGATAAACAGTTTTGATATTAACATCAGAAGATTTCAGAGTTCTGGCCTTCTGGTTCTTTTCCTCCCAAACACTCCTTTTTAGGAAGAAGAAGAGTGGTGAAGAGAATGAAAATGTATTAATATATATTTTTTGTAGGAAATTACATATGTATACACACACGTGGATGTGAGTGAAATGTTTGTACTTAGTGTTGTATGCATGGAGAGAGATCAGGACACAGCTGCCCTATGGCAGTTGTTGTTTGCCTGGCTCAATCAACTCTGTTCAAATTCCCAAGCTTCTTTCATCAATAAGAAATGCTGGGTTTATTGAAAAATGTCTTGGAAACAGTGGCTTTCAAAGTGAGCTTTCTTCTTATCAGGTTTTTGGCTTGATTAGCTTTAATAGAGATTACTTCAAAAAATGAAGAGATGATCCTTTTAGGATCAGATTTTCTATTTTGGGGATTTGTCTCTAGATATTTCGTGATTTTTGTAGAATGTCAATACTAGGTTTCCTACTTTCTTCATGAGTGTTCTTCTGTTCCAAGTAAACAAGGTGGGTCCCAAAGTATAACTGCTTGTGAGGACAGGTTGGACAGCATTTGACTTGAGAGAATAATGCCTTGTATATTTTCATATATATGAGCATTCATTGCCACTTAAGTGATTGGGGTCATTTAAGCTAGAAGACGGTCTTCAAAATCTGTAACTGAGGGTAGAAACCAGGAGCTGTTTCAGAGCCTCTCTTTAATGGAATTGATTGATTTGAGATCTTAGAATTTTTTACCTGAGGGGAATCTTAAGCATCACCTCAGATCCATGTCCTCATTTTAGGGCCCAAGTACCTGACTTGCCCAAGATCACAGAGCTAACTAATTTAGCAGAACTGTTTCCCCATTTTACCTTTCAACTTAATTGCACTATAAATAATAACAACCATTTTTTAAGATTTTGTTCCATGATTTTGAAATGTAATGGAGCTTTTATTTTTTTCCCTTTTATAATTTTTATAGGAAGTACTGCTTTTCATTTTTTTTAGCTCCCTTTTATCAGCCCTAAATTTTAATACTTACAGATCAATTCTTTGAGGGGAAAAAACACTATCAGTAATTATTCTCAGGAACAAAACGATTTTCATTCCTCCATCCAAATTGGAAATCTACCAAAATCTTCAAAAACAAAACATAACAAAACAAACCATGGAGCACCTGGGTGGCTCAGTTGGTTAAGCATCTGCCTTCAGCTCAGCTCATGATCTCAGGTCCTGGGATCGAGTGCCTGGTCTTCCTGCTCAGCAAGGAGCATGCTTCTCTCTCTCGCTCTGCCCTTCCCCACTGCTCATGGGCACACATGTGCTCTCTCTTTTTGACATAGATAAAACGTTCAAAACAAAAGAAAAAAGACCACGTAGAAATAAAAAGTTAAAAAAAATTCTCATTTTAGTTCAATGCATTTAGCAGCCTTCACTATGCTACATAATCATCCTTAAGCTGACTTTAAAGAAACAAAAAACCAAAAAACAAAATTTTGATGTTCATCAAAATGTACATTTTCCATTTGCTAATAATTTTTTTTTAAACTTTGAGGAATTCACACTTAATTGCCTTACTGGTTTTGATGTCATCTACAACACAGTTCAAGATGGTTATTTGCAGCAGACATAATTAGGTGATAACAATCTTTAAGGTTAACTTTTCTTCCAGTGTAAATGTACCCTAAACCGTTCCAGTTTTCTTTACTGATAAAATGCCTAAGATTCACTCCTTTTCTTGCAACACCCATGAGTAGGTAGTGCTAGTGCTCTGGCAGAATTCCCTCCCTCCTTCAGAGCTCTGAGCGCATCTAGCCTTTGTAATAAAAGGCTCAGGAATCTGATACCTGTCCTTTGTGAACTTGCATGTGCAAAGTGCTTTGACCAGGAGAGTAGTGGATAAAATTAAGCCATGTTAGGCCATTAAAATGTCCAGATCTGCATATTCCAGAGAAGGAAATGGATTTCCAGTAAAATCCTTACTTTTCAGTCTATACTGTTCCCATGTCTAGTTTCTCTGTAGTTATTGTGACAAAAACCTCATCCTCCTCATGAACTCTTATCTTTCTGCTACCTTACCACACAATAGCAGGTTGAAGATGTCTCACATAGGATTGATGATAGCTGTACCAAGGCATATAAGGTACCTTGTGCAGTGTGGTATATAGTATGAAGTCTGTGAAATTAGGATTCCTCTCATGTATTTATGTCACATTTACTTAACCTGTTGGGATATGTCTCGTTGGAATTACTGTTTGATTGGTGACAGTTTATTTATTCATTCTAACATTTGTTGAGAACCACAAAGCTTAATATTAATACTATTTTGTCTAAAATTTGCTGTAGCAACCTCTTTCCCTTTTGTCTCTCCTTTTTAAACATTATGGTCCTCTTTTGAAATCACAGTTCTTGGTCACAATTAAGTATTTGTAAGGTTTTTCTTACCCAGAAGAATATATGTGTCACTTTCATTTGTTTTAAATTCTGTACATCATTTTAAATTTTGCCCAGAAACCATAGCAATTCTCTAGCCCTAGATGACAGATTTCATCCTGTCAATCAGTTCCATTCGATGGCAGTATCCACCTGGAGTGTTCTGTTGGCAAAAAAAAGGGAAAGTGAGAAAGAACTATATTGATTTGCTCTCTGATCTGCTATTGATATAGGATAAGGTATAATCTAAGATCAAGACCCTTATTTTGGAAATGAAAAAGACATTAATCAGAGAAATTGAAAGAATTTGCCTCTAATATCTCAACTACTTTAAACCGAATTTGTACATGAATCATTCAGTCTTCTTGTCAGTATGTTTTTACCAGCTGTTGATACCTCTGGGGTTTGCCTTTTCCTTTAATTTTTATTTTTTAAACAAATATCTAGTAGATATAAGACATTTACCAGGGATCCCTGGGTGGCGCAGCGGTTTAGCGCCTGCCTTTGGCCCAGGGCGCGATCCTGGAGACCCGGGATCGAATCCCACGTCGCGCTCCCGGTGCATGGAGCCTGCTTCTCCCTCTGCCTGTGTCTCTCCCTCTCTCTCTCTCTGTGTGTGACTATCATAAATAAATTTAAAAAAAAAAAAAAAAAAGGACATTTACCAAAACATTTTTCTCCTCCTCAATAAAAGTTTTGAATCCTGTTATTTTAAGTAGTTGTAGGGTTTCTTACCACATTTAAAATCTGAAAGTAATAAATTCGACAGAATTTGTTTCAGGTGGTAAAGTTCATAAAGGCTCATGGAGTGCTGTCTTCCTAATGGACTGTTTAAGAAGATCAGACAAGATGAACAGAATGAATGGAGTAGTTACCAAGGAGGAAGAATTAAAAGGAAGATTTAAAGTCAGAAAAAATACTGTTTTTGGATTATTAAAGTTTTAGTGGATATCTAACTAACATTTATTTGCTAAGAAGAATGGTATAAAGGGGGTACCTTGATGGCTCAGTTGGTTAAGCATCCAATTCTTGCTTTCAGCTTAGGTCATGATCTCAGGGTCATGAAATAGAGTCCTGCATCGGGCTGTGTGTTCAGCAGGGAGTCTGCTTCTCTCCCTCTCCCTCTGCCCCCACCCCTCACTCGCTTGCTCTCTCTCAAATAAATCTTAAAAAAAAAAAAAAAAAATGGTGTAATGATAACATTTTTTCCAATTATAAACATAATTAGTTCATTCATTGTTATATACTGCTTCCAGGGGCACCTGGGTGGTTAGTCAGTTAAGCCAACTCTTGATGATTTCAGCGTAGGTCATGACCTCAAGGTTGAGAGATCAAGCAAGCCCCACATGAACTCCACACTCAGCACAGAGTCTGCTTGAGATGCTGTCTCCCACTCCCCCAGTCCCCACTCCAACTCCCCACACACATGTGCACACTCTCTCTCTCTCTCAAATAATCTTTTTTAAAAATGAAAAATACTGGGATCCCTGGGTGGCACAGCGGTTTGGCACCTGCCTTTGGCCCAGGGCGCGATCCTGGAGACCCGGGATCGAATCCCACATCAGGCTCCCGGTGCATGGAGCCTGCTTCTCCCTCTGCCTGTGTCTCTGCCTCTCTCTCTCTCTCTCTCTCTCTGTGACTATCATAAATAAATAAAAATAAAAATAAAATGAAAATGAAAAATACTTTTCATTTACTGCTTCTATAACAATTTGTAAGTATCTATGTTAAGATAAGATGCATCTTTAGAGTAGAAGGTTTGCCCGTTCAGCCTAGGTCATTAGATAGCCCCTTGACATCATAATCCTTTTCCTCTGTATAGGTTCTGGAGCAGTAAAAAATCTATGGTTAAGAGTACATATTGGGATCCCTGGGTGGTGCAGTGGTTTAGCGCCTGCCTTTGGCCCAGGGTGCAATCCTGGAGACCCGGGATCGAATCCCACGTCAGGCTCCCGGTGCATGGAGCCTGCTTCTCCCTCTGCCTATGTCTCTGCCTCTCTCTCTCTCTCTCTTTCTCTCTCTCTCTCTCTCTTTCTCTCTGTGACTATCATAAATAAGTAAAAATTAAAAAAAAACTTAAAAAAAATAAGAGTACATATTGACTTATTTCTTTATTATTTACTTCTTAGGAACTTCACATGACTGGAGGTTACGGTGTGGTGCTGTGGACTTGTACTTCACACTTTTTGGCCTCAGTAGACCTTCCTGCTTGCCCTTACCAGAGCTTGGGTTGGTTCTTAATCTAAAAGAGAAAAAAGCTGTCTTGAATCCGACCATAATTCCAGAGGCCATAGCAGGCAACCAAGAAGCCGCGATTAATCCAAGTAGTCACGCACAGCTAGTTGGATTTCAGAACCCTGTAAGAATCCAATGTATTATATGAAGATGTAGTTTCATTATATAGAGCTATCTAGAGAAGAGAATTGCTGTTTTGACTGGCAAATTTTAAAGCCACTAAGTTTCATGTGCACTTAAAAAACAAACAACTAGCTGACAGTAGTTTAGTACTTTACAGTTTATAAAATGCTTCTGCACAAACTACAAACTACATAGCTGCACATGACAAATGATGTGCTGCCAGTCCATTGACTCCTTTTGTGGTGACATCATGTTTTTGTACTGGAGTGTTGAATTTCTTCCTTGAGTAGTAGAAAATTGAAATGAATATTTAATCTTGTCCATATATGCTGTTGGCAAACTATTTGAACATAGGGGCTCTGCCTGTTTTTTTGTTTTATGGGTTTTTTTGTTCTGTTTTGTTTTTTTTTTGTTTTGTTTTTTTGCTTCTCTGTGTCATACATAGCACAATTCTAAGCATATGATAAGTGCCTGACAAATGCTTATCAAATAAATAGCAATGACTGGTCAGGTAAATGAGTAAGCTGCTGATTTGGGAGGAGATTTTGCATTACTATTTTATTTATGTACGTGTGTCTGTGTTTGCCTTTTAAAAAGCTTTTATTTCTAGCTGTGCATTATAAAATTACCAGACTTTTTGTAAAAAGACCTTTAAGATACATAATCATTTTACTATAATTTAAAGAAAGTTTTCCTGAAATGATTTTCATATTAGTACCAAAATGTTCCCAATAATTCATGCTTCATTTTTCGCCAATATTTAGACCAGATTACTTGCCTGGCAATTCCCTACTGGTGTTTTGACACTTGAAAACTGAGATTCTCTTAATGGTAGTTAGTGATAATCATTTTAAATTTATTTATTCACTTAGATTTTCTGGAATATAATTGTATTTGTTGTAAATTTGAAATGTATTCTAGAGTTTGGATTATGAAGGAGTAAGATCTTTCAATAGGAAAAAATGAGACTCATAAAAATGCTCTTTCAAATCTGAATACTTAGAACTTGTAGAAACAAATAATGTTTATAATTCTTGCCCATATGTGTTACTCACATTCATTCTTGGAGTCTTCAGGAGAAGGGAGAAAATGACACCAAAATATACTCTTTTGGGAAAGCTCTAGAAATTCACTTATATACCTCTGATCTCCCCCCAAAAAGACTAGCAGACAGGAAAAGGGGAAGTTTATTTTAAGCCCATTGCTGATAATTTTTAAGCACTGGGCATGCTCTAATCTGCATGGTTGCTGTAGCTATTAGTGTTCAGCTATAATATGAGCTACTTGTCTTCAGAAATCTAATTTTGATCTTGAATATTGCCGCAGGAAGATGATCACCTTGCCAAGGAAGCATCATGTAATATGTCAGCTCATCAGCAGGGAGTGAAGAGGAAGGCTGATACACCACTGGGGTCCCCACTAGAACCTGGTCAAATACTGGAGAAGAATGAGGATAGCAGTAAAGTCAAACTCAAAATCAGAGTAAGAAATACAGGTTAAACCTGTATTAATAGTGTAGGATATTCACCTTCTTGTAAATCTTTTTGAATACTTCCAATGGTTTTTCCATAGCAGGAACAGATGGGGCAGACTGAATCATAAAAGAACCCAAATGCCCATTTAAGATCTTACATCTGATTTAACTTTCATTATCACATACTTCTTCTCTGTTTGGGGTAGGAACTGTGTGTGTGATTTACCACAGCTCACTCCCTCTTCCCACAATATAGGAGTAGATTTTAGTTGCTATTTCATTTCCAGTAATATCCATTCAGCTTCTTTTGGAGGCTGGTCCATTTAATCTTTTCTTACTCTTAGTACTTTTTGAGAAAAAGACTATTTTTCCTTTTAAGATGTGGGGGTATATTCTGTGACCTCTCTGCTACCTTTCCTAAGAGCTAAGATCCAAATGTAAAGCAATATAATGGCTTCTTTTCGCCTTTGTTTTGTGTATGTGTTTTAGTTCTCAAATTCTCAAGATGAGGAGGAAATTGATATGGACACTGTTCATGATAGCCAGGCGTTTATTTCTCATCATTTGAACATGCTTGAAAGGCCATCGACTCCAGGTAAGATTGGTATACAAGAGAGTTCACATGGTGCTAACAAATAAAGGCTTGTTGCTTTATTTACAAGTGAACAACTATAAAGTTTAAAAGTAACTAGAAAATACTAGATTGTATCGGATTATAAGGGGAAGGGGCACCTGGGTGGCCCAGTGGTTGAGCATCTGCCTTTGGTTCAGGTTGTGATCCTGGATCCTGGGATCAAGTCCTGCATCAGGCCCCCCAGCAGGGAGCCTGCTTCTCCCTCTGCCTATGTCTCTGCCTCTCTTTGTGTCTCTCATGAATAAATAAATAAAATATTTAAAATAAAAAAGATTATAAGGTATATCAGCATAGGAATAAGTTTTTTTAAAGGACTTTTTTAAAATTCTATTTTATTTTGGTCTTTTTATGTATTTGCCATACTTCTGGGTTTGTTTAAAAAAACATTCAACAGATTCCTTCCAGTAGCTTTAGGGTTCTTGGTTTTTTTTGTTTTTTTGTTTTTTGTTTTTGTTTGTTTGGTTTTTTGGTTTTTTGTTTTTTGTTTTTTTGGTTTTTTTTTTTGTTTTTTGTAATCTACTTAACCTCAAAATAAAATATTAGACCTATTTTCTTTTTAATATAACCATAATTTTAAAATTTTGACTGAAACTAATCCCCCCAGTAACACAGGTTTCTCTCTGTTTCATATAATATCCCTGTTTCATATCATAAATTTTTGCATGCATCTCTCAAATATAAGCTTTTCTTTTGAAAATAGTATCTGAAACAGTATTGAGTTGAGTGTACTATAATATACTTTATTTTTCCTTCTTGGTAGGTATTTACATTGTTTCAATTTTTTTTTATTACAGATAATTCTTTGCTGGATATCTTCATTCAAAAGCTTTTGTTTCTTTTTTGTCAAATTATATTCATGGATATGTTTCCCAAAATGTATTATTGGTGCAAAGTTAATTTTAACTGTATTATGAGAGACTTCAGATTTTTACAGTTCTTTTTAAAGATTTATTTATTCATGGGAGACACACAGAGAGAGGCAGAGAACATAGTAAAGGGAGAAGCAGGCTCCCGGGACTCCAGGATCACCCCCTGAGCCGAAGGCAGACACTGAACCACTGAGCCACTGAAGCATCTCACATTTTTACAGTTCTTGATACATTTTATCATAATGCTTTTTCAAGAGTTAATACCTAGCTTATATCATCACCATTTTATAATTTTATAGACATCAGACATATCATCAGACAAATATCTGTGAACCTCTCTCCACTTTAACCTGCGTCTTAGACCCCATGCTTGTCATTCCTCTTGTGCCTCTTCCCTAGTTCTGTTCACCTACTTTTGCACTACAAGGAAATACTGTCTTCACTTTCTTTTGTTACTTAATCATTCTCTGGTTTTTCTTTATAGTGTACCACGTAAATATAGGATTTCTTTGTACTTGTTTTTTTAATTTTATGAAACTGGTATGATAGGAGTATGACTTTTTTCAGTCAACATTATGCTTCTAAAGTTCGTCCACGTTGATATGTAAGATGTAATTTATTAATTTTCATTTATCATCATTTTTGTATGCCTAGTACTGTTTTGCCACCAATGTAGTAACTTATAAAGACACTTATTAATTATAAATGATAAGTCAAATTTAGTTTAATTTTTTTTTAAGTAATCTCTTTGTCCATTGTGGGCTTTAACTCATAATACCAGAATCAGGAGTCAGCATGCTTTACTGACTGAGCCAGCCAGACACCCCCTCAAGTATACTTTATAATGCATTTTTTATTGGGAATATGACTACTATTTTTTTTTCTGGGTCCTTTTCCTACTTTTTTTTTTTATTGGAAAAAAATGAGTATTTATTTATGCCTCATATTGGTGTCTTTTATGACTTCTGCATTTGAATATTTTTTTCTCTGTTCTTTTTTTCCATCCTTTTTAAACTTGTTACAGTTGTACAAAGTCCCCGTTACCTACCATGGTCTGCTTTTTATTAAATCTTAGTTTTGAGACCTAAATTATTTCTCACTACTTAGTAATCTAAGATAAGCTAGTAGAATTTGAGAACTAGCTTTAGGTAGAATATAAGAGCCTAAGATACATTTGAAAACTGACATATCATGAATTCTTTGGCTTTTCTGACTGTAAGAGATATTAACAATTTTTTACCTATTCAGTCCATTTTATAGACAAGTGAATTTAAGAGAGAGATCTTAGGTGACTTGCCCTAAATGACACGCTCAAGTAATAGCCTACTCAGGACTAGACTGACCTTAGAACTTTTCCATGTGTCAGATGAAGGAATTGAGACACAATGAGATAAGTGTCTCACCTGGATTATCTAATTTGTTGACAACTTGGAACCAGAACCTAGGTTTCCTGATAGCTGCTACAGTGCTGTTCACATTATGCCATTAAAACATTTCCTTTTTGAAATATCTTCTGTAACCCCTAAATTATTTTTATCTATTTGCTGAGTAAGTGTTAGAATTTATTCGCAAATTTTTTGGGGGAGAACAAGGAAATTTTACTATATCCAAAATTCCATTTACATAATATAAAATATGGTTTCTACCTCAAATATAGAATCCAGTTTATATATATTGCAGGCCAGTTACTCTTTACTGTCTTTCTTGAAGTGTGTTGTCCCTAGACTTAAGCACAAAGGAACCATGACAAAGGATTAAAATCAAATGGGATCTTTAGTAGTTAGTAGTAGCCTTATTAGAATTCTGCTGTTGAACTGCTTCTGGTTTTAAGGTTAACTTATAAAAACATGTCAGGCTTTTTTCTTCTTTTGGTAAACCAAGAAATAAATGCCTCTTTTCCCTCTTTGGTATTATAGGGCTCTCTAAATATCGGCCAACTAGCTCCCGATCTGCTTTAATACCTCAGCACTCAACAGGCTGTGATGGCACACCCACCACGAAACCCCAGTGGAGCATGGAGCTTGCACGGAAGGGAACAGGTGAAATTATTATTATTATTATTATTATTAAGAACAAATCTACAAAATGTATAAAGTTTATCAACTTAAAAAAATACATGAAAATATAGATCTAGGGACTTGCTTTTCTTGCAACACATTGACTTTGTATTATGTAATGTAAAGAATATTTTATTTCTTTTTTTTTTTTTTTTTTAATTTTTATTTATTTATGATAGTCACAGAGAGAGAGAGAGAGAGAGAGAGGCAGAGACACAGGCAGAGGGAGAAGCAGGCTCCATGCACCGGGAGCCCGATGTGGGATTCGATCCCGGGTCTCCAGGATCACGCCCTGGGCCAAAGGCAGGCGCCAAACCTCTGCGCCACCCAGGGATCCCAAGAATATTTTATTTCTTGATTTTTAAGTAGACTCTACACCCAGCTTGGAGCCTGATTTGGGGCTTGAACTCACAACCGTGAGATCAAGATCTAAGTTGAGTTGGACGTTTAACCATCTGACCTACCCAGGTGCCCCTAAGAATATTTTAAACTAGACTATTTGAAAATAGTGCACTCCTATAAAACTTGGAAATGAGAGAAGAGTAGAAAAGGGGAAAAACATCCCTTATTATGCCATTTAAAAATACCCATTATTTTTTTCTTGCAATTATTTTTCTTAGAATATTATAAGATGGAAAATGCCAGCTTCAGTAGATACCATCAAATCTGCACCTTTCATACTTTTATAAAATGTGAAAGTCATTTATTTATTTTTCCTTTCCCTCTCCCCTTGAAAGCTTTACAATTGGTCATTCATGGTCAGTCATGAAGCCTAGATGCTATACTAGAAAATTAAGATGTTCTGTCTTTTAAATTATTAAATACTAGTTGGGCTTAATTTTATGAAAAGTAATTCAGTTCAGATGTGTTTGTTGTCTACTCTATTTTACATTGTCTTCTGCTTATTTTGTTTTTAGTTGCTTACCAAAAAAAAAAAAAAACGTAATCTAGATAAGGAATAATAAACATTCAGTGTTAAAGATTCAGTTCTCAAGTTTTGGAGGAACAGGGAGTGAAAAACAAGATATATAAGCAAAATCATTTTTAAACAATAGTTTTTCCAAAAGTCATTAGTCAGACTTTTAAGATTCCAACAGATGGATTTTGTTTATATAAGCCATGTTTTTATGATATAAACAAAGGAGTAGCTGTTTATTGATTTGAGGAGCTTAAGGATCAACTGTGATTAATTCAAGCCAGAGTAACAACTCAGAATATTTTGGTATTGAGACCCCAGATTGTTGCTTTCTTATATCTCTCTGTGTGCGGCTGTATGCATTTACTGTTAATAGGTTCATGCAGAATTTATTTCAGAAAGAATCAGCTGGAGTCTTTATCACTTTGATAAGTGAATTTTGACATTTCTTGGCCTTGCTAGCCTTATGTTCTGTTGTTTTTATTTTTGGTTTTGGTGTAATTTTGCTTTATTACCATTATACTTACTAAAATTTTACTAGCCATGAAAAATTACCCACATTTTTAAAAATGATCAAGCTCAGAGTATTTTAAACCTCTTGATATAGTTTGGGGTGATGCTTCTGCCTGTTCTTCCATGCCTTTTAAAAAAAAATCTGTCTGAATTCGGCAGTTAAATGATTTCTTGTTCCAGAAAAGAGTCTGAAAATGTTTGGTTTTTCTTTGTGATGTGGCGCACTAACCTAGGGAGCAGCAAATTTTAACACCATTTTGTGGCCACTAATATGCCTCTGTATCATAGTTCCCTATTGCTTTTAAAAACCCACTTTTACCTTTTTTTTTTTTTTTTTTTTCACTTTTACTTTTTTTGGAATCTCTCTTTTTATAGTCCTGTAGCTCTCTTGACCTCATGGAAGACTGAGGAAGGAGATACAGGGCTAAGAGTGTGGAATAGGAAAGTATTAATATTTCAGCTCTGGTTGCCTAGGACCTTTTTGTGTCATCAGGCAAAGTGTATACCCATATATTACTTGGACTGACTAAAACTTAACTGCAATATGTTTTTTTAATGTGCTTTTGTAATTTTTTTTAAATGTATTTATGCTATTCAGTACCCTGTGGCCAGTGAGCAGGTCTTAAGATTCAATAGTGATACTATTAGAATTTAGAAAACCTTCATTTTACAAATGGTGATGTTCCAAAAGATTATTTGTACTAATATTTGTTTTGGAATTCTAAATGTGGTTTTCCCATAGATACATTGTTACATTTGATAGGTAACTTTCCCAAGCTAGCCAACAAAGTTAAAATCCCTTTTAACTTACACCATACATGAAGAATAAGAGTATCAAACCTAGCCACTGTTTGTAACAATGTTTCTGAGAAAAGGGGCCCTTAGAACTTCATCTTTGGAAATGTCAGAAGCACAACTTTGCATAACTCAAAGTTGGCAGTAAAATAGGGACTTCCTCTCTTCCTGCCTCCCAGAAGGAGCCAGGGTCTCTTGCTGTGGTAGCTAGCCTGGCCTGAGGTTGTTAGCTGGAGGGCTGAGGAGAGGAGGCACAGAACCAGTGTAAGGGAAGCTGTGAACTCTCTTAACTCTCCAAGGGATTCCAAATTAGAGTTCACAAATGGGCCTTAGTTAGAGCTTTATTCAGCACATCCAACTGAGGCATCTTTTACTTGTTCTATATAAGTCTCACAAAAATTTTTGAAGTAGTTTACTAAAAAGAGATTACACATAGCAATCTGGATTTCCAGCTTCTCTTGAAAAAGAGTTAACTTGAGAAGTCCTCTGAGGCAGGGATGTGCCTTCCATTTTGTGTTGCACAATGGAATTGTGCTTACTCATTTCTGCTATCTCCTTAGGTCCAAGGCTTTTGAGATTGAGAGCCCTGCTTCCTTTCCTAGAGCCGAGATGAATCCTGAGATGGCTCTCTTAAAAGAGCCAGCAAACCAGATAATTGAGAACTGGAATGTGTTACAGATGTCACCTGGGGGGTGGGATAGAAGATGAATGGGCGTGTAGGTAAGATAAAGAAGAGGTGGAAACTGTTAAGTAGTGGACAAGTCATGGTTTCCTTTTTGTTCTTTTTTCCCTCCAATTTTCTCTTTCCTTGCATATGCTAGAAGAATATTTTGAGGATGATATGTGTGATAGGTTAAGCCATTTATGGGTAAGAAAAGAGAAGTGGCAGGGGTATTTTCCTTCCTTTATTATTTCTTTCCTCTCCCCTGAGGCAAAGAGGAGGCCATACAGCCTCTTGTGTCCTTTCCATCACTACAGCAGCCTGACACAGCCTGTCTGTGGTGATGAGGCATAGAGAAGTGACAGGCACAGGAGCAGAGGGAAACCCCTAGTGGGGAAGAAAAGGAAGAGAGTTCCTGCAGTTTTGCCTAGCTAGGGCTGCTGTATTACATAATGCCTTCTTGCATAAGTTAGAAAAGCACTGTTTTAGTGCATGGAATCTTTACCGCAAAAAAAGAAATATATATATTTTGAAAGTACTAGTTCTTTCTTTTGAAACTCTAATGTGAAAAGCAGACTTTGATTCTTTTTTTACTTAAATTTTAATGATATAATTTTACACTTTATTTTTTACAGTGATCTAAAGAATGCGAAGACCAAACTTCACACTTTTCCTAATAAAAACTGCAGGTTTTGTGTTAAGTTTAAACATATACCTATGTGAACAAATTGAAGAGAACTAACAGGTTATTGAATGTTGACAGCACTTTAATCAGATGGGCTGACAAGCCCCTAAATTAGGCTTATATTAAGTACCTCTTTCAGTTTATTTTGCACTTGTTAAATTGACTATAGCAAAAATCTTTATCCATAGTGCATTTTACTAGATCTCTAGGAAAGATTTAACATTGGGTAGAACAACAAAACAGATACTCTGTTTTGTGGTTTTCATATGAATGAAATAGGAAAATACAATATTCTTAATTATGTATAAATCCTTTGTTTATGTATGTGCCATCTATCATAGAGACACATATTTCAGGGCCTAAAAGTGCTTTCTTTAGCTTAAAAATGAGTGGTACCTCACCTTGGGTGGGCCTCAGGTTCCCAGCAATCTTGTAAACCCCGAAGTGATACATGAAATTATGTGCGTAAATGTGTCATGTTGATGGTAATACATGCATTTTTCTCAGTAGAGTTTCTGTAGATGACATCATGCTAGTGTGAAAGTCAACTCATACATGTCCCAAATCTGATTGTTAATACAATTCCATATGAGAAGGAAGTTGTACTTTCTTACCACCTTGGATTAGACCTGGTGAAATTATCCAGGAAAGATAGAGATTAAGCAAACAAAAAAAATATATATATATTTTGTCGGGGAGCCTGAATGGCTCTGGCTCAGTCAGTTAAGCATCTAACTCTTGATTTTGGCTCAGGTTATGATCTCAGGGTCAGGAGGTCGAGCCCTGCCTTGTCAGACTCAGCGGGAGTCTGTTTGAGATTCTGCCTTTCCCTCTGCGCCCCCCTGCTATGCACATGTTCTCTCTAAAATAAATGGATTATTTTATATATGTATAATGAATATATATGTATAATGAACATAATATATATTATAGACTATATATATAGATATATATAGTCTATAATTGAAAACTTAAGAGCTAAAGGATGGTGGTTATAGAATAACATTAGGTTTTATCAGATGTTCTGTCGTTACAAATACTATTTTGGTGAATATTTTTGTGTATGTGTCTTTGCACATATGCATGAGCACATTTATAGGATAGAGTTCTAGAAATGAACATTTTAAACCATAGACTATGGATATTTAACATTTTCATGGATAGTGTCAAATTGCCTTAACTTCTCCTTTTTAAAAAACACTTTATTATGGCAAACTATGAAGGAGTCAGACTACTATAATGAACCGCCCCCCACCCCATGCTTAGCTTCTATAGCAATCAACTCATGGTCAGTGGTGTAATCTATATCCTTACCTATTTTCACCCTTATGAACAATTTTGAAACAAATCCCATGGATCATCACTTTATTCATAAACAACTTAGTATATATCTGTAAAGGTGAGGACTTTAAAAAGTCATTAACCACAGTAGCATTCTTTAAAACATTAATTTTTTTCATATTTTTAAATATTTTTGTGTTTTTTCATATTTATAAGTAGCCAGTGTTTAAGTTTCAGTTAGTTGACTTATGCCATCATTCTGATACTTATTTTTAACACACTTTATTTTTTGAACCAGTATCCACATAAGGTCTACACATTGTAGTTGGTTGATCTGTCCTTTACATCTTTTTAAATTTAAGGTTTCAAGTTTACCTTTTTCTCTGTCTTTTCTTCCCTTTTACAGTATATTTGTTAAAGAAACCAGGGTCTTAAGCTGTAGTTTTCAAGTCTGTATTTTGCTTATTCTATACCTGTGGTATAATTAACATATTAGAGTCCTTTTTATTTCTTGTAAATTTATAATCGGATATAGAAGCTTAATTGTATTCAGGTTTATAGATGGCGGTGTGTTCTTCCATCTGGAAATATACAATGTCTGGTTGACTTTTTTTTTATTTTTTTTTGAATAGTGGAAGTTAGATTTTATTTACTTATTTTTATTTTTTCAACTGGAAGTTAGATTTTATTTACTTATTTTTATTTTTTCAACTTAAACTCAATTAATTAATATATTATTAGTTTCAGATGTAGAGGTCAGTGATTAATCAGTCTTATACTCAGTGCTCACTACATCACTTGCCCTCCTTAATGTCCATCACCCAGTTACCTGTTCCCCACCCCCCTCCCCTCTAGCAACCCTCAGTTTGTTTCCTATAGTTAAGAGTTGATTCTTGGGGTACCTGGGTGGCTCAGCGGTTAAGCATCTGCCTTTGGCTCAGGGCATGATCCTGCAGTCCCCAGATCGAGTCCCACATTGGGCTTCCTGCATGAAGCCTGCTTCTCCCTCTGCCTATGTCTCTGCCTCCCTCTCTCTGCGTGTCTCTCATGAATAAATAAAATCTTAAAAAAAAAAAAGAGTTGATTCTTTTATGAGGTTAACCACTAAGATGTTCAGTGCCTCGATCCATTATTTCACTGAGAGTTGCAAGACAGTGATATTCTTTTTTGTTTGTTTAAGATTTATATATTTATTTAATGAGAGTACACATGTGTGAGCAGGAGGAAGGACAGAGAGAGAGAAAGAATCTCAAGCACACCCCTGCTGAGCTTGGAGCCTGATGCAGGGCTGGATCTCAGAACACTGAGATCATGACCTGAGCCAAAATCAATAGTCAGATAGATGTTCAACTGACTGAGCCACACAGGTGCCCCACAAGGTGGTGATATTCTAATTAATCTTTCCATTTTTATAAACTAGTTTATTTTATAAAGCTAAAGTCCCCCTTCATCTATTAATACCCAGTGGTATAGATCATAGAGGAGGAGGAAAATAATGGCTTCTCTTTTTAGTTAATAATTTTTCAAATGATGAGTTGGCTATCTAACATCCTCCAATGTGTGATCAATTAGTTCTAGTCCATTAGTTATTCTTATCATTGTACAGATTGTCCCATCTTTGGACAGTGAGAACCTCTTAGAAGTTTGACTCTTGGGTCTGTTGAGAAGAATTTAACTTCCTTGCCATTATACCAGATGTGTTTCAGGTTCATCTTGTAAATATCCTGCCCAGCCTTAAAATCAGCCATTTGTCCTTGGAGCCGAGGTTCCTAACACCTTTATCTTTGGATCTAGCTAATCCATTGTCTTATGAATAGAGTAATTACAAATCAAGAGTCATGCAAGATTTATAATCAGTGTATCTTTAATGCTAAGTATAAGGCCACAAGAGATTGGATTTTGAAGTGGTTATAAGTATTCCTTGGAAAAGAGTATACCCAAGTACACTTGGTTGTCTATTTGGCAGTTATCTCTGCTAGGAAGTACAGTTTCCAATATAATTATTGGTTTTTTGCAATCCAAGTAGCTTGGCAGGTGTTTAGAATGATGAAACTTCAGTGCAGAAGAGGACCTTAGATTCTTAATAGTGCAGACAGCCAGTTGAAAAGCTCACAGTCTGTTGTAGTCTAAATCATGAGCTAGGATCTGAAGGGATTTGTTCATCAGGGTTTAAAGTCTCTTATCACTTCTCCTTATCACCTCTGTGTCCTGTGATTGGAAACATACTTGTATAATTTATTTAAAATCTAAATTAAGGGATCCCTGGGTGGCGCAGCGGTTTGGCGCCTGCCTTTGGCCCAGGGCACGATCCTGGAGACCCAGGATCGAATCCCACATCAGGCTCCCAGTGCATGGAGCCTGCTTCTCCCTCTGCCTGTGTCTCTGCTTCTCTCTCTCTCTCTCTCTCTCTCTCTCTCTCTCTCTCTCTGTGTGACTATCATAAATAAATAAAAAATTAAAAAAAAAAAAACAAAGGTTTTAAAAAAAAAAAAATCTAAATTAAAATCTTACAGTGGCATATCAGCCAAATGGCTGATACTCTAAATCAGATATCCCTGAAAATTTTTCTGAATGTTATTTTGGTGCCAATTATTGAAAAAGATACAGATCCCTAAACTTGTTCTGTATGTACATAATCTCTAATTAGCTTATGTATCATTATTAGTGTTATCTTTAGCAAAATATCATGAATATAAAAATATAATTTTGTAGTAATAAAATATGTGTCATCTGAGAGAACAAGAGCTTTGGTTTATTCATTTGTCCTGAAATTTTTGAACCATGCCTGACACCAAAGAAATCTAGTAGTCAGTCAATACTAGTTGAATGAATGGTCTGTAATGGTCTGTAATAGAATGGTCCTAGCTTTCTCCCGCTCCCTTCAAAATTAATGACCTTCAGATTGCATTTAGTTGGATTAAATTAACCTAATATTCTATCTAAAAGAAATGCAATAATTAGATATTTCTGTTGTATTAATTCATTCATTTGTTTAGCAAGCTTTGGCAGGGGTGAGGAGGTGCGATGGAGAGGGTGCTAGATATTGGGTGACATATTGAGATACAAAGATGAAAAAGACACCTGTTCTCAAGATGCTCTCTAAGTGTAATGAAAGAGACCCAAAGAAAAAAGGTATGCTGCGGTGTGTACTGTGCTGTGTGTAGCACAGCAGAGCAGTTAAGAGCACAGACTCTGGAGCTTTTGGTCTCAAACCTGCCGGTGCCACCTGGGGAGCAAGTCATTTAAGTTCTCTGTGCTGTAATTTCCTTTTTGAATTATGTAGTGGGAACATGAAAGTACTAATTTTGGGGGGCAGTTTGGGGAAAACTTAAATGACATTTGAGCTGAGTTTTAAATTCCTAAAAAGCCTGAAATGTTTTTTCTGTCCCTTTTGTCTTCTTTAGGTTACCATTTAAATATTACTTCCTTGGAGAAGTTTGTCTCTGATACCCCCACAGCTAATTTAAGTCTCCTGTCATGCTACTGGTTCACTCTGTGCTTTGTCTTTTTATTATTTGGTTGTACTTACTCAACTTCTTTCTTCTCAGCTAGTTGGTAAATGCCAGAAGACTGAGATCTATCCAGTTCATCTCTATTTTCCCCAGTTCCCATATAGTTCCTGTTGCTTGTTAAGTGAATTTATGAGTTGGACAAATAAGGGAAGGATATTTCAAGCATAGGAAATAGCATTTACAAATTCACAATCATGAAAGGGCTACTCTAAAGTGCATAGAAAGTGATAGGGGAACATAAGGCTGGAATGGTAAGTTTAGGACAGATTGTAAACCATCAAATCCGTGCTGAAACTGATTTTTTAGGAAACTTCTGTGGTGTAGTTTTGGTAAGAATCATGGTTTTGGGGCTAGTTTGGATCAAAATTAGTGCTGATAATTTAAATAGTCCATTTTAGTTGAAAAACTGGGTTTTTTTTAGCTAGTTGGTTTAAGCATGTATTTTCAGAAACTGCTGCGTTTAAGCCCAAGGGTTTTTTTGGATTTTATTCTGTTGGTAGAATCAACTGAGTTGTTTTTTTGTTACTGTCATTTTTGTTGTTTTTAGAACTAACTGAGTTTTTAAGCAGATAATTACATATAGCTTTGTTTTTAGGAAGATCACTACATAGCAGGGTCTTCCAACCTACACATTAACATTGTGGGCATGAGAATTTTTTGTTGGAGGAGCTGTTCTATGTATGGTATGATATCCTGTGCATCCCTAGACTCTATGCTTGGGACACCACTATGTCTTCCTCTCCCAGTTCTACCCCAGGTGTGATGACAAAACTATCTCCAGATATTGCCAAATAAACCCCTATGGGGGCAAAATCCATCTGGTTGAGAACTACTTCTGTGTAGCTATGTAAAGTATAGGTTTGAGTGTAAGACACATTAGGCATAGGAACCAGTTAATGAAAGACTAGTATTGCCATCCAGTTGAGGTGAGGTGATCTGACAGTTGATATTTATGAGTGAAAACCAATGGGAGGGTATCTGAGATGATTCTTAGGCTTTTTTTCTTAGTTGGCTGCATGTAAAGCAGTATTGTCAGTCCAGAGTAATGCAGAGAGAAGTCTTTCTTGGGGTATGGCCCAAGGATTGTAGCTTCTGGAGGAAGCAAGAAATTTTCATACACTAGAGTCTAAGAAAGAACTTCTGTTGTAGATTCCTAGACCGATAGAATGTGAAATGGAAAGAACTTTCCAAAACGTTTGATTTTTTTTTTTTAGATGAGATAAAGAGAAAGAAAATGTATGCCGAAGGCTAACAGCACAATCTAGTCAAAAGCACAGGTTTCTTATTTCTCATCTTTTTTTCTTAAGTGACACTACTTTTGCCTTTAAGTGGAGATATTCTGTTTATAGACTCACTGCCTTTTCTGATTTCTTAAGCTATGTAAACTGAATCTACTTAGAGTTCACTTTTGCCTATCTATTTCCAGAAAGTACCTTAAGGGACTATAGAATGTGAATTTTGCTGAGATATGATTATCAGTAACTAGCATAGCATGTTTATGTCTTTTTAAGTGGTTCTTTGGGTGACAAAAATAAACTGCCATTTTCCTGCCCAGTACCTTAGAATCGAACTAAAGTTGAAGGAGCTACAGTTGAAGGACAAATGTAGGTCTTATAACACACACGTGTAATCATTCTTGTCATTTCATAATACTTTTAAACATAAATTTTAACTTATAAAAGATGGCTTCATAACATACTGGTATATATCATAATTGGTATAAACTGAGGAATTGAAGTATTCAGTTTTCTGGCCACAGTGCTGAGCACTTACTGTGTGTGATTAATGGAATGTCTTATTCAGATCCTTTTCCCATTCCGTGTTATGCTCTTGGAGGTGTTAAACCCTTAGGGTCCCTCCCCTGTGCTGTCACCAGCTCCCTCTTATGTTCATCTCACTGACCTTGTTATCAGCAGGATTTCATTTGGGTGTTTTTAATCTTGAAGGTAAAGAACAGTCACCATTGGAGATGAGTATGCATCCAGTTGCTGCAGCTCCACTATCAGTGTTTACAAAGGAGCCCGTGTCCTCCAAACACAGTGACCACCATCACCACCATCACCACGAGCACAAGAAAAAGAAGAAGAAGCACAAACATAAGCACAAGCATAAGCACAAGCACGATGGTAAAGAGAAGGACAAAGAGCCCTTCAGCTTCTCCAGCCCCGCCAGTGGCAGGTCTGTTCACTCCCCTTCTCTTTCTGACTGAGGAGGGGACAAACGAGACCTTTCCCTCAGTGTCCAGGAGAGTACAGCTAAAGCTTGTCCTCTGTAAAGAATGATAAAAGAAAACAGACAAAAAAAAATAGTTGCCTTTCTCATAGAAATTCAGAATCCATGGAAGTTCTAAACACTTGATTTATGTTATTTATGCAATTGAGATCTAGTTAGAAAAATGTTTTATAGTTCTGGATAAACCATTTCATCCTGTTTTCTCCTCAGAGCGCGTGCGTGCAGGTGCACGCGCGCGCACACACACACAGCTTCACAGAGGCCCTCATGCCACAAGCAGTTCCCATTCACATCATGGTCTTCATGTGTACTGCCAATTTCAATTATGTTGTAGTCTTCGATGGATGTTACAGGGCAAAGTTATGTTTTAAACAAGCTACTGCCAGAGCAGTGGTGAAACCATTATTCCGGTGAAATGTTGTATAACACTATTTGGAACCACCGAGAAAGACCTAGGCTTTTCTATAGGAATCTTTATTACATGGTATTTTTTTTTTGTTTTAACCATAGAGGCTAAACATCAGGAGTTGTGAACAAGAATACATGGTTATTTTCTTTTGCCCTAAAATACTGAAATTTTCAGAAGCAGCTCTTTTAAAAAAAAATGTTTTTGAAATAGCATTTTTGATAGTACATTTGGTGATTATGATGTTGGAATTTAATAGGACTCTCAAATCCACAGTTCTCAAATCAAGATGTTCAAATTATAAATTCTTTTTTTTCATTAAGTATAAGTGAATATGTTCATATATAGAATATGTTCGCTGATGTAGACAATTTACATACCCCACTCATAATCTAAAATTATTTCAGTAAAACACGAAGTCCAATACCTTTTTACTAACACGGACAAGTCAGCCGTCATGTGAGTACACCAGAAACATTTAAAAATACATGAAACATTTTGGTTTCATATTTAAATAATTTGTGTGTTTTTATTTTTATTTCTGAATTTATCATGTGCTTTATTGTTTGTTTGTTTGTTTAAAAGTGTTTTTCATACCTGTTCTATTTTTATCATTTCTCTTATCATTAGTTTGACAAAGTATTTCTTCCAGAATAGATGTTTCAAAGGGATCCAATAATGTTGGACTTTTAAATAAACTTTTAGTTGCATTTAACTTGTTTAATAAATAAGTTTTTAAATTGACTATTCTGCCTTTGTATCTTTTATATCTTTGTTACCTTTCTCTTTGTGTATGTATATAATGTACCTGTCCACAAATCTCTGCAAGCTTTGTGGATAGGCGGGATTTGAGCTGGCCTTGATAGTAAGAATGATTTCAATAGAGGTGGGGAAAGTTCTTTCAGAAGAAGAAACAGTGTTTTTAAAAAAAATACGGAAGAAAGCAAGGGGGATGTTCAAGAGTTGTGAAACAGTGCAGCTGACTTGGAGTCTCAGGGCAAAAGGGAATGTGATGAGATGTTGAAGGGCCTAAATGGCAGTTATTTCGATTCCAATTAATTTAGTGTTGGCCTGCTGAAATTATTTTTGGAAAATGGAATATTTTATGTTACAGTGTGCTGCAGTGTGATACCATACGTAGAATTCCCAACTTTGAAAATAGAAAGATATATTTCCAAATACTCATTAAGTGTTGTTAAGAAGATGGTGATAAATAATAGCTACCTATATAACTTAAGCTCATCTTTTATATCCCGTGTTGTTCTAGGAACTATGTGTTACATAGATATTTCTAAATTGGATATTTATATTGGATGTTTTTTCTGAGGAACTTTTTTATGGCAAGCCTTCAGTTATTTAAGCTGATGGGTAAGAGCAGACAACACAGGAATTATTCATATTTTTGAACTATGTAAATATGTAATTATACACAAACAACACCAGGTTCTAGTGGAAGTCTCCCAGTCTCTTTCCCCAGAAGCAGTCACTCTTGGCAGTATTATGTGTGTCTCTCCAGAGCTAGTCTGTACATGCAGCTATACAGTATAGACATTTTTTTTTAACAAACGGTATTTGTAGCAATGTTTAATTTTGGTGTAGTTTATCTTTTAGAGTATATACATTTTGTGTATAATAACAAAGGTCTTACTCTGTGACTATAAAGGAATTCTCCCATTTTTTTTCTGTTGGTTTTAAAGTTTTATGTTTCAGGTTACTATCCAACTAGAATCCATCTGGAATTTATTTTGATAGAAAATAGGAGGTAGAAATCCAACCTTTTTTTTTTTTTCCCTTCCAGAATGCTACCCAACACTATGTATTTAAAATACTGTCTTTTGGGAGTGCCTGGCTGATTTGTTTGCTACAGCATGCAACTCTTGATCTCGGGCTTGTGAGTTCGAGCCCCATGTTGGATGTAGAGATGAAAAGTTAAAAAAAAAAAAAAAGGATAAAACTCCATCTCTTTTCTCTTTAGATTTCAGGTGTAGCATACTAAATTCCTTTATTTTCTGGGTCCATTTCTGGACTTTGTGGCTGGTCTCATGGCTCTGTCCGCTCATCTGTCCGTACCATGCCAATTAGATCATGGTAGCACTGTGGTATATTTTGATACAGTAGAGCAAGTCTCCTTACATTACTTTTCATCATCTTTTTGCTATTCTTATGTGTTATTTTCTTTTTCTAGTTGACTTATTAATTTATATACAATAAATCTCACTTTGTATCAGTTTTTAGGGGTTTGACAAATGCTTGGACTTGAATCTCCTACCACCACCAGTTTCATCACCGAAAAATTCACTGTGGCTGCCCCTCCACCACCCATCCCCTACCTTCCACTGAAGGTTTTCCATCTCTGTAATTTTGCCTTTTTCAGTGTTTCTTTTTCTTTTTCTTTTTCTTTTTTTTTTTTAAGATTTTATTTATTCATGAGATACACAGAGAGGCAGAGACACAGGCAGAGGAAGAAACAGGCTCCTCACAGGGACCCCGATGTGAGACTGGATCCTGAACCCTGGGATCACGCCCTGAGCCAAAGGAGACACTCAACCAATGAGCCACCCAGGCATTCCCGAGGGTTTATCTTTCTATACAAATATTAGAACCAGGGTTTTTAGCTCTCCACGAAATTGTTTTTGTAGTTGGTATTGATTGTGTGTTAACTCAAGAGTTAACTTAGAATTGGTATTTTAAAAAATATTTTATTTAAATTCAGTTTGCTAGCATACAGTAACACCCAGTGCTCATCTCATCATGTGCCATCCTGAATGCCCATTACCCAGTTACCCCATCCCCCCACCTCTCTTTGTTTGTTTCCCAGAGTTAGAAGTCTCTCATGGTTTGTCTTCCTCTCTGATTTTTCCCCACTCAGTTTTCCCTCCTTTCCCTTATAGTCCCATTCACTATTTCTTATATTCCACACATGATAATTGTCTTTCTCTAATTGACTTACTTCACTCAGCATAATACCCTCCAGTTCCATTCACATCAAAGTAAATGGTAGGTATTTGTCCTTTCTGATAGCTGAGTAATACTCCATTGTATATAGAGACCACATCTTCTTTATCCATTCATCTGTTGAGGGACATCATGGCTCCTTCCACAGTTTGACTATTGTGGACATTGCTGCTTTGAACATTGGGGAGCAGGCATTCTGTCGTTTCACTACATCTCTATCTGGGGGTAAATACCGAGTAGTGCAATTGTTGGGTCATTGGGTAACTCCTTTATTTTTAACTTCTTGAGGAGCATCCATACTGTTTTCCAGAGTGGCTGCACCAGCTTGCATTCCCACCAACAGTGCAAGAGGATTCCCCTTCTCTGCATCCTTGCCACATTTGTTGTTTCCTGTTTTGTTAATTTTAGCCATTCTAACTGGTGTAAAGTGGTATCTCATTGTGGTCTTAATTTGTATTTCCCTGATGACAAGTGATGTGGAACATTTTTTCATGTGTTTTTTGGCCATGTGTAGGTCTTTGGAGAAATGTCTGTTCGTGTCTTCTGCCCATTTCATGACTGGATTGTTTGTTTCTTGGGTGTTGAGTTTGATAAGTTCTTTATAGATCTTGGATACTAGCCCTTTATCTGCTATGTCATTTGCAAGTATCTTCTCCCATTCTGTAGGTTGCCTTTTAGTTTTGTTGACTATTTCCTTGGTTGTACAGAAGCTTTTTAACTTGATGAAGTCCCAATAGTTCATTTTTGCTTTTATTTTCTTTGCCTTCATAGATGTATCTTGCAAGAAGTTGCTGTGGCCAAGTTCAAAAATGTTGCTTGTATTCTCCTCTAGGATGTTGATGGATTCTTGTCTCACATTTAGATATTTCAACCATTTTGAGTTTATCTTTGTATATGGTGTAAGAGAATGGTCCACTTTCATTCTACTGCATGTGGCTATTCAGTTTTCCCAACATCATTTGTTGAAGAGACTGTCCTTTTTCCATTGGATATTCTTTCCTACTTTGTCGAAAATAAGTTATCCATAGAGTTGAGGGTCCATTTCTGGGTTCTCTATTCTGTTCCATTGATCTTTGTATCTGTTTTTGTGCCAGTACCATACTCTCTTGATGATCACAGCTTTTTAATATAGCTTGAGGTCAGGCATTGTGATGCTTCCAGCTTTGGTTTTCTTTTTCAGCATTCCTCTGCTATTCCAGGTCTTTTCTGGTTCCATACATATCTTAAGATTATTTGTTCCAATTCTGTGAAAAAAGTCCATGGTATTTCAATAGGGATTGCGTTTAATGTGTGAATTGCTCTGGGTAGCACAGATATTTTCACAATATTTATTATTTCAATCCATAAGCCTGTAATGTTTTTCCATCTCATGTCTTCCTCCATTTCTTTCATAAGTGTTCTGTAGTTTTTAGAGTATAGATCCTTTACCTCTTTAGTTAGGTTTATAACTAGGTATTTTATGGTTTTGGGTACAATTATAAATGGGATTGATTCCTTAATTTCTCTTTCTTCAGTCTCATTGTTAGTGTGCATCTGAAATCAGTGCACTGATTTCTGTGCATTGATTTTGCATCCTGCCACATTGCTGAATTGCTTTATGAGTTCTAGCATTTTGAGGTGGAGTCTTGGGTTTTCTATATACAGTATCATGTGACTGCAAAGAAGGAGAGTTTGACTTCTTTGCCAATTTGAATGCCTTTTATTTCTTTTTGTTGTCTGATTGTTAAGGCTAGGACTTATAGTACTGTGTTGAACAAAAGTGGTGAGAGTCAGCATTCCTGTCATGTTCCTGATCTTAGGGTAAAAGCTCTCAGTTTTTCCCCATTGAGAATTAGTATCTTGATGTTCATTATTTGTATTAGTGAGATCAATATGACTATCAGTACAGAATTTCTTTTTTTTTTTTTTGAAGATTTTATTTTTTATTCGTGAGAGACACACAAAGAGAGAAGCAGAGACACAGGCAGAGGGAGAAGCAGTCTCCATGCAGGCATCCTGATGTGGGACTCGATCCTGGGTCTTCAGGATCACCCCCTGGGCTGAAGGCAGGTGCTAAACTGCTGAGCCACCCAGGGATCCCCCCAGAATTTATTTTTAACTTGATTATAGCTTATGTTTTTGTTTGGTATTCTATGAATGATGTCTTTTCATTGTAAGGTTATTATTTTATGCTGACTTTGTGCTTAGGTACTGCATTAATCAGAGTTCTCGAGAAATATATAGATATAGATATAGATATATCTATATCTATATCTATATCTATATCTATATATTTGTTATAAGATATTGACAGTTTTGAAAGCTAAGAGGTTCTACAGTCTGCTGCCTGCATGGTAGAAACCCAGCAAAGCCAGTGGTGTAGCTTAAAGGCCTGAGACCAAGAGAGCCTACAGCATAGATTCTAGTCTGGGTCTGAAATCCTGAGCACCAAGACTATAAAGGCAGAAGATCCATGTCCCCTGTGTCTCCATCAGACAGAGAAGGGATTCAACCTTCCTATACCTGTTGCTCTGTTGAGGCACCCTCAGCAGTTTGAATGAGGCCCATCCACAGCAGGGAGCGCCATCTGCTTTACTCTATTCCACCAAGTTAAATGTTAATCTCTTCCCTAAACACCCTAATAGATACACCCAAAAATAATGTTTAACCAGCTTTCTGGGCATCCCTTGGCCCAGTCAAGTTGACACCTAAAATTAGCCTTCACAACTATATTACTAAATTCTCACTATTTGCAAGATTTTAATATTTTTTTTTTTTTTTTTTTTTTTTTTTTTATTTATTTATGATAGTCACAGAGAGAGAGAGAGGCAGAGACACAGGCAGAGGGAGAAGCAGGCTCCATGCACCGGGAGCCTGACGTGGGATTCGATCCCGGGTCTCCAGGATCATGCCCTGGGCCAAAGGCAGGCGCCAAACCGCTGCGCCACCCAGGGATCCCTATTTGCAAGATTTTAAATGTGTTTCTTCGGTTTTCCTTAAAAGTATCTGTAAATGATGATAATTTTATTACCTCTTTTCTAATGTTTGTAAATTGAATTTTGTAATTTATTGTTTTTGTCTGACTTCTTTCTCTTGCTGAATTGGCCTGAGAGCTGCAGGAATGGCTTCATCTCTGAACATCTCACCTTGCTTCTCTCTGCCTTTGGCAGCCTTTCCTCATTGGTCGTGGATATGTGTTTCAAATTTCTTCAACTTCTTTGAAGTTT
Source organism: Canis lupus dingo (assembly GCF_003254725.2). Classification (NCBI taxonomy): domain Eukaryota; kingdom Metazoa; phylum Chordata; class Mammalia; order Carnivora; family Canidae; genus Canis; species Canis lupus. Next base: position 18,930,880 of record NC_064255.1, on the reverse strand, counting down.
ACAATATCTGTTTCTTGTCTCCTTATTTTTGGGAGGTGATTCTCAAGGAGAGAATGGAGAAGTTACCTTATTACCAAAGTCTTACAAAGTCCTTAAAAAGTTTGATCAAAGTATCATCTTTAAAATGAAATCCTTGTCTGGTAAATAGCTGGAAAGCTGTTTTTCCCATCTTCCTCTCCTAAACTCATCTCTTCTGCTTCTAACTTTCTACTGTAAATAAATGAAATTTCTTCATACCAGATGTGCTCCAGCCCAAGTAGGACTGTCCTTTCAAAGCTCTCAGCTTCTAACACCCTACCTTTGAGTGTAAGCTAGACTTAGTGACTCACTTCCAAAGAATAGAGTATGAGAAGGGGAAGATAGAAACTTTCCAGTGAAAGCTTAACAGACACTCCATTAACCAAGTGACCATGGTAAACAGCACTGGTGGTTAAGTCATGTTAATATGTCCTCATTAGTATGATGTGATGAGAAGGGCACCTGTGTGGGTATAAAACCCCACAGTGCCAGCCTACCCAGTCTACATTAGACAAACTCAATCTAGGGACACTACAAAATTCCTGACCATTACTCCTTAAAGCCATTAAATCTATCAAAAACAAAATGACAGAGACTGTCCCATCAGAGTAGACAAGGAAGACATGACAACACCACAGTGAGTTTTTCTGGATTGGATCCTGCCAGAGAAGAAGAACATCAGTGAAAAAACTAGTGAAACTGAAGTGCATTCTGGAGTTTTCGTTAATGCACCAGTGTCAGTTTCTTAGTTTTGACAAATGAACTATGGTGATGCGCAGCATTACTGGGACACTGGAGGAAGACCACGTGGGAATATTTGTGAAGAAGGAAGATGTACTAATAGAATTATAATCCTTCTAAGCCGTGAGTGTATTTTGATCACTTATAAACTACTTTTTGAGGAGATAAAATTCATTTTCCTCACCTCAGGATTTTAGAAAAAAGATGTATGCACTTAATGGAGGACTATTTGGAGAGAGGTCAAAGGGAGCAATGATAAAGACCCAAAGGGTGACTACTATAAAGCTTAGGAGCAGACATACAAAGGAAGTTCTTAGAAAAGAGAAGAACTAACTGAGGACCTAGCCTTACAAAAAGAAATGTTTTTTTCTTTAATTGGGTGCTGTAAAAAAAGTGAGGATTTTATGATTGGAGATCATCGAGAAACTGTACATGCCCTCTTAGAATTTCACTTAACTGTCAGAGGCCTCTCACAAGTTCCAAGAAGTTCTACAGTAAAGAAATCTGTTTAACACGATATTTTCCCAAACTTAATTGGCTCTGGAACTCCTGTCACTTCCATGAAAAACTAAGAAACACCTACTATCATTTCGGAAAATTCTATTCCATATATGTGATTTTTAATGTTACCTTGATGTTTATATGATTTGGACTATTTTATTACTGAAATAGAGGTTTCTCAACCAATTATTCTAGAGAATTTATTAATAATCCCTTAATGATCAGACCTTAAGAATACACTTACCACTTAAAACAAAATATAGTTATTGAGAACCTCCCCTGTTCATCATGGAGTATTGTGACTTTTTAAAAAATATTTTATTTAGAGATAAAGAACAAGCAGGGGAAGAGCAGAGGGAGACCAGGAGAAGGACAGTCTCTAGCAGACTCCCTGCTGAGCACAGATCCTTACCTGGGTCTTGATCCCAGGACCCTGAGATCATGACCTAAGCAGAAAACCAAGAGTTGGATGCTTAACCAACTGAGGGACCCACACAGCCCTGGGGTATTGTGACTTGGAGTAAAGTTTCCTGGCAAACAATGATCCTTAAAAAATATATGTATTTTAACTCTAATTATTTACATGACTTAAACATAGTAATTGAATGCTGATATACCCAGCACTGTTTTTTGTTTTAATTTTGCTAGAATAAACATTTCTCTTGGGTTGCCCAATAATCTCAAACTCACTCTATTATTTTTTTTAAAAGTGCATATATCTAATATGTGTATATTTATGAGTATATATTAATACATAACATACTTTGGTCGTGGGTGGTGGTTTTTATATTTTTGCTGACAATCTTTGTCTTTTCTGTGGTATATATAATGTCATTCACATTTAAAGTGATTATATAGTTGTTGGATTAATAGCTACCATATTCATCATAAAAGTATAAAGGAAGGATAAAGATGAAATTAATTTTTTGTAATTGTCCTGAAATGTGTGATACCTTCATACTATTTAGTATTTTAAAACCCAATATAAACTTTGTTCAAGGTTTGTTAGTAACAAGCATTTTGTCAACTTGTATTTCAAATTAATAATTTCTTTTTTTCTTCCTGATCTGATTGGGGCTAATAAAAATGTCCTATGTATTGTGCAATATTCTAAGTACTTTTTATGCATTATCTAACTTAATCTTAACGACTATATGACAGAGGCAGTATGATTATGATGAAGAAATTGAAGCATGGAAAAGTTAAGGTAAAGGTCACACAGCTTGTAAGTGGCAGCATTTGGATTCAAACCTAAGAACTTGGCTCTATTTGTTACTTCTTAGACTTGCACTGTCCAATATAATAGCTACTAACCACACGTGGCTGTTTAAATTTAAATAATAAAAATTTACTTTCTCAGTGTCACAAGCTGCACTTCAAAAGTTTAATAACTTTATTTGGGTGGTGACTACTGCGTTGGACAGCACCATTCTAGAATGTTTTCATCATCAGTCCCGTCGGACAGCACCGACTTAGGCAACTGGTCGTCATGTTTCTATCTTGCAGTGTGGCTTTGGTATAGCTCATGCTGTGAAACAAGCATTGGCTTAGCTCTTTTTCAGCTCTTTGCATATGCTTGCATGATTGATGTTGTCTTCAGTCCAATGTGTTTTGTAGAAATCTTTGAAAGCCCCTTGTCTACTTTGTGGTGTTTGGTTTAGTTAAAACCAGGTAATATAACCCATAGGTCCATTTAACTGGACACATATAAGTTGCAATATGTCAAGATAGAGGAATGAGTGAGGATACCACTGCCCCCAATCCCTTGATGCTATGAAATACCTCACAATATTGTCTGACACAGGATTCAGGAGGCGATCTCAATGTTCATTAATATGTAGATAGATAAATGTAAGAAGAGGCTCTAATGGTCTTTTTTTCTATCTCTTGTATGCTCTTTGGAGTACACAAGCACTCTACTTGGAAAATCCCTGTTCTAGATCTTTGGCCTTATCAATTTTAAGCTCTTTATCCCTTTTCTTCAGTGCCTTGCTCTTTTATCATTGTTCCTCTGTCTTCCTTTTTTGCAAAGGAATAAGCAGACTTAGACTTGAGACTGGCAAGACTGTTGCTCAGCAGGGGAACTAAAATCTTAACGGGACACAGATGTTTTCTATGTGGAATACAGGGCCAGAAAGAGACAATACATGAAAGCAGGAAAATAAGAGTTCTTCTGAATAGCTTTCTTTCAGTCTCTGAAGAAAAGTCTTGGTTGCTTCTTTGACAAGATAAAAATCCTTAATGCTTTTTGCAAACACATTTTCTGCTTTTAGTGCCATGTTTTCTGTTTGATTTACTATTGCACGAGAATTTTTACCTCCATGCAATCGTAAAGAGTAACCTGATACTTTTTTGTCTACATGTGTGTGGGACAACAAAATAGGGATAAGTCAAATTTTACTTGCAAATACTTTTCATAAAGTTGTATACGTAATGTTTTAAAGTGAAAGGTGGCAGGAAAAGAGTAGACTTCATTACTTCTCAAGATTACACTGTGCTTCTCAATAGGAGCACAATGGGGTGGTTGGGGTATTTTGTGTAGGACTGTCCCACGTATTACTAGACGTTTGACACTGGTCCCAGCACACTAACCAGGCCCCGTCATTGGAACAATCAAATTCCTGGCTATGTTCAGTGCCCCCCTAGGAGTGGGTACTATACGGCTTGAGAATCCTCGGGCTGACTGTTCACTCCAGACTCTCATTACTACCTCTCAGTGTATAAGAGAGAAGATTATTAAAAATCTCTAATTAAAATTAGATGAAAATTCCCATTCAAGACAAAACAAAGCCTTATTGTTTCTAATCACAGCTCCTACTCATTAAGCCTGACACTGTGCTACGTACCAAATGTGCATTTTCTTGTTTCATACTCATTGTACCCTGTGAAATGAGTGTCTGTATCTTTTTTTTTAACAGATGAGGAAACTATTACATGCTTTGTATGATTAAAATTTATCATCCACTATTTTGTAAGTACATTCTATGTGATAGGCACCGAGATAAATTCATGAACAAGACAGACACAATTTTTGCTCTCAGTGAGCTTGCATTTAGTTTATGCAGCTAAGTGGAAGTCAAAATTTTAACCCAGACTTGTCATTTCTAGAACCGCCTCTTATTTCTACCAACACTTCTACCCAAATTATCTTCTTAAAGAATTTAGTCAGCCAAGCCAATCATAATTGATAAGCTATAAATATATTTAGCAGACATCCAGCACCTATGCAATAAACTTTATGGTCTTTCTCCTTCTAGGAGTTGCTGGAGTCCATGTGGAGAGCCCTCTCTAGAGTAGTACAGTGTGCAGCCTACATGGCTGTAGAAAGCAAGGGCCCAAGTATTCCTGCCTAGAATACTTTTCCCTTTTCTACAGAATTTTTCCTGCCTACGGAAGTTGTATCTTACACTGAGAGTCCACTAAAATACTTCCTTGGATATTTGGATTTTTCAGTTTCTAGTCATACAACCTCTATCTCTTTCTCCCTCCCTTCCTCCTTCTCTTTCACTCATGAATACAATATTTTTGAATGCCTGTTATTTTCTCATGTTCTAGGACTATGATAATATAGTCAACAAGACAGAGTACCTGTCCTCAAAGATCACACCATTCAGATTTACTTCTTTCATTCCTTTCTCATTGCATGAGCACCTCATGGAGTGCTCATATAGTTTTTTTAGGTTCATTTGTATCCTTCAGTGCTTTTACTATGATGGTATTTGGAACATTGACCAGGATAACGCTGATGAGTATTCACATAAGTGACATCCTTAATTTGATTGGTGTTATAGTTACAAGTTTGCATGCCAGGGTATAGATTGATGTGCAGCAGAGTTTTATACAAAGGAGAATTGCATAAAGTATGTTATTTCATTCCTACTTTCAAGCATTGAGAAGTAAGCACTAAAGGACTTTCTTTTCAACAGGGATATTTAGATGCCTATACCAGATAGTCTGTAACATGCACATGTTAGATATTAAAAATATAGTAGGAAAGAGAAAAAAACTCAGCAACTTGGGTGGGTTGAAAAATTTCAGAACTTTATTATTTCTTAAGATAAACTTTTACCCCAAAAACATGTTACTTGGGTGTGTGAAGTCCTTCCCATTTGATTATGACTCACTGAGGGCGGAGGTCACATCATTATCCTGTTTATGATGCTTATTGTCCCTTAACTAACTAATGCCACTTTAAGTCACTCTTGGCACTAACCATGGGTTGTTTCTATTGAATTAAATATGAAAGCAGAAGGTGTTTTTATCAGCCAGAGAGTCAGTAATACTGTGGAGAGATCATGGTTCTGGAAAACAGGAAACCAGTTTTATGTCCCAATTTCTTAATCAGTATCTCTTGTGGTGGCCTCAAATAAATCACCCAACCTCACTGGGATCAATTTCCTTGAAAAATGAGAAGACTGGATAAGACTGTCTCAAAGTTTCCTGCCTGCTGCCAATCTCCTGTGATCATTCAGTTACCATTATACAGTAAATACCTAGAGAAGGTCACCTGTGTAAGAAAATCTAGGTTATAAAGTCCTTATTTCAGTTTTTAAATATGGGTAGCCGTGATTGGTTTTATTTGAATTTTCTAGAGAGAACTTATATTTCAGCTTTAGAATATCTGCCAATGCTCAGCCTATGCATGAGACGTTATGTAGTTAGGTATGTGAACATAAAAATTTTCAGTTGATAGTAAATCGTTTTCTCTTTTCTTATCTCTTTGGACAGACCCAACTTTTCGCTGAGACCAGCTCACAGTGATGTTCATCAGCTGCTATGACTGGCTTTTAGAACTTTCACAGACTCAACAAAAATCAAGCTCACACCAAGTCAGTAGATAGTGTTGGATGTATGTCCCCTGCCTTCAAGGTGTCTAGGTTCTAGTAATAGAGTTAAAATGAATATCTAAGGTACTTGAACCTGTAGCCTAAACAAACTGTTGAGATACTTTAAGACAGTCCCTGAGGCTCATGGGGGAAGCTTTGCCAAATTTCTCTGCTCTAATTATAGATGAACATTGTAAAAATTTCCTAGTAAGGATTTTTAATTACTTGTATCCTGAAACTCCTGGTCCCAGCCTGTAATCCTACACCCAAGAGCCCTCTTGTCCTTGAAACCCAGTGTCCAGAAAGTCCCTTGGAGAAAACAATGCCAGGACAGACTCTGTGACCTAAATGTTCATTTGTGCATATTGAACAAGAAAAATTAGGAAGAAGCAGTAAGACTTTAGTAAAACTCATTCCATGTCAAGTACTGCCTTTTACTCTGATAATGAGTATGTCCATCCTAATAGCTTGGTGTTTAAAACATCCTTTTATGAAATGATGATGGCAGTGGTAAATGGTTTGTTGTGAGGGTGGTTGGTTGTTGCTATGATTGTCAGTTTCATATTCCTACTTGGCCAGGTCAAAGTTGATTGTCCTTGAATTCCTCAAGAATAACAAGCATTACCATCGATACTTTGTGGACATAGATTGTGTCTTCATGAAACTTATCATTTGCTCTTTCACCCTATGGGAAGAAGTCAAGTCAGCAATACTCTGCTCATTTTATGGTTAAGCAAACAGACTTGGAACCATGTGTTCTAAATTTTCTATTAATGTAATACAGGCTTTTCCTGGCATTGATTAAAAATCTGCTCTCCAGACACCTCTGTACACAGTAATTATATGTGCAGGGTTATTATATATGAGGTCACCAGACCTCACGTTTTCCTTACACCTTGCAAATATGGAACCAAGTTCTTTCATGCAGTAGGGGAGGCATCATCTTCAATATCCTGGTTTTAATTAGTGATGGTAAGTTTTTATAACTGAAAAATAGAGATGTCTATTTTCCTGGCTAAAACTTCTAACATCTTTTGAATATCTTGCTTTGGGGGGACACTTTACACATCAGGTTTTGATTCTCAGGCAGTTGTTTTCCATTCTGAGAGGAGCCAACTATTATCCTAAAAGGTCAGTATTTGGCTTCCATGCTTAATCAAACAATCGAACTTCATGGCAATTTTTCTATTACATACAAGAGCTTTTTGTTAAATGCAGATGTCTTTCTGCTGCATCTTAGGTAGTTGACTGGTGATTCAGAAGACTTAATACCAGAACTGGCTACTTAACTTCTTTTTCCACTAATTACTGCAGGGGCTCTCCCTGAGGGATACCTTAGCATATCTATGGAGGAAGAAAACCCAGGAATCTTAAGTAGAGCATGAAAAGTTGTTCAGTAGGAAAAGAACCCTTTAAATGCCTCTACCTAGTTGCCTTAATGACTTTTTAAAATATTAAAGTATAAAGTAAATTTTTTAAAAAAGTAATCAGTGTTCTATTAGTTTCAGGCATAAAATATAATGATGCAACAATTCTATACATTTCTCAGTGCTCGTAGGCTTTGGAGTCCACAAGGCTGCCTTTAAATCTTGTCTCTCTTGTTAGAAACTATGATTTGAAGTAAGCTGTTTATAACCTCTTCCTTGGCAAATAAAATAGCTAACATCTATTGGCCCTGGATGAGGACCCCAGATTATGTTAAGTTTGTAGCATAAATTCTCTCAATTCTCCCACCCATGAAGTAGTGTGGCAGACACTTGTTAGGTGTTCACCCCTCCCTTGCTTGTAGAACCCGATTTTGTGCGGGTGAAAATGTATCTTCTACATATTTGCTTTTCAAGCTTCACTTAGAGCTCGAGTGCCCATTTATGACAGAGTTCTGGCCATGGAGACATAAGCAGAAATCTGCTGGTTCTGCCTTAGTTTTACTGATCAAAAAGGACACTTGTGGCTGACCCTCTCTTTTCTCTTTCTGCCCTAAATACTGACATGATGTCTCGAATTGCAGCAGCTACCTTGTGTCCCTGAAGAAAAGGCTGAAAGCATCCCAGGTGCCAGCCCTGACCTTGTGGAAATGCTGAACTAACTTAGGCTGTCTCCATTTTTCAGGTTTTCAGTTATGTAGAAGAATAAACCCTGGTTTGTTTAAGCCACTATTATCAGATATTTCTTTACTTGAATACATTCCTACCTGCTACAGGAAGTAGTATTATCTTCAATCTCCAGATAAGGAAACTAAGGTCCAAAGATGTTAAATAATACATAAGATTTACAAAGTTAGTCTCTGATGGAACTGGAATTCAGACCCCACAAGGCTGACTTACAGCCTGAGCTCTTAACTACTTGTGGGTTTTGGAGGAAGGACATGAAATTACTTACATAAAGCATTTTAGCTTAACATGGTGCCTGGCTTGTAGTACATGCTCATTAAAATCTTAAGACCTTTCCCACAATCACAGCTATTGCTTAACAGCATGACTCCTGGGTTTAGATTCTCATGAAGTTATTTTCCATTCTGAGAGGATTCAACTTTTATCCTAAAAAGTAGGTGTTTAGTTTCCATGCTTAATTGAATAGTCCAGATTCATGGCTATAATAGGTGCTCAGAGAGTTTGTTGAGTAAGTGAATGAATAATTCCCTTAGAGAAATTTTCCTAAACACCACTCTTAGAGGAGGTTACTATATGCCTCTTTGGAAATGGAATGAAAAAAATTTTAAAGTATTATTATAGTACAAAGTTTCAGTAAAGTTCTAGAAACTAGCCTGCCTTGATGCAGATCTAGTCTCACCACTGATTGATAAATTGTGATATCAGGCAAGTAACTTAACCTCTCTGTGCCTTAGTTGCTTCATCTGTAAGATTGGGATAGTGGTAATCCAAACTGCCTCATAGTAATGTTGTTAGAATTAATTGAAATGATACATTTAAAACAGTTTTTAAAGAGTTTGGTGTATGCACTCAACAAATGTTAGCTTTTACAACAATAACATTTTTTATTAATTCACACGTGCCCTACTAGAAGTGGTCCCAGTTAGTGAAGCCATGTTGAAAACAAGATTGTTATGGAGTAGATGCAGCAATTCAGATGTGTATTCATAGTGACTTACCCACATTAAAATACAGTAGGGTCAGAATAAAAGTGAGGGTCTCAGCTTTGTAGTTAGTACCTACATGCTTGATTTCCATTATAAAGTATAACTACACTTTAGTTTTGGTGTTTGCCTTTTATAACTATAAAGAAAAAACATTGGTACATAACATTATAAAATGTTGTTCCCACTTGTTTCCTTTTTCCTGCAACTGTTTTCAGATTTGCATGTAAGGTAGTTTTTTTTTTTTTGAGAGGAGTCAAGTTGACTTGATCAAGAGAAAATAACATCTCTCTACCTTATGAGCAATTATTATTACAACTTAAAAATCAAAGTCAACAATGAAAACACAACAAAAACTAGCATTATAATGTTACCTTATGGAATTCTATTTTTTTAAAGGAGCTATAACTTTTGGAAAGATGTGAAGAGTTTGGCAGACGTATTCTCCAATGAAACAACCACAACTGGTAGAAGTGATTTTAAAAAACAACACAACTATTTAAAGTCCTGAAAATTGTCCTAAGGGTATACAGCAAATGGAGAAATATTTATTCACTAAAATATACTAAATATGTAAGTAATTGAGAATCAATGGCACTTGAATCATCACCCTTTCCCTCCCTATCTCTCCTTGCTAGCTGAGCTTGAGAGAAGCTCCACTCTAGGCAGGTGTGGCCAAAAAGACGGAGCTGCCATTCCCCTAAGTTCCCAATCAAAGGATACAGTATTTTACCAGGAGTGACAGGCCAACATTTCTAATCATGTACAACTTCAAGTTACAGAGGCTAAGTTCTTGATGAGTGCATCCTCATGGATCCAGCCTCCATTCATAGGATGGAGGTTTTACTCTAAGCGTGGTAGTCTGAAGATAATGGGTCCCTGATTATCCTCACCACTGAAGATTCCATGCCAGGAGAGGCAAACTGAGAAGAACAGGGGCTACTACATCTCCCTAGGTCTTTGCTCAGGAAACAGAGGTATCACTTCAAGATAAACAGGCCCCTGTTACTGTCCAGCACCTGGATCAGTGGCTCATAGATTTTGCCCAGCAGGGTGTGATGCAGCCAATAAGAACAGAGAGCTCTGAAGCTCACCCCCAAAGGAACTGACTTTATTTGAAATAGAGTGAGAGGAAGTTCAAGCCTAAAGGCATTCTCTAGAACAATGGAGATTTGGTAGAAAGAAATTAAGAGGGGCTGGTAGTTCTAAGGATCAAGCTAAACCATAGGCCAACTAGTTTACTAGAAATAATCAGGAAGACACATAGCTTCTAAAAGCCCCCCGCCTCATGTGAGAAAAAGGTTTCAAAGACTGGGAGCAAAGTATCCCTGCCTACATTTAATTAGATCAAACCAAGGAGCAATTTATGTCCCAGGACTTTGTCAAAAAGAAGAGAAGAATCCCATGCAATTAATAGAGTTTAACAGCTGAGTGTGATACAAAAGAGACAGACAACTAAACAGAGAAGTCAGAAAATTAGAAGGTCAAAAAAAATCCCTGTTAAAACCACTGTCATTCCAGGATGACTGGGTGTATACTGAGGCTTCACACTGTCAGAAGCGGGAGAAAGGAATTAGATTTCCTTTAAAATAGAATATCCAAATGACTAAACAAATAAATAGGTGTGCATGCTCACGCAAAGGCCCAAAAAGGGAGAAGAGAAATCATTACCCAGATTTGCTGCTGTATATTACCTAAAATATCCCATTAAAGGGAAAAAAAAAAAAAAAAAAAAAACATGGAAAGAAACAGGGAAGTGTAACTCATACATAGAAATAAAGTAGGCAACAAACTATAAGAAGGGCTAGTTGTCAAATTTAGTGGACAAAGACTTCAAAACAGCTGTTATAAATATGTTCAAAGAAATAAACCATACTTAAGGAAGTAAAGAAAGCCATGATGACAATATCTCAGCAAAGAATAACAGTAAAGAGAAATTGTTTTTAAAATAACCAAATAGAAACTTTGGGGTGGAGAAGTATAACTGAAATGAAAAATTCACAAGAGGAACCAACAAATTTGGAAGAATCAGTGAAGTGGAATTTAGATTAATAGAGACTTTGCAAATCAAAGGACAGAAAACAAACAGAATGAAAAAAAATGAACAGAACCTAGAAGAAATGTGGAATACTGTTATGCATACCAATATACATGTAATGGGAGTACTAGAAGAAAAAAGAGAGGCAGAAGGGAGTAGAAAGTAATGTGCTCCCCTCCAAAAAAAAGTTGAAAACATCCCAAATTTGATGAAAATAGATCTACACATCTCAGAAACTCAATGAATTGCAAGCAGGATAAACACAAAAAGATCTACTAAGAGACACATCACAGTAAAATGACAAAAGAGGCAGAGAAAATTTTGAAAGCAGCAAATATAAGTGAATATATGGGTTCATCATATATAAGTGAATCCTGCTAAGACCAATATCTGACTTCCCAAAAACCATGGAGGAAAGAAGGCAGTGGAATGAGATATTTGGAGTGTTAAAAGGAAAAAACTGGCAACCAAGAATCTTATGTCCTACAAAGCTATCTTTCATAAATGAAGGCCAAATACATATATTTCCAGATAAAAACTGAATTTGTTGCCCATAGATCCACCTTACTTTAGGCTGAACGTATGTGACTGCAGATGGTAATATGAACCCTTGGGGAAAAACAGTTGAGTACTGGAAATGGTAATTACCCAACTATAAAAGGCAATATAAATATATTATTTCTCTTCCTTTCTGCTCCCTCATTTAAAAATCAATGGTATAAGACAGTATGTATATGATTACACTATTGAGCCTAAAACATACAGAAATGTGATATATCTTCTGTACTAGCACTGTGGAATTGGGTGGGAGCAAAGCTGTATTGAAATTGCATTGGATGATAAGGAAATGATACTAGATGATAAAAGGAGGTGGGGAGTGGGAGAGGGGATAATGGATGTTAAGGATTTGAGGAAATGCAAAATAGTCCCTTACAGTACCTGCAAATGCTTGCACTCACAGTGCTTTAAATTTCATGTTTTCCTCTTTGTAAACTGGAAAAATTCATAGTTGATTTAATATCTACTTGTGTCCCAAAAGACACACTTATTTTTTGACACTGAAATGCAGCCAGTTGGAATAATTGGTTGCCTTGGCTCTGTGATTGCATCAGACCTTGCTTTTCATGTCAGGGAGAGAAACTACTGGAAGTTTATTGACCCAAACCATTTTTATGCAAAAGTGAATCAGAACTTTTTAAAAAAAATCCTTTAATGCATTATGAATTTCACAATTTTAAATCAAGCTTTATCTGTCAAAGTATATTCCTATGATTTTTTTTATTTTTTTTATTTTTTTTTTTAATTTTTTTTTTTATTTATTTATGATAGTTACAGAGAGAGAGAGAGAGGCAGAGACACAGACAGAGGGAGAAGCAGGCTCCATGCACCGGGAGCCCGATGTGGGATTCGATCCCGGGTCTCCAGGATCGCGCCCTGGGCCAAAGGCAGGCGCCAAACCGCTGCGCCACCCAGGGATCCCATATTCCTATGATTTGATCCTTGTTGAGATTTCTTTAAAATTAAAGGCATTGGTTTGCTATTTGGAGGGTGGTTTTTGCTTAGAAACATTTCAGTAATTCCATTTTTGAGAATTTTATTCTAAGTCAGCTGAGCAGTGATTGTGATATAATTTATTACTTTAGTTTTGTAGTTTCCACTTTCGAGGTGACTTGATTTATTGGATTGATATATTTCAAAGGAAATGGAAGAGTAATTTAGACCCTCTGCCACAAGATCGTGATAATAAGCTGTGGGTACATATTTGAAGCATTAGGTTTGATATAAGTGTTACTATATGCCCAATACCCAGGTAAGTTCTAGGAATATGAAGATATGAAGGTGAATAAGTTAGGATAGGCCCTTGTCATCAAGGAAATGATCATCTCAAGGGACAGTTTGTGCTGGAAACAAGCAATTTCAATGTAGTGTGGTATTGTGATGGATGGAAGCCCAGGTGCTCTGTGACGAAGAACTGAGGATCAAGCAGGCAGAGGTGGGCAGGGAGAATGGAAAGGAAAGCTCAGTCAGGGGGAGTTTTCAAAGGAGGCTACCCAGACCTTAAAAATGTGTGTTTGAGGCAGAAACATACACACTTTCTTTCCTTTTCACATCAGAAACTAATCATTATTAAATAGTAAATAACATTTTAGAATAATTTTTAAAGAAACCATGCCAGTGTACACATTGTAGTCAGAAATCTCAAAAGAAAGGGATAGATATCCAACAAAACCCAACTTAAGCAAAAGAGGGAGCTCAGACATCAGGCAGGCTTCAGGCATACTTGGATCCAAGAACTCAAATGATGCCATCTCTCTACACTATGGATCTGTTGGCTTTTATGTGTTGGCTTCATTTCCTCTTATTGCAGATAAGAATTTCTATATAGCTGAGGTGAAATGGATGTCAGTAGTCCAGATTCACTAATTCCCCAGTTTAGGAATGTCACGGCAAAAAAGCTTTTCTCTTCCACCATTTACATATACATCTTAAAGAAAGTTCTATCTGGCCATGCTTGCCCTTCCCAAACCTTGCTTGGGTCATGGGCTCATCTCTGGACCAATCAGTGAGCTGAAGACAGACTGTGATGACTCATCCAGCCTGAGTTACATTGCCACATCTGGTAGAAGAAGTACTATATAAACCTTATTACCAGGATCACAAGAAATGGCATAGGGTGAGGGAGTTTCTTAACAAAAAAGGAGTTCCTTTACCAGAAGAAAAGGGAAGGCTAAAACAATAACTACTTGTAGCAGAGACTGCTAATGGTCCCTCAATATCTATTCCTCTCTTTCTCTTTAAGGAACCACCCCCAATATTATCTATGTATGTGTCCACCTAGAATAAAGGCAAATTTCTCAGACTCACTTGCAAACCAGGTATGGCCATTTGATGAAATCTGGCAAATGAATGTACACAGGATTGTTGTATAACAGCTTCTGGAAATCTTTCTTTAAAAATAGTCATTATGCACCCTTTGCTTCACTTTTTCTTGTTAGTCTTTTCCTTCCTTTCTTTTGGAATTAAGATAATAATGGCTCTCTACCTGCCAAATTGGACCAAGCAGAAAGGTCCATGCCATAGAGAATCTGAGGACTTTGCAAAGCAGAGTTGTCATACTTTCCCTGAACTGCCTAGTTTAGTTGGGGAAGGAGAAATAAAAGAACAGGTATATAATTTATAAATGGTAATACATGCTAAGAAAACATGAAGAAGCATGGTTAAAGAGTTAGAAGTGATGTAGGAGTGCTAATATTATTTTACATAGGGTGCTATAGATGATATTTACTCTCTCTGATAAAATAATATTTGAGTAGTGACCCAAATGAGTGGAAGATGTGATGGTTCATTTTATGTGGCAACTGCATTGGGCCAGATGCCCAGATACTTGGTTAAGCATTATGTCAGGGTGTGTTCATGGGGTGTTTCTGGATGAGATTTACATTTGACTCAATAGACTGAGTAAAGCAGATTGTCTTCCCTAATATGGGTGGGCCTCATCCAATCAGTTGAAGACTTGAACAGAATAAAAGGCTGCCTGGCTATCTTCTAGCTGGGACATCAGTTTTCTCTTGTCTCCAGTCTCAGATTGGAACATACACCATTATCTCTCCTGGGTCTCCAGCTTGCTGACTGCAAATCTTGAATTTGGAATTCATGTAAGCCAATTCATTCGAGTAAATGTCTTTTGATCACAGGAGGGAACAGTGGGAAGTTCAGTGAGTTTAGAGCAGTGATTCTCAAATGTTTTGGTCTCAAGACCCTATTGTATTCCTAAAAGTTTTTGAAGATCCTCTAGAACTTTGGTTACATGGATTATACCTATATTTGATATATGAGAAGTTAATACAGGAAACTTAAAAATATTTATTGATTCAGTTAAAATTATAATAATAAACATGTCAAATGCTAATTTAAATAATATTTTTATGAAGAATAACTATTTTCCAAGACAAAAAATAATAAGGATAACATTGTTTTGCATTTTTGCTAATCTGGCTTGCTAGAGGACAGCTGGATACTCATAGCTGCTTCTACACCCAATCTGTTGTAGTATGTTGTTTTGACTTTAGTGTATGAAGAAAATCTGGCCTCACACAGATACATGGTGGGAAAAATGGAAGTATTTTAATAACCCTTTAGATATTTGTAGTTTTTTTTTTTTTTTTTTTTGATAGTATAGTTGACCCTTGAACAACATGGATTTGAACTGTGTGGATCAATTTTACATGGATTTTTTTCCCAATAAATACAGTACAGTGCTGTAAATGTATTTTCACCTCTTTACAATTTTCTTTTCTTTAAACTTTTATGTTTATGATTATGGTTTTGTTTTTTTTTGTTTTGTTTTGTTTTTTTTGTTTTTTAGTAATCTCTACTGTCAACATGGGGCTTGAACTCAACCCTGAGATCAAGAGTGACATGCTCTTCTGACTGAGCCAGCCAGGCATCTCTCTCTTTTTTTAAAGTTTTTTTGTTTGTTTGCTTTTAGTTACTCCTTATAATTTCCCATCTCTAATAACATTTTCTTTTCTCTAACTTGCTTTATTGTAAGAATACAGACCATTAATACATAGAACACAGAAAATAAGTGTTAATTATTTATTGGTAAGACTTCTGGCCAACAGTAGTAATTAAATTACTAAATTATTAGTCATTAAATTTGGGGGGAGTCAAAGTTATACACAGGGGTCATTGCCCCTATCATATGCATTGTTCAAAGGTTAACTGCACATCAAAACTCAGTAAGTGGTAGTCTTTTAGAGGATAGTTATAATGTGGAATCAAACTATATCAGGAGGATTTGTTCTGTGTACCCCTATACCAAAATAGGCATGAAAACAACATCTTAGTATTAGAATAAAAATAATTTTGACCTCCAGACCCCTGAAAGGGTGTCAGGAACTACACTTTGAGAACCATTGCTCTAAGAGCAGAGTAAGTGAGGCAAAATGGGTAAAGATACCATCAGGAGTACATGTAGAAACTTGTAGCTTGTGATGAGTACTTGGAAGTTTGGTCTCAGTAAAAGGTGAAGTCACTGTAGAGTGCTGAGCGGTGGAGTGAATTGGTCTGACATTTAGAAGACCCCTGCTCTATGTATATGGAGAATAGACTGTGCGGGACCAGGGTGAACAGAGAGGCTGGCTAATGGACACAGGTGCAGTAGGTCCAGGGGAGATAATGACAGCTTGGAGTGTACAGGTGGTCAGGCTCACCACAGAAACATTTGTGGAATGTTGGGAATGGAAACCTATCTTTGCCGGAGATCATTTTGCCACTCCGTTAGAGATGATTAGATGAATTTGAGCTAAAGCCTCTATTTTTCTTTGTGTCTGATTATCTACAAACACTCTTGATAT
Source organism: Canis lupus dingo (assembly GCF_003254725.2). Lineage (NCBI taxonomy): Eukaryota > Metazoa > Chordata > Mammalia > Carnivora > Canidae > Canis > Canis lupus. The sequence continues at coordinate 18,914,302 of NC_064255.1, read as the reverse complement.
CTCAGGGGATTAAATTAAGAGCATAAAAGAACCTTGGAGAACATTTTCATCAATAATTTTTAAATTATTCTCTAAGGAGCCATAGGCTCTCTAAGAAAAGTAGTATACCAGTGATTATAGGAATTAAAGGAAACCAATAGCATGTGCTTTAGGATCCTCTTCTCTACTTGGGTCTGAGCCATTCCACTTTTATCTGTTGTATTAATGGAGTCTTTAAAAGCTTTCATTCAAAGAAAGTGTTCTGTGGCTTAATAACAATTTATGAATAAATCTTGGCACTCTTTGCTGAGTGAAGGTGCAACCTCAGAGCCCTCAACACAGTATTGTGTTCTAGTAGCAGATGTTCTAGTGGCAGATCAGAACTGGCGATTCCGATGAGTACTATTTGCCATTCCATATCTCATCACACAGCCATCAGCTAGTTTCAGTGTCTCTCCGGCTTCACTAGTTTCTGCATCACTCCCAACCCACTTTCAAGGCTGTCTACGGTCAGCCACATAGAGTAGTCAAGCCAAGGAAACTTTTCCAGACTGCTTAGGGGCTGAAAACTCAAATGCCTTCAGCAGACAAAGTGGGTAGCAGGCTAAGAGTAGGGCCGAATGTGGGAAGACAGAAATGCAGATGTTCTGACTGAAGGCATTCAGATACAAAATTTAGAAAAATTCTGGCAAACAATGACAAAGCAAAGAAACAAATAACCTCCCACAATGCCTTATGGACTCTGTTTTGGCCCTCTAAAATATCGAATGGTTTAACTTGCCCATTTTTTCCGTGAGGCTCGCTCATAGAGGGGCTGTGACTTGGGAGGTCATACAGGTTGGGGATTTAGAGCTTGGGTTTTAGAGTCAGGTTCACCTACCTTGTACCGTGGAACCACCGTTTGTTAAAGACATGATCTTGGAAATGACAACTTTTGTAAGCCCACATTCCCTCAACTACAGCACCCCTACCCCAAGAAGCCCTTGGCCCCAGGGCCCTGACACATTAAGTGCTCAGTAAACGTAGCTGTTCCTGTTGCAGCAGATAGGTTCCCACACAGCTAACTGGGTTCAAAGCTAGGAGGTTCCCCATGGTCCTGAGATTTGATGTTTAGGAAAATGGCCACAGACTTCTGGTGCACCTTTGCGGACACTGCTTCTATGACATCGAAAAGAAGAGGATTGGAAAAAGAGGGAGACCTGGATGAGGAGATGAATCAAGGGATAGTCTGTGGCAGGACATGAGCTTCCCGTAAGCCTAATGTTGTTTCTCAGGAGCAGCTGTTTTGCCTTAAGCATGGGGTCCCCTTAGGGAAGGTTTTTAAAGGAAGCAGATCTTTTCCTTAAGTTTTCCCAACCCTACCATGTGGTTCAGTAAGGCCAGTGGCAGTCAGTGTGTATGCAGGCAACTTTGCCTCCTGGGAGCTCCAATTTACCGAGAATAAGCAGGGACTGCTGAATGGCTGTCAGGAGGAACAATTTTCCGTCAGGTCAAATCTAGAACAGATTTGAACTAATGCCCTAGAATTAAAAAGCCAGCCTGTCTCTGGCTGAATAGAGAATGAAGTTTGCAAATACAATTTTAAGCTTGTTGCTTGGATGGGTTTTATGTTGCAGTATACCCTTCTCTAGAGTGTTAAACACTATGGATGTCTGTCAGCTGCTTGGGTACAGTATGGTTTTGATTAAATTATATTCACAACTCTGGGGAAACGTTGTGCCTAACATATTTGCATGGTGTGGGTTTGTGGTACTTAAAGGGACATGCTTTTGTGGAGTGTTTACTCCGCCAATTCAGGACATTGGTACCTGCAAATGAATCACTTTTATATAAAGAATTTTCAGTGTTCTTAAGGGTGTGATGGTAAGAGTGCTCTAAAGTCAGAAGAACAAATTCCAGCTGCCTGCTTTCCAGGTGTGAAGCTTCAACAAGTCCCTTAAATCTCTCTGAATTTCTCTTTCTTCATGTTAAATGGTCATAATAACATCTCCCATTCAGAGCAGGGAAGTTAGGAAATTTAAGCTGCACCATGGGTGTTGAGTACTCCCATGTCTGGGAATTCATCAGCAGGTGCTCTGAACACCAGAATCACCATGGTCTACCCTCTTGATGGCCTTGATTAACAAAAGGAATAAATCACATTTGTACAGCCTGAATCAGCAACACATGCATTAGGTGTCTCCAGTTCAGGAAGAGCAACCGTTAGTCATTTTATAACCACGTGGCAAGTGCTGGGAGGCAAGTGCCCCGGAGAATTGAGGCTATCATCTTCTGCACTTTCCAGAGCTTTCCAGTGATCAATGACATTCCACACTGGAAAAGTACAAGATACAATACAACTGCAAAAGAAATCAGTAACTGGTGATCCCAAACAAAGCAGGCATGATTCACGACTCTGGTGGGTAGAACGTAGGATAAGAGTCAGCGGCAGTGTAGACTTGAGTCTCCTGAGAAACTGAGAATCGAGAAAGAGATCTTTCAGATTCGGGATAGATAGGTAGAAATGTCAAAGGGCCAGGCAGCCTCAGGGCCACTGTGGACCAGACTGCCCCATAGGATCACCAACCCTGGGCTCAACTGACAGACCCAGACATGGGTTTTCTGGGTTCATTTGTTCTGCTAGATAGGACTCCACCCATGGTGATTTATGAGCAGATACCCCCTAACTACTCAGCTCAGCCCCAAACTGTCCCCTTCCTTCACCTGTCAAAATGCTCCTAATTACCTTTCCTTTATGTGAATACAGTTTATTGTTGTTGTGTGTTTTTGTTTGTACCAACCATTCCTTTCTCTCTCTTTCTTCCTCCCTCCGCCCCTCATTAAAATAGAAAACATTTCTTGGAGAGGATTTTTCAAGCTATAACATCCCTTGCTGTGTCAGACCACTAATTTCCAATGGAACAACAAGTTGAGGGTGGGGATGAGGACTTGGGGCTCATGAGTATTGAGAGAGGAGGACGTGGTGCCCTGACACGCCATCCTGGGAAGTCTTTCAGTAAGTAGACTCTGAGTGCCCTTAACACAATTCCACCTGGCACACTTATTAAGAATTCAGATGTCTTCTCTCCACCAAATCAGTCTCCAGGGGCAGGATCTGGGCCTCTGTTTGTTTAAGAAACACTTAAGGTAATTTTTTTTTTAATTTTTATTTATTTATGGTAGTCACACACACACACAGAGAGAGAGAGAGAGAGAGAGAGAGAGAGAGAGGCAGACTCCATGCACTGGGAGCCCGACGTGAGATTCGATCCCGGGTCTGCAGGATCACGCCCTGGGCTAAAGGCAGGCGCCAAACCGCTGCGCCACCCAGGGGTCCCCCACTTAAGGTAATTTTATCACACTTTGAGTCCCTGCCCTGGTGGAGAGTCCCTAGGAGTAAATGACATGTAGTTTTAAGCGGCCAAATACATGATAGATTTTCTTACATGATTGCTCCTGAAGATGAAATTCATCCACTGTACCCCGCGGCTAGAGCACATCCTGCTGTCTATCTCTACCATGTCAGGGGGTGCATGCACAAACTGACTGAGATGGAAAGGTGGGAGCAGAGGGGAGAATGCCCTTTCTTGTCCCCTCCACCCCCACTCCTTATTCTACATTAGCTCCCGGTAGAAATACACATGTCCTTTGATCCCAATTGTGTTCGGTAGACTATCACTGTGAGCGTATCTGGATTCTTTTGTTTGGAGTTTCAAGGAGGAGAGAAAAGGCATTTAGCAGCTTCTTACAAGGTCCTCAGTATATGGCAAAAAGGTCTCCTGTGAGCTTTAACACAATCTGCTGTAACTCAGAAACTCATTCCCTTTCCTCATATGTGTATTCCTTAAGTTCTGTGGCAACCTTTTGTTTTGTTTTGTTCTGTTTTGGCAGAGCTGAAGGAAAACTATAATGGGGGTTATTTTCCATACTTTTACCATAAATTTTTATTTACCCATGAGGAAAGAAAAAGCAGTAAATTGAATGTTCTACTCTTAAGAAGGACACATGCCAGGGAGGAAGGAAACTCACAAGGCTCTTAATGACATCATTTACAAAAGAAAGTCCTCTAGTCCTGCCAGTCCAAGTTGACTGGTTGATGTCTGAAGGAAATTAATTGATTCCTGTTTTTGTATCAAGTGGAAAGGGCATTAGACACCCCGAATAATGGCTTTCACCTGAAACGCCTGTCCTCCAATCTTGCAAACACAGATGCCCTCCCTGAAGAATTTTCTTTTTCTTTTTTTTTAAGACTATATTTATTTATTTATTCATGAGAATACACAGAGAGGGAGAGAGAGAGAGGCAGAGACACAGGCAGTGGGAGAAGCAGGCTCCATGCAGGGAGCCTGACGTGGGACTCGATCCTGGGTCTCCAGGATCACGCCCTGAGCTGTAGGCGGCGCTAAACTGCTGAACCACCGAGGCTGCCCCCTGAAGCATTTTCTGAAAGAACTAGTTTAACTAAGTGAAGGGGCATTTCTAGTGGTCTTCATTTCTGATTGGAAAGGAAGAATTTTTGTATCTTAAAAAAATTTTTTTAGAAAAGTAGTGCTATAGGAATCCTGAGGTTTGAATTGTATAACTGCACATGAAGAGCTGACATGATGACTTTACACATCATGAGCTTTTTTATTAATCTCTACTTTTCATGTTCATAAAGTCAAGATCATATCAAAGGCTCTGCATCTAATTTCATGACAGTTGTAAAGAGCGTTTACTTTATCCTGAGCATACAAATGCTTTAGAAGTCTGATCTCGGGATCCCTGGGTGGCGCAGTGGTTTGGCGCCTGCCTTTGGCCCAGGGCGCGATCCTGGAGACCCGGGATCGAATCCCACATCGGGCTCCCAGTGCATGGAGCCTGCTTCTCCCTCTGCCTATGTCTCTGCCTCTCTCTCTCTCTATCTCTGTGACTATCATAAATAAATAAAAATTAAAAAAAAATCTCATAGAAGTCTGATCTCGTTAAGAGATCAAAAGAGGTAGGTGCTCTAATTTTTATTTTATAGATAGAAAACTGAGACTTGGAGATGTCCAAAGTTAACAATAACAAAAAAGTAGTTGAAAATATGTGATATGAACTCAGACCATCTGATTCCAAAATCTGTGTAGTTAACACAATCCTAAGCTTGTAGCTTTCTACAGTATTTTGATATGTTCCCACACAGAGGGATGATTATTATGGACGAAATATCCCTTTATTTCATTTTATAGGAACCAAGTTCGAGAGAGAGAGAGATAGAGAGAAAGAGAATAGTAGAGGAAAGAAACAAAAACCCCCAAAATATGTTGGCCCTGAGAAAAAATAGGTCATGATCGTTAGCCTCCTAATAACTTTCAAATAATTCTGGCTTTGCATTTTAGTTTTGTTCTTTCACTAACTCTGTATGTTCATATGGGCAAGTGTCAGTGTCCTTGACTCTCAGTTTTCTCAACTGTAAAAGATGGAGTTGGATCAAATAACCATCAAATTCATTGAGTTTCTAATATTCTATACATGGTTCAGGAACCTCAGGAAGCTTGCAGTCTCTAAGCATGTGTAAAGTACACAAGCAATGCATGGTTTACAGTAGAAGTTCAAGTGAATAAGTGAAGTATTTCTTTAGGTGGTCTTGGAGTCAGTACTAAATCAATGATAAAGACTGTAAGGAAGGCAGAGGGATAACATAATCCTGGTGTCATCAAGGATTTCCCCATGGGGATAAAACTTAAGCTAGGCTTTATAAAAGTTTAGACAATTGGACTTACAAACAGTTATAAGATGAATCCATGCTTTCTGTAACAGATCAAATAACACAGGAGTATTGAAGCTAGACAGCTAGTGTAGGTAGGAAGAGGGGAGCCCTTGCCCTAGTATAGTTGGTTCTTTGTTTTGCTGAGTTCCCATTAACACTGTACACATGTTGCAACTCACTTCATGTCACATCAGTGCCTTTCACTAATGGCACTTTCATGTGGTCTGGAGTTCCTTGATGACACTTCTAGATCACCATGTCTGGCACAGTGCCAGCACAGACAATGCACTTAATAAATAGTTGGTTAGGGTAGCCCGAGTGGCTCAGCAGTTTAGCTCCACCTTCAGCCCAGGGCCTGATCCTGGAGACCCGGGATCGAGTCCCACATCTAGCCCCTGCATGGAGCCTTCTTCTCCCTCTGCCTGTGTCTCTGCCTCTCTCTCTCTATCTCTCATGAATAAATAAATAAAATCATAAATAAATAAGTAAATAAATAAAAAATTGGTTAAATGAATGTTGACATATTTGGAGATGTCCATTCATTTAAACAACCACAATAACAGTGAGCCCATTGGTCCCTTTTGGGGGTGGGTACTACATGTAAAGATTAAAGTGATAACTGACCCTCCTGCTTTCACACAACTCCCATAGAGGTGTGTTCATAAACAGCTGAAATGTAAAATAGGAAGGGAAGAATGTCTCAAGAGCAATCTTGTAATTGAGGCCTTCCAATTTGAGTGGACCAGAAGGAAGAGTGCAAGTAAACTTTCCACTCAATAACACCTAAAGAGAAGACATAGAATGGGCAAGTATATCTGGAGCTATACTGGTGATTTTTTCCCCCCATCAGCCCCTCAATTCTCAAAGTGGATCATTTTCCTTAGGCCTTGGATATTAAATTCCCTCCACTATGCCAGCATCTTGTCAGTTCGAGAAGCTCAAATCACATCCTGACGTTTAGGTAGCAGTGTACCTAGCCAGCAGAACCCTAAACACAATGAAAACAATATAAGAAGAGTGTTGGCTCTTATCACAGACTGAACAAGAACTCAAGTGGAAAAGCTGGCCAGAGATTGAGGGGAAGGGAGAGGAGGATGAAAAAAGAAAGGGCTGGTCTTTTCATTTCCATGTATTACCTTACAAAGAATTAAGTATGGAAGGTGGAGATGAGGGGTGGTTCCATTTTAAAATTAACAAGTTAATTTGTTTGACAAACACGTGGAGTGTTTATGATGTCCAAGGCAATGTGCCAAACTAAGAGAGACCCTAGTCTCACTGTTTGTGTAATTAAGTCTGAGATAGAAAATGCAAAGTATATTGGTTTGTTAGGGCAGCCATTACAAAGTACCACAGACTGGGTGGCTTAAACCACGGAAATTTATTTTCACTGTTCTAAGTCCAGAAGTCCAAGATCAAGGTGTTAGAAGGGTTGTTTTTTTTTCTGAAACCTCTCTTTTTGGCTTGCAAATGGCCACCTTCTCCTGGATTCATACCTTCCTGTGTGTTGCCTGTGCTCTGATCTCTTGTACTAAGAACACTAGTCAGATTGGACTAGGGCTCACCCTCCCAACCTCATTTTACCTTAGTTATCTCTTTAAAAGTCCTGTTTCCAAATATAGTCCCCTTCTGAGGTTCTAGGGGTTAGGACTTCAATATAGGAATTTTGAGAAGACACAGTTCAGCCCATTACATGGAGCTTCGAACTTTCAGCCTCAATACAGGAAGGGAGAAGCTTGGGGGTGTTTATTTTATTAAAGTTTACCTTTAATAGGTAAACAAATCTATGTTCTTCAACAAAATGAAAACCAGCCTGAAAGATCCAAAGCATTAAATTTTTCCATTTACTCAGGACTTTATTGTTTGATGAAGATAGTAATTTTTCAATTTTTTTGGCACTAAGCTATGTTAACCAGCCCTGTTTTGTTTACTAAGTCCTTAGTTACAGCCTAGAGTTGACGTAGAATGTCTTGCTCTGGCAATGTGTACACAATGTACAAGCTCTTTTAAGAGGAAAAAACATACTTTGCTGTCCTTAGGCAGAAATTTACTATAAAGGAGGATTTCAAGGGTGTTAAAAGAAGGGATAAAGGATAAATGATGCTGCATGATTTTTTTCCGGTGGACATAGACACATTTTTTGGACTTGGATAAGAGGAAACATTTTGACTTAGGATCAAGGGGAACAACATGACATTAAGATTGTTGGTTATGCTTATCAACAGGAACTTCTATGCTTATTAAAGGCATTTCTGTTCCCATAGAGGACATTTTCATTTCTGACCTTAGTCATGACCTTTAAGTGCCTGTGTGAAATGATGAAAGATACTGCAAAATTCCATCCCTGAGCCAATTTTGTTATGATCACAGTGTGGTACCTTAAAAAAAAAAAATCCCTATTTTGTGCATGGAACACAGTTTCAGGTTATTTTGAATAGTGCTACCTATTGATTTTAAGTTTAATAATGTTATTAACTTGGTTTTTTCCATGAAGAAAACAATTTTGCATAAAGTATTCCTAGAATCGTTGAACTTTAGGGGATATTATAGAGGATCTATCTTGTTCATCTCCCTTATCTTACTTCTTATCTGAAGTTAACAGATGTTACATCTCTCTCCGAAGGTCATCCTGTGAATTAGTGGAAGAATCAGGATTCAATCCAACTAAATTCAAGGCTCCCCATCTCCCTTCTTAGGGCTTATTCTAGCTGTAGATTTACAGAGCATTTGTACTACATAAGACCTTGGAGACTATTGAGTCAACCCCTTTTGTTATCATTAATTCATCTATTGTTATTAATTAAGAGCCTTGTGACCCAGAAAGGTGAGACAATCTGTTGAGGTCTCAGGGAATTAAGGACAGAGCTAAGAAGTGGAACCTACATCTTTATTCTCCAAGTTCTGAGAATGCTCTTTCAGGATTTCTCCCAGCACATCCTGAGATGTATACTGTGTACAAAGCTAGTGAAAGGAGCACTGAGTCCTTATCTTACAGTAAGGAAAGGAAACATGGGATTTGAGACTCTTCTTACAATCTTTATCTTCCTTTTGCACAGAAGGAAGATGATAGGACAGGGTTAGAGATTTCAACAAGAAAATAGACCAAGTTCCAGTTTTATTTAAGTGCAGTGGATCCATTAAAGAATGTATTTTTCAATTGGTTAAACTATTGACTACCTGCTAGCAAGCAAGGATAAAAAACAAAACAAAACAGAAAGATGATTTTGTGTTCTCTTCCTTGTCAATGTGGGGAAACTGGATATAAATACTTCAAAACATACCTAAAAATACATTATGCATAGAACTAACTCACATACCAGGTATTCCTTTTATTGCAGTCTCATGGACATATCTCCTCTTTCCATCTACAAATTGAAAACTTCTTGAAGCAAGACTGTATCTTAATTACTCCTATCTGCAATACTTAGCATGCCCTATACCAGTTTAACTTATATTCAACAACAACACAAGATGTCATAATGAACAAGATATCTTAAAACTCCTACATTGGTTAGAATTAGACCCAACTATGGGAAACAGGAAATAAAGGCAATAGTTTAAACAAGTAGAAATGTATTTCTACCCCCACATTCAAGATGCCTGTAGGCAGTAGCCAGGGCTCCATTGTGCAAGTGATCAAGACACCTTCTTTCTTATAAACTGCTGAGTATGGCTTCTATTCCAGAATGGCAGCTAGAACTATAGTGATTACATGTAAATTCTAGCAAATTGGAAGAAAGGAAGTGATAAGAATGATGTGCCCTCTCCCTTTAAGAATACTTCCAAGAAATTGCATGTACCACCTCTGCTTATATCACAATAGCCAAAGTTTAGTCATGGTCATAGCTAGCTTCAAAGGAGGCTGGGAGATATAGTCTTTTTCACCTGGGGGGGGGGGGGCAACAGGTCCATCTACATAGCGATTCAATTACTGAAGGCGGGGGGGGGGGGGGGGGGGGGAGGGGGACGGTCAGGAAGAAAACTGGTGGGATCTGATACAATTTCAAGTTCCTGAAAGAAAAGTTTCACTGTAATATTTCAGTTTGTTTGTTTGTTTGTTTGTTTTTAATAGGGGTCAGTAGTCTTTAGTCTCATGATTAAGATTGTAGATTTAGTAAGAAACAGATCTGATTGAACCCTGGCTCTGCCGATGACTGCATGTGTCTGACTTCGGTTAAGGAACTTAACTCATAGGATTGTTGGAAGAATGAAGCCAAAGTCCTGGCACATGTGCAATATGCAATAAATGATGGTGTTTATTGTCATTTTTTTCTTACTAATTTTCCCTTTGAGAAAATGTATATCCAAAAACACATCTACTAAGAGATGTGAGGATTTCATCGTCCTCCAGTCAGCTGGAGGATGCATACATTATAAGGTCAGTCAGCACAGTGCCAAAACAAGCAGTTACTCTTTCCTTCTGATTAAGTTGGCATGGGGAATTGTTTCTGTGAATATTCTGTATATATGGGTCCTGATCCTGTGGCCACACAGGAAATGCCATTACTTATAGATTTCTGTGTGTTTGGGGGCTAGGTGCTCTGGACAAAAATGGCATAGAGGAATTTCAGAATCCTTAAATATATTCCCATTATTAGGTATAATCATAATACATATCTTTTTCCCATATGGAGGAAAACTATAAAGTTGCTTCTACCCCTTCCACCCAATTTCATTGGTTGGTTGGTTGGTTTTTCAATTAGTTGAGCAATGAGGTTGAGCACCAGTTACATGCCCCAACCTTGATGTTTTTATACTTTTTTAAAGACAGGCAAATGGGTTATAGAACCACCTGCAGTGACCTCAGCCTGGGAAAAGACAAAACATATCTCAGGAGAGCAAACATTCATTGTGCACTGCTATGTGGCAGGCATTGTACAAAGCACTGATGTCTTGTAGGACAGACAAAATCCAAGACAGAGATGATACCCTGAGAAAGAAGAATCACAGCTTAAGCTCACAAGTCAAGAGAGTTGGTGTATTCATCATTCTACCCATAGTTGGAAAATATACAGAACCCAGAATGGAGAAATTTCTACTGGAGAATAAGCAGGGAAAACATAAGGATATTTGCATTGCTGACTTTATTTTGACACTAATTTTGTGACCCTGATTAGTGTGTTAGCATTTACTGGGTGCTCACCATTGCCAGGAAAGAAGCCAATGCAGTCTGGCTGATTTATAGGGAGCCCAGGACGCCAGCATTGTGCCAACATGGTCCTGAGTGCCATGATTATGTTTTGCGTGACAGCCAGAATCTGTAAAAGGAATCCAGCAACAATTTTCTAATAGAAATCACTAGGAAACTATGATCTGAAACACATTGCATTTTTTTTTAGGCTACAGGCATTTGTTAACATACTATATTCTGACTTGAAAGTTAACATAGTGGAAACCGGATAGTGCTTTGACTGCAGGATTTGGATGTAAATCTCACTGCCTCTTCCACTTCCTCATGATGGTGCAAGAGTTACTTAATGTTTGTTAGCTTCTGTTTCCTCTTCTGGAGGATTTTTGTGGAGATTAACTGGAATGACATATGCAAAACACCAGCGTATTGCCTGGTATGTAGTAGATACTTAATTTAGTTTACCATTTTCCCCTTCACTTGCCTTCCTTGCCCACCAGATTGCTCTCACCAATTACCAAATTCAGTGGGCAGTTTTTAGTGCTTGCCTCATAACCCTTCTCAACATCTGATCCTGCTGACTATATATCCTTTCTCGGCACTCTCATTGTTTTTCACAATGCCACTGTCTCTTGTTTTCTTCCTACCTACAATTCTTCCTTGGCTGGTGCAGCTTTCTACACCAGCTGCCGAAGGACTGGTGTTCTCTAGTGTCTATCTTCATCGTCTTACTTCAGCCTGTCTTTCTTGGCAAGTTAATCTATTTCATGGCTCCAGACACCACAGCTTTCAATCTTTGGAGATGTCTAAATTCACACCCACTGCCCTCTTTCTAAATCTTGGTAGTATGTTTCCAGCAGCCTGCTTTGTATCTTCCTCTGAATGTCCCAGTAACTTCAACATGAAAAAGCATGAATTCTTCCCTCTACTAGATTTCCCCTCTCGGCAAATGCAAAGCCATCTATCTACCAAGTTACCTTTCTTTACTAAGTACCCTAATCTTCCATTTTAATCAGCTACAAAGTTCTGTTGACTGAGCTGCAGGATTTTTCCCAGACTTTTCTTCCTCCCCATGCCACCCTAGTCCAGGTTTGCTTTACCTCTCTTCCATTTTCAATGACCATGCTAGCTTTCTAACTGGTTTCCCTGCCTCCCTTCTCTTCCCTCCTCTAGTCTGCCTGTCAAAATCATTAGTCTTGTGTCAATATATTCTCTCCTGCTTAATTAACTTCACTGGAGAAATTCTGGCTAAAACGGGGCAGTAGAGCTGTTTCTACCCCAACTCTGTCTTTTAAAACCAGCTGAAAAAAAAAGAAAAGAAGGTTTTAGTCTTCAAATAAGTTAGAAAATACTTACAACCCCAAGCTCTAAAAAATAATTGCTGAACACAGTAACATTTGGATTGAACTGAGGGAAGACACTTAGAGTAAATCCACTTTTCCATTGTGATCTCCAAAAAGAGGCAGCAGATTGTTGAAGAGCCAGTTGTGCCTGGAACAGCATTGTGTAGGGTCGTGGGTAGCCAAGGAAAGTGTCCAGGTCCCTGTTCTGCCTTGAGAAGTGTCATGAGAAGCAGAGCCAAGAGAGAATTCTGCACATGTGCCATCTTTACAAGAATTCTCAAAGGAGAGGGTACAGGAGAGATGGTAGGTGGCAATCTTATCAGATATTTACACACAAAACATTTACACACACATATATAAGCAGACGTGTACACACAAAACACTTTTCACATGTGAGGCTTCATATGTGTGCCAGGTGGACCACCTTGCTCTTCTGTCACACAGTTCTTCAGAAAGAAAAAGAAAAAAAAAAGCAGATATATCAAAGGAGATAAAAATAGACCATGGAGTAAAAGTTAGAAATCAGAGGAAGCATTAAAAATAGAAAAAATAATTCAGAGAAAGGAACTAGGAACAAGCGTGGCTATTGTCAATACATTTAAACGGGTGCAAAATCATCTTTGAAAAGAAAGATGCAAAGAATGAATAACAAAATGAAATCCGTATCTGTTACCTTGTAGCAAAATGAACTCCTTATTGATCAGAATTGTAAACATAAAGCGGAAATCATAAAAGTATGAAAGAAAACATGGGTGGATTTAAAAATAATATTGGAGTTGGAGAGACATTTCTAAGAACTGGATAGAGCCCAGAAGCCATAAACAAAATTGTGTTCAATTTGCCTATTTTCCTAATATATAAAGAGCTCTTATAAATCAGCAAGGAGAAGACCACAAACTAATAGAAGAATTGGCAAGGAAAATAAAAATTCATTCCCAGAGAAAGAAGCACAAATGGTTTATGAACATGTGAGCAGTTGCTCATCTTCACTCAGTGAAAGAATTACAAGTCAAAACAGGAAATTAAAAAAGGTTAACTTACTCGAGTGGCCAAGATTTAAAACTCTGATAACAGAGTAATGTCAAGGATATGTGGAAACAGATACAGTTGTACTCTGGTGATAGGAGTATAAATAAGTACTTTTTCTAATGGATAAGTTGAAAATAGCTCTCAGAAAAAAAAAAAAAAGAAAAAAAGAAAATAGCTCTCAGATTTTAAAAGCACATACCTTTTGATCCAGTAATTCTGCTTTTAGTGTTTTTTTTCCCCCTACAGGAATATTGTCACCTATTTCCAAAGATATGAGGATGGATTGCAGCCTTGTTTGTAATAATGAACAATTGGGACCAGTTTAAATATCTACCAGCTAGGAATTAGTTAAATAAAATAAAATATATGCAACAATCTAAAGTGTGGCATACCATACTGCTATTTAAAAAAATGAGGTGAGGGGTGTCTGGGTGGCTCAGTTGGTTGAACATTGATTTTGGCTTGGGTCGTGATCTCAAGGTCAACCCTGTCTTCGGGTTCCATGCTCAGCACAGAGTCTGTTTAAGATTCTCTCCCCCTTCCTCTTCCCCTCCCCCTCCCCTGCTTGTGCTCACTCTCTGAATAAATTAATAAATCTTTAAAAAATAACGATATGAAATTGCATATGCTGAATCCTAAAATTCTTCACAATACATTGCAAAACAGGAAAGAAGCACATACAATGCAGTGTATTAAGTATTCACTCACAGGCAAATTTATGAGAGTATTTATACTGAAAGAGAAGGTATTTATATGTTTTTGTATGGAAGGAGAGAGAATACAGATTTAATGCTAAGGAGTAAATGCAGTAGTGTGGGATAAAACAGATTCATTTTTTATTATATCCTTTTGTGCTGTTTGAACACTTTTAAATGTATGTTTGGTTTTCATAGTGAGAATAGAAAAATGCTAAAAACAAAATATAATAAGAGGCAAAAGAGAAGTTTTCATATCTCTTTAATGTGCCCACATTATTTATTGGCTTAAGTCCAGAAGCTCCATTCACCATGTAAACACTTACCAAACAAACCCAGTTGACCTTGCCCTTCTCATCTCCCAGCCTCTTTCCTTTGCCTCTCCTCTAGCCATACCTAACCAGTTATTGTTTCTTGAGTGCATCATGACCTCAATGTCTTTATTCATTTGCGGCTTGTGTATTAAATATCTCTGATTTTATCCTAGGAAATGTTACTTTTCCATTAAAGCCCAGTTCAAATGATGCCTAATCTCTGAGGTCTGACCTGACTGTTCAGACCCAAAATGAGCTTGCTTGTCCTACTTGCTCTCATAGCACTTTCATCTATGGGAGGCCAGATCTGCTGTCATCTCACCAGCGTTGTGAGTCCCAGGAGGACTAGATGAAATTGAGTCTTCTACAGAGCACCTGGATGAGGTCTCCAGTTGCTGTGTAAATTGGAACCATTCCTTTGAGGCTTCCATGAGTGGAGTCTGTGTTCAAGGACAGTTTGGGCTTCACATATGCTTGGGCAGGTCATCATAGAGAAGGAAGGGGCAAGAAGGCTCCAAATACATGTTTGCTAATATCACACACCTGTAAGTGTTTTACATAAATTACCTCATTTGGTCTTCATCCTTCAAAGTAGGTATTATTAGCCTTGTTTTGTAAATGAGGAAATCTGAGGCTCAAAGAGGTTAAGTAAATCACCTAAAGTAAATGGTGGAGTTTTGTTTCAAATTTGTGACTTACTGGCTCCAAAGTCTGTGCCTGTTCCATTCGGAAATCTGTTTCTGGAGAGGAAGGGGGATTCAGGATGAAGCAACAGTGTCCTCATTGAGAGGCTATATCTCAAAGTCTCCCTTCTTTGGTAATATGGAGGTGAACATGGACTGGGCTGAGGGCCGGGTTGTGGAGGGTAACCAAAGGAACAGGGCTGCAGAAGATGAGAAAAGTTCAGAATGGCATTAATTTCTAATTTTTTCTCTATGAAAGTCCCAGATTTGTGGATGTTCTCCTGACCCAGGTCCTGTCCTTCCAAAAGGCCAGCTGGAGTGATTCTGTTTTCTGGAATAACACAGGGAGGACGATGATTAATACTTGGCCAACTTCAGAGTAGGAAATGTGAAACACGTGCCTGTTTGGGGTTCCTTCACATGTTTCTAATCAACCAACCAGATTTCACTTGAATCTTTTATGGCTTCTCTGAAATTTGTAGTGAAATTGCAAGCCAAGTGTAGCCCTGGACCTATTTGTGGTTGCTATAATATCCCCTTTCCTGACTCCTTCCACCACTTAGTGAAAATTATTATTGCAGTAAAATCTCTTAGTCATACTTTCCAGGGGGTTGAAATTTCTTAGCTTGTCATATGGATAAATGTTATATTATGTTAATATAGAGCAGTACAGTTAGATGGGTCTGTGCTTAGAATTTGACAAAACACACAGTTGAAGTTAGAAATTGAGAATTCTGTAAGTAGGATGTATTGCACCTTCAATTCAAGAAACAGTTTGAGTACGTACTCTGGATAAGGCATGTGGGAAAGTGGGTATACAGAGATGGTTTCTACCTTCATTTCATATGAAAGTCCATAACTTAAACTGATCACATCATAAAGTGAATTCATTATTTTCACAGTCCCGAGTTCAGGTGATGGTACCAGCAGCAACCAAGTCGCTGAAGCTCAAAACACTGGATTCATCCTTGATTCTTATCCCTCACTTACAACCACAATTAATCAAATCCAAGAGATTTTTTTCTCTTAAATATTTCTTAATTTTGTATTGTCTCCATTGCCATGATCCCTTCTCTGGTTCTGGACTTCATCTTTTGCCTCGACTGTTCTAGTCGCTTTGTTTCTCTGCTCCCTGCCCCCAGGCCCTCATCTTCCGTATCCCTGCTCAAGCAGTTACTCAAAACATAAATATGATATGTCACTCTCTTGCTTAAAACATTTACTTTATGAGCTATCACCCACAGGATGAATGCCAATATTTTCAAGGCCTTCCAAGGCTTTCCACTATGTTACCTTGGGTGCCAAGTTAGGGGAGGATGGGCAGACCCATTAAGTGAAAACATCATATAAAGACTATCTTTTCATTTGGAAACATCCAAAGGTCTGTGAAATGGGGAAGCTGTGGTTTTGGATGAACTGAAATGAGTTCCCAATTCCTAGACATCCACCGTTTTAAGTGAATTCTGTGAAGGCAGAAAAAATATATAGGTTTAAGATAAATACAGAACAGTAAGTATTAAAGTTTTGGACTCTTCTAGTCAAAATGTGATGTTCATTGGGAACGTGAGTTCAAGGTTTTTTTGTTTTTTTAAAAACATATTTATGCATCCATCCATTTATTCATTCACTTCTTTGATCAACAGATAACTATTGATTACCTAGACAAGGTGATTATAGAATACTATGATACAGTCTCTGCTCTCAAGGAAAGGCAGATAAATAGGCAATTATAAGACCGTAGAATGAGTGCTCTGTAATGAAAAAACACATGATGTTTTGATAACACATAATAGGAGCACCTAACAAAGTCCAAGGAGAGTCAAGGAAAGTGATGTTTAAGTGGAAACCAGAAAGAAAATGTGACTTATCTAGATTAAAAGAAGAATGAATAGAAGTTCAAGTGGAGGAAAACATAGGCGAAGGGCCCAAAGGAAGAGAGAGGGGAATTTTGAGATGCTAGTATTGTGGGATTATAGAGCTGAAGTTAGAAGTAGATGTGGTGATGATTATTAGAAAGGTTCTTTAAAAAAACTCCATTGAGTTTATATCAGTTTATAACTTATATAAAACACCTGTGCATATCTAATGTATGTGTTTCAGTGAGTTTGGGTATATGCACACACCAGTGAAAGTAATAAACCTATCCATCACCTCCAAAAGGATTCTCGATAATAAAAGTTCAACAAAGGGGTAGGAAGAGAAATAGAACAAGATTCTGTTTGTCTCCCAAGCTGGCCCCAAATCAGTGCCCCCTACATATTTTAATAGTATAATAACTTTGCCAGAGCCTGACAGGGACATTTATGTTTGTGACAACTTGTTCTGTATTTCCTCCCACTGGAAACATTTTCACGAGGCAATTAAAGAATCTCATTCATTACCTCAAAAAGCAACTTGGGCTTTCACGGTTGTGCAATCACATCAAGTTAAATTTTTACAGGCCCTTGGTTGGCCTGGCGTGGGTGAGATGTGAGCCAGCAGGGCGGGGGTGTGAGAAGTACAGAGACTCAGGCAGTAGTGGCATTAGCTCTATTGCAGATTTTGGTTGGTCTATGTTGACATCCTCAGTCACCAACCAGGGGTGCTTGGAGGGATAGTCCTTGAGTTAAAAAAAAACCATTACATGAACAAAATTATCATTTATATTTTCTCTAGTTTTCTAAACACATTAAAAATCTGTTATTGTAACCAAAGTGGTGGGGAACTATCATAAAAGAGCAAGGTATCAGGCAATTTGAATTCTATCCCCAATGGTTTTCCTACTTAGGCACCAGGACACTTGATAAGACATGACCTTTTCCAGGCCTCATTTCCTTGTCTTAAAATTCCTTTCAGAGTTAAAATCCCATGCTTCTATTAGTGTTTGCATTTTGAAGTATCAGTACCCAGTAGGCTCTCAATATATATCTTTAAAATTAGAGGAATGTCCAGTGTGTGCTTGGCCCAGGGCTGTGAATGGGACACACAAAGATAAATAAAAAAATATCCTTGTGTTTTCGTTGTTCATGGTCATCTACACAGGTGATAACCAGACACTATCTGACCCGTATCCCACAGGAATCACAGGGGACTGTGAGATCACAGAGGGGAGGAAGGAAAGAAAGAGAGACAGTTGTGTAGAATCTGAACAGAGGCTGGCCAGATGTGCAGGAAAGACCATTCAGAGCAGTGAAAGTCAGATAAGGGTCTACCAAGACACTTGATGCTTCACACAAAAGGACAACTGCCCTCGAGCTGGAAGGATAAGTGTGAGACCAGTTGGTAGGAAAATGGTACAGGTTGTCGCTACTTGCTACTGATGATTGTGTCTGATCACGAGATTGGCTACCAAGGGTCAGCCATCAAGTGCTGATTTGAGATGTCCTGAAGAGACACCATAGGAGGGCCTGGCAGAAGGTGCCACAAGCAGGTCTGTATGTAAAAACGGTAGAAGGAAAAGAAATAAGTGGCTGCAGAGTTTGGTCCCTCAGGCCCATGGAGCCTATGACCCCCCACTTGCTAGTGAAACTAACATTTGGTGGGAAGAATGAGATTATTTCTGTTAGCTTCTTATGCCAGGAATGGACCCCCCTTATGCCTATGACCCCCCCCCCCCTTGCTAGTGAAACAAACATTTGGTGGGAAGAACGAGGTTATTTCTGTTAGCTTCTTATGCCAGGAATGGACCTAACCCACTATCTCCCCCACTTTCCACTAATAATTCCTCTTCATCTGAAGCTAAACTTTGGCCATTGTCCCCTACTCTCATCAAGCACCACACAGATGACCATCTGGCAGTGGGTATGTGCGTGGTGTATGACATTTTCCTAAAATAGTAGCTTGCATTATTTTTTAAAGCACCAGAACCCTCTCTCCACATGCAATTTTGCTTAGAAGAACAATATATAAACAGCTATGGCCAAACCTCAAGAGCTACAATAGCATGAATATTTACCAGGCAGTGATAATGTCTCAAGTGCAGTGACTTGATATACACTTAATATGCATCCCCTCATTCATTCTTAGGACAATACTATGATGTGGTGCTTTTAAGACAAGAATTGGGGTTTTTTTTATTCTCTTTTTAGAGATAAGGAGATAGAGAATGAAGAGTTACAGCTAATGCATGGCAAAGCTAGAGTCTGACCTAGGCCATTGAGGAGACAAGGAGACAAGGCGTCTCCCCAGCTTCCCAACCTCCTACAAGAAGAGTCCTAACACAACCACAGGCAGCAGTATGCCTTCTCTCATAGGATACATGCAAGGAGAGAAGAGGCCCAGAGCTCTGCGAGGACCTTGGGATGACCTGGGAGAGGAGGTGGTATTAAGCCTAAGCTCAAACCTTACCAGAAAGACCAGCAGCAGGTAGCCAAGACGGTGTATGGGTGTCCTAGGTAGAAATAGCAGTATGTGAAAGAAACAGCAGCATGTGAAAGCTTGGAGAAATGACAGCACAGGTGAGTGTGTGGTGGTTTGTATGCCTAGATAATAGACCATTGTGTGGAAAGACCCAAGAGAAGAGGATTGTAAGACAAGGGTGCTATGTGTGACTCCATTCCTTGAATCATTCATTCATCCATTCATTTCTTTATTGAGTATCTCCTATGTGTAAGACAGAGGTTAGGTCAGTGGTCTTAAGGTGGGCTTTTAGAATTGCCTGGAAAGCTTACAAAAATTGAGAGGTCACAGCCCAAGACTGACTGGTCTTAGGGTGCTTTGGGCATCAGAATTTTTCAAAGCTGAATTCTATTTGCAGTCAGCATCAGAAACCAGTAGGCTGTATAATGGAGATGAAAAAAAAAAAGATTACAGCAAAGTTGGTCATGGCGCTTAGGAGTTTACAGTCAACAAATGATTTCTGAGGGCCTAATAGGTACACCTTGGTGACTGGGAATACAGCAGTGAATAAGAGTCCCAGATCTCATAAAGGTTCAGACTAGTGGGACAAACAGAAAAAAGGCAAACAGAGGAGACCCTCATTACAGTGTGAAATAAACGAAAAGAAGTAAATAAAGATTAACAGCAATGAGGGAGAGGCTGGTTCCTTAGATTGGTCAAGGATGATTTCTTTGAGGTGACCTTAAGCTGGGTTCTAAAGGAAAAAAAATGACCTTACAAGATTCATGAGAAGTATGTTCCAGGCAGTGGATGTGTGTGTTTGTGTGTGTGTGTTCATTGTGGTTGTTGTTATAAGGAACAGGCACGTATTCAAACCACATTAGGAAAAAAAAGAGTTCATTGTATGGAAGAGACTTGAATGTGTTTATAGGTTATGGTGTTTTATTTATCCATTTATGCCCAGTATTCAAAGGTGCTGACTGCATGTAATCGTTGTTTTATAAATGTTTACTGAATGCATGAACTAATGAAATCAGTAGAGAAGAAACTGAAAGATAGGGTGATGGTTGATCAAAGAATGTTCCAGAGGAAATGGGAAGAGGGGGATTCCAAAGTACACAGAAGGAGGGGCACCTCTGAGGTGGGAGGGAAGGAGCTGGGGCAGGAAATACATTTTCTAGTTCAGAGACAGGAAGTATTGGGGGAGACAGCACTTTTGGGGGGCAGGGGGAGGTTGTTTGCTCAGAGGGAGCCAGGTGGGAGTGAGTTCAGAGTTCTGAGGAGGTGGGAAGAGTGACTCTGTGTTACTGGAGAGGTGGGATGATCAGGGACATTTGGAAAGATCCCAAGTGTGGGTGTGGGCGCCCAGCCGAGGCTGCAGACCACACCTCAATGGCGGTACCAGTGGACATGGCTGTGTGGTGACGTGTGGCGCTAGCGGACAACTACATCTCAGGGGTTTGCAGATAGATGGGTACGACAGTGGTTCCGGACAAGGAAATGAACACACTTAGGGTTCAGAGGGAGAGAAAGATTGAAACTGATATCAGAGTCTAGACTGGGCCATTAAGGAAGTCATGTCGAAGAGCTGAAAGATAACCAGGGGAGGGTACAAAGGACAAACCTTCATGAGTCAAAGGCCCAAAATGTGGTGGCCAGAAGGGAATGAGGGAACAGGAAGGGACAGAGCTCCTTGTTTTCCCCTTATTTTCTCCATGGTAGGCTCTGTGCACATCAAAGTACTACAAAATATAGCAAGAGCTACATTTATCGAGTGCTACTGTATATTGGAAGAAAAGTGGAGAGTTTTACCTACATAATTTCACTTCATCCTTATAGCAGAAAGCATAACCCCCATTTTACTGATGAGAACACTGAGGCACAGTGAGGTTAAATAGATTGCTCCTGTTTTCGTAGCCAGGAAGAAGAAACAGCAGGTGTCCGATGAGGCTAATGCCTATAACTTCCAAGTTAGGTTGATACATATTTTTTTTCTTGTAGAACAATATATGACTCCTGCATCCTTTCCAGATAAGCTGATAACGCAGGCTGGCTGTATTAACCCATTCATTTGGCACTGCAGGATGAGGTCCAGACTCCGCAGAGTGATACAGGAGGCTGGGCAGAGTCCAAACCCACACCCTCCTCTCAAGACTCGGCCTCCCACACCCGGTGCGTCTGCCTGCAGGTATTATTTTCAGTTGCCTGAAGCACTGGGACAGCTTTTGTAGGTGGTGGTGTCTGGCTCAAGTGAGGACCTTCCCCCTCTTCTCCTCCTGGCTGACTTCTTACCGTCCTTCCAAAATGAGTGTGAGTATCACCCCCCTTCCCCCTTTCCTAAGCTGAGAAAAAAATGCAGACAATACCACCTGACACACCAGGTGGCTCCAGGGCCTCTCTGTAGACCATCATAGCTCTTCTCCGCACACAATAAAATTGTGGGATACTGATTCCTTGTCCAGGGCTTTCCTCCAAATCCCACACCCTCATCCCCTTTCATCATCTGGAAGGACCCGGAAAAGGGGGGGGGGGACAAGCTCTGATCATCACTAGTGATGGACTCTTGTAGCACCCTAAGGACACCCTGGAGTTTGCACCCATACCTCGAAGTGGCCAGGCTGCTTCCCGTAGCCTCCTTTTAGCAGCCGCTCTAAAGGAAAAATATAGTCAATGTTTAAAAAGTACTCAATAAATTTGAGACTTCTGTGGGTATCACAAACCAAAACAGCTATTCTATTAGAACAATACCTAACACTTTCGTAATTGAAAAATTAAAATAGCTGTAGCCACTGCTACTTCATACTGTATGTTGTAATTACGCGTGGCAGTGTGTTTCTGTGTTGTAATCGACTTCGAGTTGTGGGCCACCCAGCAGGGAGGTGCGTGCTTTGTGCAAGTGGACAGGATGCCAATTTGGAGGACCTGGGTTTCATTTTCTGGTTGGGTGATGGGGCCAATACCCTCTTTCCCTGGAGCTTCTCTTTCTTTCGGGGTAAAAATGGCAGGAACAGGGGAGCCTCCCCTGCATTGTCTGAGAGGCCAGATGACAGCACGGTTGTGAAAAGCGCCCTGTGCGCGGTCGCCTGCCCTCCAGGAGGGGGGAACATGGTGGTGATATTCCCGGGAAAGTCAGAGCAACTTCCACCGTAGACGCTGCCCAGCAGCAGCAGCAGCAGCAGCAGCAGCAGCAGCGCAGCGGGAAAACTCGCGCAGCAAAACCCTTTTGGAAGAAGCAGAGGAGGACTCCTAGGGCAGGGAGGGAGGCGGAGGGAAGGAAGGAAGGAAGGAAGGAAGGAAGGAAGGAAGGAAGGAAGGAAGGAAGGAAGGAAGGAAGGAAGGAAGGAAAAGGAAGGAGAATCGCAAATCAAACCTCGTGGAGACTCTCCTTGAAAGGTTACGGGATGAAAAATTAACTTGGCACGGCTGGGGGTGGGAGTGCGGACGGCTGCCCCGGGTGCCCCCCGTCTTCAGCCCGCGGACACTTTTCCTTCCCCAAAGCCATTTTAGTCAAAGGTCATGTGTGAGTCTTGTCAAAGGCCAGCTTCCAATGGAATCATTGTCCCCCGGGACAGCGGCCCCCTGACTACATCTGCATTGGAGAAATCCCAAAAGCAAACGGCCCAGTGCAAACAAGAGCAGCCCGGGGCGGCCGTCCCGGGGCAGAGCTCACAGGTCCGCCGGCCCCGCCGCAGAGGCCGCGCCCGCAGCGCCCAGACGCCCGCAGCATGACCCGCCGCGCCGATCGGGTACGGTAGGCGCCTCTCCCTCCCCCGCCTCCGTCCTGGGGCTCCCGAGCCCGATCCGGATCTGCCGGAAAGAGGTCCCCGTTGGGCTGCGTTCCCGTGCACTCGGCTGGAGCGATTTCCAGGCGCGCAGGCTGCAGAGCTTAGCTCGTTGCGAGGTCTCCTTGCCAGGGAATGTTTGGGTTTGTGAATACTGCGTCTCTCCTTTCTGCAAAACGAGCCGGGGGAACGCGCGGGGAGGGAGCGCGGACGGATCTCGGTTCACCCAAGGCTCGAACCCGTGCCAAGTGGGAGCCCTACCCGCCGCCGCACCCACCCACCCCCACCCACCCCCACCCCTGCTCCGCCCCGCGCTGGGCACAGCCAGGCCCAGGGGGCTGCGACTGGTCTCCTCCAGGGCCGCGCCGCAGGCTCCGCGGGGTGCTTATTACCTGCTGCCCAAGGGCTTTGCAGGAAGGATGGGGATTTTCGAAGCCCTCGGTGTCAGTCACGTTCTCTGGGATCCTACTGCCGTGCCGCAGAGGGCCGGGGCCCCTCCCGGGCTCCACTAGGGAAAGATTTGATTGGCGTGCACGCAGCCGGGGCAGCCAGTCCTTGGGCCCTTTGTACTGCACTATTTGAACAAGTCTTTCAAACGGATCTGGCTAATTTTGGATGAGGGTTCGAGGGAGCCTGGGGTCTCAGCGGAGCAGGGGGTGCTTTGGATCCGGACTTGGAAATGTCCCAGGGCAAGCAGAGCAGGTGGGGAGGATCGGAAGGGGCAGGCGGTGGGTCAAAGGGTTTCCATTGCCGCGCTGCCACGCTCTGGTTTCATTTTAACAGGTTAAGCCCAGAGCCATTTCTCACTGATAAAGGGAATGAAAACAAAAGCCTTTCTAGCGCTCAGCGGGACGGAGAGAGAAGCCGGTGGTGGTATCCGTGTGTGTGTGTTTATCGCACCCTCGGCTCCACAGAGGAGAGACGAGGCGCTCCGCACTTGAGTTCATTAGATGTTAATTGCGCTTCTGCTCTTCCCCCACCAAACTTCTGGAAAGAGGTGGGTGTCGCCGGCGGTCTGCACTCCCTCGCTACCCAGGTACCGCGTCCCACCCCTTCAGCTGGCAGCTACCCTGCGCTTCCGAAAGCCAAAGCTTGGTCAGGGCCCCCAAACACCTCTCTGAACCGTAGAGCGAGTTCAGCTTTCTCCTGGCTTCTCTGCCTCAGTTCCAGCACGTTGGTGGTCCCCTCTCCCACCCGCTCTCTATCTCATGACTCTCTCCTGGACTCCCTCTGGCATCCTTGGTGCCCATTTCATGCCTCTAAAGGTCTTCCCTTTTCAGCAGCAGTGTGGGCACATCCCTCCGTTCCTTGATCCTCTTTCCTTTTCGTCCCATTTCCAAGGAAATGTCATCCACTCCCATGGCTGCCACCATCACATGCAACTCTATGACTTATCCTGGTCTTTCTCCTAAATACCAACCTTTTGTAAGGGACATCTCCACTTTGATGTCCCGGGGAGCACCTTAAAACCATCATGTTCAAAACAAAATTTGTCTTCTCCCTCCTTCTCCTAGGCCCGGTCCTCCTCTTCCATTCGCTGCTACTCAAATGGCATGCCCACCATCCAAGCCAGACACAGCAGACTCATCCTAAGTGGCTTCCTCTCTTTCATTCACACCTGGTGGGTCACCAGGTCTCTACCTGCACCGAGTCTCTCTTTTACCCACTTCATACAATTCACACACATCCCTGCCTCTCCATCTGACTTGCCACTGTTTTAGTCAAAACCTGTAACACCCCAAATTCCATTGTAGTCAAAATTTCCCACTGGTAGGCCAGGACTACCCATCCCACACCCTCTATCTGGTCACCGTACCATGTCCAATGATCTCTCTAAAATGCAAATATCATCATACAGATCTTTTTGGAAAAGTCTTCAGTACAGTCCTATTTTTCCCTGTTGAGTTGGTGTGCACAGGTCCTCCACGACTTGCCTTTTACCCTCCCCTGCAATCTCATCTCTTATCCTGCACTTCCTCTCCACATTTTATGCACATTGTTTGCAAATTTAGGCATATTAAACTATTTACGAAACATGACTTTCCTCCTTGTCCTTCTCTTGGGTCTGTGTCTATATTTTTCCTCAGAGACTCAGCCGAGAGCTACTTTCTCTTGGAAACTACCCAGACCATCTGCTCCCCATCTTCCGGAATGGGTTAGGTGGCCCTCCCATATTCTTCCAGAGCTTACTTTATTCCTTCTGTTAGAGCATTTACCATTCCTTCTTGCACACATCTATTTTTTTTCGTCTGTCTCCTCCTGGCCCGTAAAGTGCTCTAGGGCAGGGATCAGCCCTTTTTCTTAGCATCCTGAGAGCCTATAACCTGGCCCCAACTGGGATGCTCAGTGAATGAGTGTGAATTCTTGTGAAGTTCTTGTCAGTGACTATTATGTTCAGGCATTGAATAGGGTGATAGAGATACAATCTATAAATACAGGATGGTAAAGGGTGAAGAGCGAAGTTCACCCATGATTATCAGGAAAAGGCATAGTCTTCACCTTTTTAACAAAGGAAGGGTTTAGACTTTCTGAGTATTTGAGATAATCCCCCACGTCTCCAGTTCTACTAGCTCTCTCTCCAATCCACGTCTCAACTAATGAGTTTCTCTGATTGCTACCTGCATGTATCCTAACCTTGTTCCAGACCAGTTTTGCTTTGGCTTTGTGAAGGTGAAGGAATCCTTTCAGCAGGAACCTGCCATGGAAAGAAGGTCCTGAAGGCCAAGATAGATGGGCTTCTAGGAGAGCCTTTTGATAGGCTGCTACCAAAGATACAAGCTGGTATCTTCCGAAACCAGAGGAAGTCTGCAAGGCCTCAGAAGGGCCCAATGGATGAGATCTTTAAGGGTGACTTGAGGGTGGTAGGGGCTTGGGGAGACTAGAGAGGAGAAAATGCAGCTTTGGTTTTCCAAAGAGAGAAATATGTGCATCCAAAATTCTAGACAGAGGTTGAGTGATGATTAAATTCTATAGAGAGCTATTGAAACTCAAGTTGTTCTTGTTTGGGGCCATGGTTCTTTTGAGATTTGGATGAACATTACTCTTCTCAGCAAAAATGGACAATATACAGCACAGGACACTTTCTGTAAGCTTTTAGGAGGTTCATACAAGTCCAGTCTTAGATTCCTTTCAGTTGACATGAACTCAGGTTAAGAATCTCTAGTCAAAGGTAAAAAAAAAAAAAAAAAAAAAAAAAAAAAAAAGTCTCTAGTCAAAGGATTAATTCATTCCACAGATATTTGGGAGGGTAGGTGGTGATTAGTAGGAGCCAGCATACATCTAATTAAGCATATTTTCTCTTTTGAGAGAATCCCAGTGTAATGTGTGGTATTGAATGTGAAGTCACAGGACGTGGGCTCACATTCCTGCTCCGGCACTTGCTAGTTGTGTGACTTTCTTTCTGAGTCATAGTTGTATTAGGTATTGAAAAGGGATAATAGGTGTCAGGAATTTTAACTAAAGTAAAGCACCTGGAATATGGTATACCTAATTATGATCAACCAATTCAAAACCTTGATTTCAGGAAGGGCCCAGATCTTACAATCTTCTTCTGGATTAGAAGGATGCATGTGAGCTAAATTAATACCTGGTTGAATGCATTTGTTAAAGGCTATTGGACTAATGGGTGGATGTCTTTAGTGGTATGCTGTGGGCTCTGTCCTTATCCCTCTTTTATTCAATATCAGTGATATCTACGAAGGCATAACACATTGATCGCATTTGCTTAGAAAAAAGCATAAGGGTTAAGAGTCCAAAAGCTATCAATCAGTCGTAGTCTATTTTGGCTTTCTATGTTGTGGGGAAGTATGCAGAAATAGATATAAAATGTGTTGTGCATGGATCATAACAGTCAATTGCAAATCATTGGGTGTATCTGTGCAAGAGAGAGAAGAGCAAGAAAGGGGTGGAAGAGTAAGAGGTAGAGAGAGGAAGAGGAAGAGAGAGCGGGGAAGAGAGGAGGGTTAGAGGGGCAGGGGGCAGGAAGTGACAGAGAGAGAAAGTTTAAGATAAAAGCCATGGCTTCATATAGTGGAGGTTTAGGAGTTTAAACTGACAATAAAATCAATAGTGAGAAGTTTTCTCTAAAATGTTAGGTTTTACATCTTACACTGTTGGTGGGAATGCAAGCTGGTGCAGTTGCTCTGGAAAACTGTGGAAGTTCCTCAAGAAGTTAAAAATAGAGCTACACTATGACCCAGCAATTGGGCTACTGGGTATTTACCTCAAAAGATACAAATGTAGTGAAACGACAGGACACCTGTACTCCAATATTCATAGCAGCAATGTCCACAATAGCCAAACTGTGGAAGGAGCCACGATGTCCTTTGACAGATGAATGGATAAAGAAGATGTGGTATATATATATATATATATATATATATATATATATATACACACACAATGGAATATTACTCAGCCATCAGAAAGGATGAAATACCTAGCATTTACATGGACGTCTATGGAATAGGAGGGTGTTATCTGAATGAAGTAAGTCAATCAGAGAAAGACAATTAGCATATGGTTTCACTCATATGTGGAATATAAGAAATACTGAAAAGGACATAAGGGAAGGAGGGGAAACTGAGTGGTAAAAAATTAGAGAGGAAGACAAACCATGAGAGACTCAACTCTGGGAAACAAACAAAAGGTTGCAGAAGGGGAGGTTGGTGGGGGATGGGGTAACTGGGTGATGGGCACTAAGGAAGGCACATGATGTGATGAACACTGGGTGTTATACTATATGTTAGCAAATTGAATTTAAATGAAATTTAAAGAATGTTAGGTTTTATTTAAAAAGGTATAGAATAGAGAAAATGAAAGGTGACAGTCATTCTCCTCTGTGTTGTGCAGAC
This sequence comes from Canis lupus dingo, assembly GCF_003254725.2. Taxonomy (NCBI): domain Eukaryota; kingdom Metazoa; phylum Chordata; class Mammalia; order Carnivora; family Canidae; genus Canis; species Canis lupus. Next base: position 18,886,469 of record NC_064255.1, on the reverse strand, counting down.
TATATCAGAATAATTGTATTTAGTTCTGGTTGATACATATGAATCCATGAATACATTAGCATATGTTATATACCAATCATTGTACCAGATGCTGAAGATAATGGGGCTAAAAGAGACAGACTTGCTTTCATGGAGTTCACAGTATACCAAAGGTACTAGAAGAATAAGCAGATAATTTAAATTCAATGTTAAACTTGCTTTAATAGGGGAAATTTAGGTCTCTGTGGAACCACCTTACAAGGCATATTTAATCCAGATTTAGCAGGACCAGGGTAGCCTTTTTAGAGGAAATCAAGTTTAAAGTGAGACCCAAAGGCTGGGCAAAGATTCTCAAGGTCAAAGTGGTAAAGTGAAGTGAGTTCCAACCATAGGTTGGACCTTCAGTAGGCAGAGAGCAAGAGGTCCCTTCAAGGGACTGAAATAGGTGTTGCAGGGGGATAAGGGAATGAGAGAGATGAGATTGAGTGGTGATAGGGGCTAGACCTTCATGTAGTGGAGCTGTAATTGATCCTTAGGAGAACAGGGAATCATTAAGGCTATGAGGAGGGCAGGGTCCCCATCAGTTTTGTGTTTTGGAAAGATCATTCTAGCTGCAGAATGGACAATGGATTGGAGGGATGGTTAATGAGAGGGAGGTGTTGTGGCAATGTAAGCAAGTGAGGATGGTGGCCCCTACCCCCATGGTAAGGGGAAGAGGACAAGAGTGGAACAATTCAAAAGCTAACTAGGAGATATAAAGCAAATAGTGAACTGCAGGAATGTGTTGGGAAGGGTGGCTGCAGGACATCTGCCTACCAAGCGGAAGATCGAGAGGACTATGATGTCTATCTTTACATCCTTCACTCTCATGTAGAAGTGAGATTGGCATTGCACTCATTTCTCTGAGATGGCAGAGCTGGGCCAAATGGGTGGGAGAAACAGGGAGATAAATTTCAGCTCAGTACAAGGAGGAATTTTCTAACAGAACTCTTTCAAGGCAATGAGCATTTTGTCATAGAGATATTTGAACAAAAACACTTGGTAACTATTCTTGGAAAAGTTGGAGAGGCAGGAAGAGAAGTGGCCAGGCTGGATGGGCACTCACATTTCCTTCCAACTCCAAGATTCCAGGATTCTGTGTGTAAGGTTCTAATCTCAGCTTGGCATTTAAGGGCCAGGGTGATCTGGGCCTTTGTAGAGCGGCCATAGGTCCCGGTTTCCCTGACCAGTCCTAATGTAAGCCTGCTGTCTCCCGGTACCTATTGAGAATTCCCACATTCACTGTCAAAGGGTCTTAATTTGAACAATAAAATTTCTGACGATTCGTCCCCCTGACTTAATATTCCTGCCTGGTCTGCTGGCATCCTATTAGAAATCCTAAGAACTACGCATACTGAACTATATTTGTTACTTTCAGGGAAGAGTCAGCATTTTGCTGCTTGTTTGTTTACTTTTGCCTTTTCTTATATCAGAAACATCCCTCCTCTGTCCAGCCTATTTACCTCATTGAGAATATACTTTTTGAGAATATACTTTTTCATCAAGGCCTGACCTAAATCAAATGTTGAGTCCTTCATTAAGGCCTCCTTTAACATCTTAGGCTGCATGATAGTGTTGAATACATAATTATTTTTATATTTATTTGGTCTCCTTCTATTATCCCCTAGGAGTCCAATACTCCTAGTCCAAGTCCAATAAGATCTTGAAACAGACAGTAACCCTATGGTATGAATAGTGCTATGTCTAAGGTAAATGCCTTTCAGAAGGATATAAGTGAGGCATGCATTTTATTGGAAAAAGTTATATAAAGAAAGTACCAAGGAGGAACAAAAAATTGTCTACAATATCAGGATCTAGAGATAAGTATATTAACACATGGGTAAATACCCACCTATACCTTTATGCGCATGTAGCATTAAAATCAGAATCGTGCAAATCTTTCTGTAACCTATTTTTCACTTAACATACCAAGAGTATTACTTCATGACATTATATATTTTTCAAAAACATAATCTTCAATGGGTGCATTGTGTCCCATTTTGCTGCCTCATGATTTGTTTAACTCCTCTTGGTGGATATCAGACTGTTTCTACTTTATTGATGGTACAAATAATGTTATGATTATCCCCTAAGACATATGTCCATGTACCCATACATCTGTTCTTTATGGGATATTTTAAATTTCTAAAATGACAGGACAGTTTATGACTAAAATAAGGATACTGAGTTGCTATGAAAGTAAGAATTAAAGAAAGGCCTAATTTTACTTTACTTTTTTTTCTTTTTAAAAAAGATTTTAGAGAGAAAGAGAAAAAGAGAGAGAGTGAGTGAGCACATGCGGGGCAGGGAAGAGGGAGAGAGAGAATATCCAGCAGACTCTCCACTGAGCATGGAGCCTGACATAGGCCTTGATCTCAGAACTCTGAGATCATGACCTGACCCAAAATCAAGTCAAACTTAAGCCAATGGAGCCTCCTAGGCACCCCCAATTTTACTTTTAAAAATTTCATTCCAATTCCATGTTATATAGATGTACAATATATAACATTTTTTATATGTGTGTATATACTTACTAGCTTTTTTTAATTTAATGAAGGCATCTGATTTGGAAATGTGTCAATAACCAGCAAGCTTGATGCAGAAGTGAGAAATAGCCAATAGATATGTTTCTTAAAGAATTGAGTCTGAAGTCTAAAAACTTCAGCACTTCTGTCAGTGTAACAAATTTTTATTCCCAAGCTAAATAAAAGGAAAAATGATGAGATGTATGTTACAGGATAAAGATAATTCTCTAAAATGAAAGAGACTGCCTAATGTTTCACTATCTAGAGAAGATATATGAGTGGCCGTGGCTTTAGATCTTTATTCTGAAGCAAATAATTTATCAACTTAGACACTCAGCAAGCAGGTAGGTCTCCATTGTAGAGTGAAATATTTTCATTTGAGAAGCAGACCTTGGTTAGGAAACACCGTGAATCAGTTTGGTGATTTTTTAACAAGGTAGATGAAAGATGTTGTTATGGGTTAAATTATCTCTCTCCCTTGACCCCTAGTTGAAGCCCTAACTCCGAGTACCACAGAGTGTGACTTTATTTGGAAGTCAGGACAGAATTAATAGACTATATATATATATATATATATATATATATATATATGATATATATATGAGATAAACTATATATCTTTCTATCAACTAGATAAACTATATCTCTATCTATCTATCAACTATATAGAATTATTATAGGAATTGGCTCACATGATTATGGAGGCCAAGAAGTCCCAAGATTTGTTGCCTGCAAGCTGGAGAATTTAGAAAACTGGTAATGTATTTTAGTTTTAGTCCAAAGCATGGGAGGCTGATGGTGTAAATCCCAGTCTAAGTTCAGAGGTGTGAGAACCAGGAGCATAGATATGTGAGGGCAGAAGAAGATGGATGTCCCAGCTCAAGCAAAAAGAGCAAATTTGCCCTTCCTCCACTTTTTTGTTCCATTCAGGAGCTCAGTGGATTGGATGATGCATTGGTGAGGGTGATCTTTACTCAACTGACTCAAATGCTCAGATGCTAATCTCTTCCGGAAACACCCTCATAGACATACCCAGAAATGCTTTACCAACTATTGGGGCATCCCTTAGTCCAATAAAATTGGCACATAAAACTAACCATCACAGGGTCTTCACAGAGGTAATAAGTAAAGTGAGGTTATCAGGGTGAGTCCTAATCCAATAGGACTGGTGTAGTTATAAAGAGGAGAAATTTGACCCAGAGATACATATAGAGGGAAGAGAATGGGAAGAAACATGGGGAAAATATGGCTATCTACAAAGCCGAGAAGAGAGTCCTAGAAAGATCCTTCCCTCACAGCTCTCAGAGGGAACCAACCCTGCCGACACCTTGATTTTGGGCTTCCAGCCTCCAGCACTGTGAGTCAATAAATTTCTGTTACTTAAGCCATTCAGTATGTGATACTTTGTTATGGCTTACTACAGACTTAAATTAATACAGATTTCATGAACACTTAATTCCCCTGGCATGGTTTCAGCTGGTAACACTCAATACATTATTTTGCTCTTTGGTCACCAGAGATCCTGCTGTTATTTATAGGAATGATAGATGATAGTGTATTGCTGGTCCCAGTTAGCAAAGCATTTCCATATCCATCATCTCCTTTGATCCTGACCAAAGAGAAAAGATGATAATTCTTATAACTGCTTTAGGGATAGGAATTGGAAGTTCAGAGAGATTCAAGACTGCACAGGTTGGAAGTGGTAGAAACTCAAAAATAGACCTTTTGATACTAAATGCTGTACTATTAATTAAAACACAGTGCTTTTCACCTTCATGGACATGTCAAATATCATCTTTTGTCTTTAAATTTTGAAAAGACATGGGTTGTGACATGCTGAGCCACATTTCTTTTTTTTTTTTTTTTTTGTCTTCTAAATCCCCTGAAAAGATTTTATAATCCTACTTGTTGGAAGATATCTGATGCCTGGAGGCACCTACTCCTCCCACGTCTTCATTATCAAATATTTATCAGGAATTTAGACGCCTATGTTTATGTGTGCAGAATATTTCTTCTCCACTCAGAAGCTTTGTTTACTGACAAACCAGGCTTTCTTAGTACACAGTTTGATTGCTGACAAATCCAATGGCAAAACTTTGGACGTGTTGGATATAATTGGGTTTTTCCATCATTAATACTGCTCAGATATTAATTCAACAGAGTGATGTGAGGGGTGCCTCACAGTTTCCAGAAGCTGCTTGACTTTAATCAGCAGGAACAAATGCAAGATTATTGCACTTTTTTCCTTGGGTGACCTAAGCTTGTTCTTGGCATCTGTGAGTGCAGAGCACTGGTTGTCTCATAGTGTTTCAGTGGCTTCTACCCAGGGGACTTATTAGTTTTGAACCTTGGGGATAATTCCATAAGAATGTAATTCTTTTCCTCCCTGAAGGAACAAAATGTTGCTTGTGTTGGGTTATTCTTGTTATGTGACAAAAAAAAGTGGCTTTGAAATTGTGGGATTATAGAGGTCCATAGGTAAGGTTGTCAGATTTAGGAAAAAACAGACAAGCAAAACAAAACAAACAGCAGTAACAACAGAAAACCCCAGGATTCCCCAGATTTCATTTTCAAATAGTCAATGAATACTTTTTTAGTTTAAATATGTCATAAATATTGAAAATACTAAAAAACTATTGTCTCTGAGAGCCCAACCTATAAAGTAATATTAGGGGTAGAGTGTTGGTAATTTTCAATATTTCAAAAAAGTCTGTGAAAGTTATACATTTAACCAAGTGAGGCTTCAGAGATTTCCTGACAATGTTAAATTTACTTGATTTTGGTTGGGATTTTTTTTGACCCAACTTGAAAGCACTGGTCATCTCATGCTGAAACCATAATTATACTATCTTTTTTGATGACATGTATTCTAAGGATCATGCACAGCACATACATCCTCTCGTGTAATCTTCAAAACCAAAAGTTGGCAAACTATAGCCTGTAGGCCAAATCTGGTTGCTGCCTATTTTGTAAATAAAATTTTATCGGAACACAGTTAACCTCCTTTGTTTCTGTAAAGTCTGTGAATGCTTTCACACTGTAATAGCAAGTTGAGTAGTTTTGATAGGAATCATTGCATTGGCCTGCAAGACCTAAAATATTTATGATCTGGACTTTTACAGGAAAAGTTTGCCTGAACCTGCCCAAAACTACCCTTTGAAGGAATGACTGTTATACTCATTTTTAGAATGAAAAAAAAAAAAAAAAAAAGTTAAGATCTGAAGAGGTTAAATGACCTGGCAAGGTCTTACAGCTCTTAGGAGGCCAGGGCCATATGCACAAATGACTGGGGTGTCTCACAGTTCTTAGAATTTGACCCAAAGTCTGTTGAATTCCAAAACCTCTACTCTTTCTACAGCTGATCTGAAGGCTGATTGTAGATTACATTTGTTGTAAATGGGCATAACAATGGGGAAACTGATTTGTGATTTCTTATTAAATGCTTTTCGTCTCAAAGACAAGGCAGACGGGATGGGTTGTGGTTAAGCGCTCAGGCTCTGTTTAAATCCCATCTCTACTGCTTCATTTTTCTGTACCTCCATTTCTGCCATTCATAAATTACAGATGATAATAGTATCTATATGCATGATTGTTACTCAGGTTAAATGAGATGATGTCTAAGAAGAAATTAGAAGAGTACATGACATGCAGTCCACATGACATTTGCTACTTTTATTTCCAATAACTATTATTTCTTTTCTTTTTTTTTAAAGTTTTTATTTTTATTTATTCATGAGAGAGAGAGAGAGAGAGGCAGAGACATAGGCAGAGGGAGAAGCAGGCTCCATGCAGGGAGCCCAACATGGGACTCGATCCCAGGTCTCCAGGATCACACCCCGGGCTGAAGGCAGCGCCAAACCGCTGGGCCACTGGGGCTGCCCCAATAACTATTATTTCAAAGTAGGGGTTAAAAAAGAATTTGGAAAAGTTGGGAACATCTGCCATGGTTGGTAGACAGATCACCTCAACCAGGAAGCCTACAGAGCGCAGTGACCCCTGGTTGTTGGATAACAGCTAGGAAAGATGCTCTTCCAGCTTCTCTGTGACAGATGTCTTTGGCCTGAGCATGTCTTTTAGTCCTTGGCTGGCCACTTTTGCCTTGGGAAGGCGTGTTGTGAGATGTTACAGGATGTTCATCCAGTGCTCGCTGGATCCTAAACCCCTTATTACTATTACCCCTGATTATTTATAGTCTTAACATCCACTCCCAGTGGCTCCAAATGGACTAAAAATGCAGTCAGGCTGCCAGAGAATGACCTTCCTAAATAACACAAGACAAGCAATTTTCCCAAGAAACACCTCAATCTATAATTTGATCCTTCGGCAAAAACAAGAAATTAAAAACAATAACAACAACAACCCAGTTTTTACCAGTATTCTCACCCTCCAAAGCAAATTTTGTCTATGGAGTCACTAGGAATAAAATCTGCATGTAGAACGTATTTAGCATATTAGAATAGCCTTGATCTTTGGGGAGATTAGGGGATAAAGTTATTCCCTGAGAGTGATGGGAGGCTTTTCCAGGCTTGAATAGTCTGGAAAAATTTTCCACATTGTTTACAAACCCTTGAATGGCTAGTCAACATAAAGTAACTAATGACATGGCGGAGGCTCCTGGAGGCTTCTTTACTCAAGTGAAGTGGTTTCAGTATGGGGACATGAGCAACAGGGTTTTGGGTGTGTGGGGACAGGGACAAGAAATTGGCATTATTTTTATAAGGTTGAGGCTTAGCACTCCTCGAGGATCTAGAGAATTCTTCAGAACTCTCGCCTTGGAGGCCAGGCCAGGAAGGGACAGAAGAGAAGGCCCCAGCCAACCCTGCCACCATTGCATTGAGAGTGAAGCTGCGGGACACTTCCCTGCTCCCTTTTTCTCTTCTGTCTGAATCCCCTACACTCTGGTTACAATTTCCTTCCTCTTTCTTCACCTTCCTCTTCCTCTGTTAATTTGTTCAACCAATGTTAATCAAATGGCTCTGTGTGCCAGGTACCTTGCCAGGATCTGGAGAAAAAAAGGGAAGGGGCATAGACTCGCTAATTTTGTGGAGCTTGCAGTCCAGTGGGAGAGGCACACATGCCAGGAGTTAGGCTAAGTATGACAAGACAAAAAGATGAGGGGGGAAAGGGAATGACAAGCTGACCAGGGAGCAGGCAGCCTGGTCGAGGCTCTTGGAGCTGAGAACTGAAGAAGGCTCACAAGAGTGGTCAAGTCCAGTGAGTTAGTTTCCACCCTCATCCAGCTGGGAAGTGACAAAGTGAAGTTTGAACCTAGGTTTGCCTGACTGTTAAGAACTGTCTACTTTTCCCTAAATCTTAACCAAAAAGGAATTATACCTACTTTCAAAATGTCTCCATTTAGCTGTGATGTACTCTCACGAAGCAACTTGAACAATACGAAGGGAAATCATTCATTCATTCGCCCAGTCTAATCTCGGACTATGGGTTAGCCACAATGTGCGTGCAAGTGCAAAGTGCAGCTGTGAACACCAAGCCGGGGAGTGTTGAGGAAAGCATTGTTAGGCTGGAGTTGACGTGATGCAGCAAGTCCGCAGGCCCTTCAAATCCATTACAATGCCCCCTTTACTCCATAGGGTCGGCCCTCATTAAAATGCAGGCCATGTGCCTCCTGCTGCTGTATTCCTTTCATTCCTAAACAAACACCAGTGTAATAAAGAGGCAAACAGAGCCATGTGAGACCCAAGTTTGCCTGGGAATGCAGGTATTTCCAAGAGGTTAGGCTGACGGTAGCAGGTTGCCACTGCACCTGTGAGCTCTGAATGTCACTTGGCACCCTGGGGTTCAAGGGTAATGTTGCCCACAGTACTCATTATACACCGGGACCCACTGCCAAGCAAGGTCGAAAAGGTCTGAATAGTGGAGTGGGCAACCATCCATCTGTCTCTCTGGGGAATGCGGCTGGTCCAGATGCAGAAAGTTCAACACTTTCTGTGCCAGATGCTGGAGAATTTTCAAGAGATGGTGAAGATGCAGTCCCTGTCCTCAAGAAACTTTGAGTTCAGTGAGAACTTTGGGCAAAACAGACACACCAGAGGAGGCAAGGTGTGGTGGAAAGATCAGGGACTTTGAGCCTTTCAGACTGGGTGTAAATCCTTTCCCCACTACTTACTGTGTAGCTGTGAGCTATTTATCTCATCTTTCTGAGTCTTGGTTCTTCACTCACAAAATAGGATTCTTTACTTCACGGGATTTTGTAAGGTAATTATATATTACCTTCATAGATGATAATTATTATAATTGTTGTTATATCTATTATTGTCATTATCAGAATGTAGCAGATTCTTGTTTTGACATTGGATGACTTTTGGCAAATTATTCAAACTCTTCATCTATAAAATAGGATAATCCTAATGGCTTTGTGTGGTTCAAGGGCGGAGGTCTCTCATTGTTCCCAGCACCCTGTTTTATTCTTTATTCATAGCTTTCATCACTAATTGACATATTCGTATATTTTATGTCTTTTCCATCCAACAAAATGTAAGCTCCCTGAGCCGACATTTGGGTTATTTTGTTAATTGCTGGTGTCTTTTCCGCCTAAAACAGTATTTGCTGTGTAAATGATGAACAAGTGAATGAGTGCTAAACCCTATGTTAAATGTTTGGCTTGTGGTTGACTCCCGGTAGGGGTTACTGTGCTCATTGCCATTATTATGATGAGAATATGTTGTGTGCAGAGAGAGGAACCAATACAGAAAGTTTGCTCCCAGCTCCGTCAGGCGGCGATCTTTGTCCTTAGTACTGGCATCACATCAACTGTGTTGTCGTTGAGTAAAACAACTGGGTCATTGTCAATAGTAAGGTCACATGAGAGTAACTGCAAAAATAAGAGTTAGAGAATTTTTGTCAATTCTCAGGAAGAAGAGGAAACAACAGCAGAAAGGGAGAGAAGACTGGGAAAAGGAGAAAATGGCATCTTTTGCAAAGGGCTCTGTTACCTGAGGCCATCAGCTACAGGCTAGGACTGAGCTCACCCAGCTCCAAACCTTGAAGGCATGCAAAACCAGCTGCTTCAGAGGATGCAGTAAGAATGCATTGGTATAACGGCTTTAACCTGCAGTTGGTGCCAAAATGAGAAACTGTCCTTTACAGAGTCTGTTCTGTATCTGAACTTAAAAAAAAAAAAAAAAAGATTTATTTATTTATTTGAGAGAGAGAGAGAGAGAGAGAGCAGGGGGAGGGGAATCGGGAGAGGGAGAGAGAGAATTTTAAGCAGACTCCACTCTGAGCATGGAGCCCAACATGGGGCTTGATCCCATGACCCTGAGATCATGACCTGAGCTGAAATCAAGAGTTTGACGCTTATCCCACTGAGCCACTCAGGCACCCCTGTATCCAAACTCTTAAAGGCACTAAGAGAAAACCCTCTTCAACTGCCCTCTACATGTGAGATTGGATGACTTTCTTTAAAAAGTAATAAACTAAATGTATCATAGCATAGTGGACTATAATAGAAGTATTTACTTAGAAGCTAGATTCTGGTTATGCAGATCTGAATTTGAATGAATTTTCATAAACTTGGGCAAATTACTTAAAATTTACTAAATTACTTCTGTGAGCCCCTGTCAAAAAGAGAAACTAATATGTACTTTGCAAGACTTTGAGGGAATTTCTGTGCAATGTCTGGCATATTCTATAGCTGTTATTATTAACAATGAATACTGCAAGGACCTTTTTACTTAATCTCCACAACAACTCTGTGTTGGTATCACTCCCATTTTACATATTTGGAAGCAAAAGTCTAGAGAGCTTTCCTAACTCAGGCCACACAGCTAGGGAGCATCTGAGCTATGACTCTAACCAAGTCCGACAGCCCAGGATTTTAGCAATTAACAAGTTGTATAACATCGCTCATTAGAGCCACAGAAGTTTAGTGAGACAATGTAAGGTCCAGGACTTCTGCATTCTCTTGCATAATACTCTAGTGGCAAGCTGAGGTCACTGTATTTCAACTTTGCAGTCTCTCTCTGTTTACAAAGGATTATAAGAGACCTATAAGGCTAGGAGAGGCAGTATAAGGTCAGCTCGTCTTAGAGCTGTCTTTTAGATCTACCCGGAGTAGATTGCTTCATCTCTTGCTTAAGTCCATCAAATTATTTTGTGAAAGGTGTTTCTCCTTGTCTTAGCCTAGCCCCTCATGTTATCTTTAATTGGCATAAATTAAATTGTGCATGCCAATTATATAACTATCTATAAGTATATATATATACATTTCCTTCAGGGGATGAAATAGTAAGAATAAAGTGTGTATAAGGATCTTTACCTTTCCTTTTGATTTATTCAGAAAAAATAAAAGTGAATTCTGATTATTTAATTTAATTTGAGTACTTCTTTGCTGGTCATTACAGAGAGAGAACTCAGCTAACTAGGAGAGGTTGTTTTTTAATTTTTTTTTAGATCTACTTATTTACTTGAGGGGAAGGGGCAGAGGGAGAAGGAGAGAGAGAATCCCCAGCAGGCTCCCCACTGAGCATAAAGCCCAATATAAGACTCGATCCCACAACCCCGAGATCATGACCTGAGCCAAAATCAAGAGTCAGATGCTTAACCAACTGAGTCACCCAGGCACCCCACCCTAAGAGGGTTTTAAGAAAAGAGAAAATAATAGAAGTCTAGAGTTGGAAAGGACACAAATGTGTGACCAATCTTCCTCTGAATTTCAATACTTTATACCATAATTCTTGACCAGTGTCACCCACTCAGCCTGTTGTTGAATAGTAACCATGAGTTCATTTTTTGTAAGAGAACTCTGGCAGCACCGATTGCTAGAAAGTTCCTCCTATGAGATGAAACATGCTTCTCTGTAACTTCTAGTTTTGCCTGAGGAAGTACACAAAATAAAACTCATATGTCCTGTATTGCCCTTAGAATATTTGAGAAAGACAACCACACCCATTTTCTTCTGTTGAATATGCAAGGCACTCAGACTACACAGGCTCTTCAACCATTGGCCATCAGGGAGGTCATTAAATATCCATTCTCTAAACACCAGAAGGATGAGCCTTTTGAAACAAATCACATCGTGTCACTGCCTGATTAAAATCCCCTCCACTAGCTCCTCATAACACCCAAAATGAAACACAAAGGCTCCACTGTGACCCATGAGGTCCTGCATGAACCAGCACCCAATCGCCTCTTTGAGATCATCTGGGATTCTTCCTCCCATTCCACTGCAGCCACATACTGGCCTTCCTGAACATACTGGGCGGCTCCTACCTCACTTAGGGCCTCCCCACTTGCTGTTCCTTGGCTCTTCCCTCACTTTATCTAGATTTTTGTTCAGATGTCATCTCTGCAGAGAGGCCTTCATTACCACCTGATTGAAAATAGCTGCTCCCTTTATTCTCTGTTCTCTTGCCTTATGCTACATTTCTTCACCCCCCTCATCATCCTGGTTATGCCTTTCTCAATGCTGTCTAGTTCTGTAGTGACCTACTAAAATGAGACATCCAAAATGAACACAATCCAGATGGGAGTCCAGGCCTGCCAGGCTCAGCTGAACTTTTCTTTCTTGGATTGGGCAGTAATTGTCTACTAAAGCAACCCAAGATATAATGAGGTCATTTAGAGCTGTGGTCAAGCATGGACTTCTATAGAACTCGCAGGTAACAAAAACTCCTAGCTCTCTTTGACAAAAATTGTTACCAGAGAAACAGCTAAAGGGACAGGAAGATGGAACTTGTCTCCATTATGCTGTTCAAATATCATGTGCAGAAAGACAATCTCAGAAGCATAAGTGGCACAATTTATAAATTTTATCTATAATGCATCTGACAAAAAAATCTGCGAGGTAAGAGGGCTCCCTGGTGGTGGAGTGGAACAGAGACTGAGTGAGCTGATTCTCAGCATTGCACATGCTGAAAATACCCATACCCCATACCCATTGCACATCTCTATGTCAGAACTCACCAGAATGTGCCTAACAAACTGTTGGCTTCCACATCTCCCAGTTAAAACATACTTTTTATCACAATAACCCTGACGTCCCTGGCACAGAGTGTGCTTTCAATAACCATTAGCTTATGTTGTAGTGACTTTTCATAAAATCTGCCTTGAATCAGTATTATATGAATTTGTAAAACTCTGGTTTCTCAAATTTTAGGGCAATTGTCTGACAATGAGCAGCCTTCTCTCCGAGCTCCTAGGAACCTTGCAGTGACATGACTGTGATGCCCCACCATTCTGGTCAGTCACTTCCTCATTACCAACTGATTCTTTTTTGGGGTGAGAACTAGGTCAGCCTAGAATAGAAATTAATCTGTGGCTTCTGATATGTTCTGAATTAGGAGACATTATCAAGTATTAAGACTTATCAAACATTTATCAGATTCTCTACTTTTAATAGACTCATGTTTCTGCCAGCAAATAGTTAACATTCCTATTCCTTTTAGATCTTGCCAGTTTTATAATCCGCATTATGAAATCATGGAGAAAAGAGGACTTCCTCACTTAATAGGTACTTGAACCTATTGAATCAGGCAGGTTGCCTGATATGTTTGAGCTTGTTTTCTCATATATTGACAAGGATAATACTGTGAAAGTTCTAAAGAAGATTAAATAAGGCAACATAGTGTATATAAATGTCTCTAGTATGTTGTCTGGCAAAGAGCAGGGACTATGAAATTATTAGCTACCACTTACGGAATGTCTGCTTCATGCCATGTGTGGTACCATTCATACATACTTGCTTTTCCCTTTCTCTCCACCCTGTCTGAGCTGTTATATCTCTCCTAGTCCAAGGTACATTAGCTCTACGACCTTGCCTATGAGCAGCCTTTCAGTTTTACTGATCACAAAGTAGGAAGAGTGAGTGAGTATTGGTTCTTTCTCATAGGGCTTTTTTCTTTTTCCTTAAAGAAGTGTTCTTCAAATGCAAGACATTTTTAAAAATTGAAGTATAATTGGGATGCCTGGGTGGCTCAGTGGTTGAGCGTCTGTCTTTGTTCAGGCAGTGATCACAGGGTCCTGGGATAGAGTCTGGCATTGGGCTCCCTGCAGGAGGCCTGCTTCTCTCTCCGCCTCTCTCTCTGTCTCTCATAAATAAATAAATAAAATCTTTAAAAAAAATTGAAGTATAATTGGCATGCAACAGGATATAGTTTCAGGTGTCCAACAGAATTGATCTATATGGGTATGTATTGCAAAATGATCACCACAATAAGTTTAGTTGACATCTGTCAGCAAACATAGCTACAGAATTCTTTTCTTCAAGATGAGAACTTTTAAGATCATACTCTTAAGTATGCAGTATAGTATTATTATTATCTGAAAAATACTGTTCATTTATTTATTCACGAGAGACACAGAGGAAGAGAGGCAGAGACATAGGCAGAGGGAGAAGCAGGCTCCCTGAGGGGAAGCCTGATGCAGGACCCCATCCCAGGACTCCCGGATCATGACCTGAGTGAAAGGCAGCCGCTCAACCACTGAGCCACCCAGGTGCCCCGCATATTAATTACAGTCACCATGCTGTACATTATATCCCTATGACTTATTTATTTTCTGTCTAAAAGTTTGTACCTTTTGACCCCCTTCACCCATTTGGCCTCCTCCTCCTCTCCTGCCTCTACGTCTCTGAGCTTTTTTTAGATTCTACCCATTAAGTAAGTTCATTCCGTGTTTGTCTGACTTATTTCACTGAGCATAATGTCCTCAAGGCCCATCCGTGTTGTTCCAAGGCATTGTTCTTGAATTCCCACAACTGTCCCACAGACTCTGATCACAGCATGTTGCCATTAAGATTCAAGCCCCTTGAGATCTGTAGGCGAGAACTGGGTTTTCGTTTTATTTTAAAGTAGAAAGGAAACAAGGACACTTGATTAAAGTACTCTGGCAGAGGCCCCAAAGTACTCTGAAAGAGCTCCTCCTATTTTTAGGACTGTAAAGGGTTTCATCCCACACAGGGGCTGATGAAAATAGGTCCACACCACCACTCAAATGCTTCAGTCCCCATGAATTGTAAGGTTTGGAGGGTAACCGCTGACACCAAGTAGAAGGCATTGACCGGAGAGCTGAAGGTCAGGGTCAATATTCCTTTTCTGTGGGTCTAGAGGCTTTGGAATTTGTCTCACTACAGGGATAATTTCACTAGCTTGCTCCCTCTTTTTAAGCAGCATTTTTTGAGATATAGTTCATAAACTGTAAAAACCTACCCTCTTAAACTGTATGTTTCAGTGGTTTTTGTTACTTCCATGGAGATGTGCAAACATCTCCACTATGTAATTGTAGAATATTCTCATCACCCTCCAACAAAATTTCATACCCAAAGCAGTCACTCCCACATCACCTGACAACTGCTAATCTGCTTTCTTTCTTTATGGATTTGTCTATTCTAGATGTATCATATAAATGAAATAATACAATATGTGGCCTTTGTGTTTGGCTTTTTTTCATTTGATTTTTTTCAAGGTTTATTCATGTTATAATATGCATGTATCAGGACTTCATTCCCTTTCATTGCTGAACACTATTTAATTGCATTGATCTATTTCATTTAGTCTCTCCATTCATCAGTTGATAATTCTGCTATGAACATTTGTGTACAAGGTTTCATGTGGGCATATGTTTTCATTTCTCTAGGTTATACCTAGGAGTGGAAATGCTGGGTCATATGGTAATTCTATGTTTAACATTTTGAGGAACTGCCAAACTGTTTTCCAAAGTGGCTGCACTGTTTTACAATCCTATTGTATATAATATATGAGGGTTCTAATTTTTTTCACATCCTTTCCAACACTTGTTATTGTCTGTTTTTAGTTTTAGCCATCCTAGTGGGTGTGAAGTGGTATTTTATTGTCATTTTGATTTACATTTCCCTAGTGATTAATGCTTTGAGCATCTTTCCATGTACTTATTTTCTATCTGTGTATCTTCTTTCTATAGATGTCTACGCAATCTATTAAAAAATGTGGGTTATATGGGGTCTTTTTTTTACTGCTGAGTTGTAAGAGTTCTTTATATATTCTGGCTGCTAAGCACTTATTAGATATATGATTTGCAAATGTTTTTTCTCCCATGGTGTGGACCACCTTTTCAATTTCTTGCCATCTTGACAATAATGTCAGTCTATGAACATCGATGTCTCCCCGTTTATTTAGGTTTTCCATAATGTATTTCAATGGCATGTACAAATCTAATACTTCTTTTGTTAAATTGATTCATAGTAGTTTACACTTTTTGATACGATTGTAAGTGCAATTGTTTTCTTAATTTCATTTTAGATTGTCCATTGCTAGTGTACAGAAATACAACTGATTTTTAAAAAATATTTAGCTTGCATTGTGCAACCTACCAAAATTTATTTTTTCTAACAGATTTTAAAATAGATTCATTAAGATTTCTTTTTAAAAAAAATATTTTATTTATTTATTCATGAGAGACACACACACACAGAGGCAGAGGGAGAAGCAACCTCCCCACAGGGAGCCAGACATACGACTGACTCTGTCCCTGGACCCTGGGATCACGCCCTGAGCAGACACTCAACTGCTGAGCCACCGAGGCATCTCATAATTCATTATTTCTATATAGAAGTTTATGTTGTCTGTGAATAGAGATAGCTGTATCTGTTCCTTTCCAATTGGAATGCCTTTTGTTTGTTTTCTTGACTAATTGCTTTGGCTAGATGTGCAGTGTTGAATAGAAGTGGTGAGAGAAGACATCCTTGTCTTGTTCTGGATCTTAGGGGGAAAGCATTCAGTCTTTCACCATTAAGTAGGGTGTTAGCTGTAAGTTTTTCATAGAAGTCTTTTCTCAGGCAGAGGAAATTCCCTTCTGTTCCTAGTTTGTTGGATGTCACTAGCTCTTGTTTGCTTGCAAGGGGAATCACAGGAATAGCAGTTTTGCTTCCTCTCCAAGAGGATACCATTGTGCTGCTGAGCATGTGATGATGCCATTCCAGTAGCAAGCATAAACTTCCTTTGAGATTTGTGTTCAAACAAATTCCTTGAGTTGCAGCTCAAATTCTTGGGGCTTTCCAATCCAAATGGAGGGTCTTTGTTGTAGTTCAAACTTGTGCCTTCAAGGCTGTCCCCAGAGTCACCCCATGCTTTACCAAATAAATGCTGCTCATTTTCTCTTGAGGTTGGAGACAATGTGACAAGGGTGGTTTGTAACATTTCCAACTTTAATCTACATATGATCTTTCTAAAAGTAGAGGAATTTTCCTAGAACCTATGCCACTACTAAGCACCTATTATGTGCTCAGCTCTTTACTGAATTCTGAGAACGTGGTAACAGATGGAGTCTTTAGCCTCCTGTACGTAACAATGGCTAATATTTGTACGTTTTCTATGTTTCAAGCAATGAGCTACTTACTTCACATGCATTGGTCTTCACATCAGTTGGTCTTCATATCAACCCTGTGTTATAAGAACGCATATCATTTTTGTTAATAATCCATTGCCTTGGGAAAGGCTATGAGTTGACACAGATTTGGATGAGCACCAAGGAAAGAGGAGGACTTCAGAGCTCAGAAGAAGCATGACCAGATGTGCAAAAATTAGCTTGGACTTGGAATAGGGGAGATGGCTGGTGGGATAGGATCCTGGCTCCCCACTCCTCACTTAAAGTAGAGCAACTCCAAATTTAGATGTTGGTATTCATTTTGAGATCTTATTTGAAAATAAGGTTTTAATGCTTAAAAAGGGGTCATAAACCACTGAATTCAGCCAATAAACCCTCTTTACAGATGCATAAACATGGTCTTGAAGTGACTCAGCTAGTAGATAGGTAAAGAACAAGAATTGAAATTCAATTGAAGTTCCAATTTAAATTTCTTGATACCAAGTACTTTCTTTAACAAACATTTATTGTCTGCCTTTTATACCCCAGAAAATATGCAAAGCTCTATGGAGTGCCAGGATGGCTGGTCCCTGTATTCAAAGAGATCACAAGGGACAGAGAGGCCTAAAAAGGGATTTATAGACAATAAGGGAGCAGAGTGGAGGAGTCCATTGCTCTGTATGAGAGAGGCAAAGTCAGGGAGAGTTTTGCAGAAGAGTGACCCCTGACCTGAATTTTCATGAATATGTTGGAGTTTGCCAGGGAGATTTGGTGGAAAAGGGCATTCCAGGCCAAAGCAACAACATATATTAAAGAATGGATGTGTGAGAGGGTATAACTTAATCAAGGAACAGCAAATATTTCTCTAATTAAAAAATTTACCATTTACCAAACATTCTTCTGTGCAGGCATTGAGCTAGGCAATTTGCACAGATTATTCCATGTAATACTCTTAAGAATCCTTGAGCTGGATACAGATGAGAAAACAGAGTTTTAGGGCAGAGAAGTAGTTTGCCTAAGGGTAATGTAAGGTCTCACAGTTAAACAGAGCTGGGCTCTGAATCCAGGGGACTTAATATTGGATGTAGAATCCTATTTGCCATGCCAACGAGTTTGGATTTTATGCTTTAGGTCAGTGGTTCTCCCAGCTTGCAGCAGAATCGCCTGGTAGGCTTGATTCAGCCAATCTGAGGTAGGGCCTAAGGGTTTGTATTTGTTAACAAGTTTCTAGGTGATTCTGATTCTGCTGGCCCAGGGATCACACTTTGAGAATACTGTGATAGGGAGCCACTACTGAAGGTTTTGAGATTGGGAGGAAAATCATCAGATTTGCATTTTATGCTGAACTTTCCAGGCAATGAATGGGAATAAATCAAGAGAGGCTTGGGGCACCTCAGTGACTGAACAGTCAGTTCAGCGGCAGACTTGGTTTCAGCTGGAGTGGTGATCTCAGGGTGGTGGGATTGAGCCCCTGCATCAGGCTCTGCACTCAGCATGGAGTCTGCTTGAGATTCTCTCTCTCCTTCTGCTCCTCCTGCTTATGCTCTTGTTCTCTCTCAAACAATAAATAAATCTTAAAAAGAGAGAGAGAGAGGCCTCAAAGAAGGGGTGTTTGAAGGGGGCAGGGAGAGCAAACAGGTAGAGCAGTTGTGAGACAAACTGCTCATGCATGGCCCAAAGAATGACAATGAAAGGAGAATCTAAAATATTCACATAGGAAACAACCTAGGTATTAGTAATGTTCAGCAAGCTCTGAGAAAGGATGGTAATAGTTGGAATCAATAACTAGAAGCCTGTAGTCATGGTGTCTGATAAGAAACAAGAGACGGAAGGATTACAGCAGGTTTTCATGAAAAGGAGTGAAGCTGGGAGGTGAACCAGTTGTTTGGGTGGCCACGTTCTGCATGTGTTGAGTTGAGGCCCTCGTGTGGTATAACAGAGGGACGTCAGGCCAGAGTGGGAAGGGGACTAAGGTGCCTTGGGAGGCCTGGTCCCTACACCTGGCTCAATCTCTTCCTCTGCTGCTCTGGCGATGTCACATATGCTTCCAGCTTCCATGTCTTCAGCTGCTAGTGGGAATGGACAGTAGCTTCTCAGCTGCAAAGGATGAGCCTTCGATGCTCTGATGGAACTCTTTTCAGCAGTGTCAAACCCACCCATCCGTGCCATGCCTCATGCAGGGCCCTGTACAAAGTAGACGCACGCATGAAAACTCACATGAGACTCTCACGCGAGGGGGAGCCATCTCGCCATCTCTTACAACCTTCTTCCATTCGCCTGGAAATTTAGCGTGCAGCTTTCAGAATAGCTGAAAAGAAGTAGACAGACTGACTTTTAAGTCTTACGATGCTGTATTATAAGCTAGAGTTAGCAACAAAGCAGAGTGATTTCCTGGCAGTAATTCCTCTTAAACCTCAATTATGAATAAATGTATTTTCAGTGTTTAAAATCCAAGGTAACTTTAAAGCAACTGCCTTAGGTGATTTTTAAAACTACTGACAAATGTGTTAAAGCTATTAGCCATATCCCTTAATTTGAACTAATTCTAGAGTGTTAGCAAGTGGGTACATATCTCCACGTCTGTTTTATAATCCAATAAAAATTTAAGGAGTGACTTTACTGAGTACTCTGTGTATTTGGTCATCACAATCCAATTACAAATCCATTAGCTCAGGAGTCACACTTTATACCTTCTTGCCCCTTCACTCTTGTACCCAGTTCATTAATAGGTCTTTTCCCTGACTCTCCCAGTTTTTTCCCCTCTCCACCACCATGGCCTTCCTGGTGCCAGCTGTCACTAGCATTCACCTGTATTACTCCATCATCTCCCAGCTGATTTAATTTATCCCCTCTCAACTCCCTCCACTTCGTGTCCACACTGTACAGAGACACGTTCTTCAAAATCTGAGTAAACTTTCACCTGCTTAAGCCCTTTTAAGACTTTCCATCATTTGTAGGGTGAAGACAATATCACCCAACATGACAGATGAATCCCTACAGGAGCTGGCCCCTACCAACCCCTTGGTTCATTTCATGCCACACTCACTTTTGCTCTTGTTGCTCTAGTCAAACAAGCTGTCTTTTCCTATCATGGGTGTGCTGTGCCTCTCCCCTACACGGAACCTTTGCACATCCTGTTTGCTCTGTCTAGAATCTTCTCCTCCTCTCTTACCTTGTTACTCCCACCTACCCTGCACATCACAGCTCCACAAAGTCTTCCATGACCCTCTTGACTAGATCAATCCAGAATTATACATTCTTGTAGCAGCTTTACCTCTACATTTCTACACTTAACCAGTTGCAACTTTACATTTATTTTAGTGTCTGTTTGATTGATATGGAGGGCAGGGGACCATGCATGGTTCAGCTTCCCATATAGTACTAGTGTCCGGAATAGTGCTTGGCACACAGTAGGAGCTAGTGAATATTTGCAATGAATGCATATTCGTAGAGGATAGAGATAATCTGGTGCAGGGCGGGGAGGGGGTGTATGCTTAGATACCCCTGGGAATAAATGTCATGCATAGAAGTTTACAGTATAAATTGTAGTCATCGAAAGATGTGTCAGTGTCGATTTCAATTTTCAATTGTGTAATAACTAATAACACAAGTCCTGTTTGCATTTAAATAGATCCATCCTATTTCTCCCCCAGAGACCCTCCTGGGACCACAGATCACCCATAAGACCTTGCATCTGTGGTTTAGAATCTTTTTTTTTTTTTTAATTTTTTTTTAATTTATTTATGATAGTCACAGAGAGAGAAAGAGGGAGAGGCAGAGACATAGGCAGAGGGAGAAGCAGGCTCCATGCACCGAGAGCCCGATGTGGGATTCGATCCCGGGTCTCCAGGATCGCGCCCTGGGCCAAAGGCAGGCGCCAAACCGCTGCGCCACCCAGGGATCCCTGTGGTTTAGAATATTAAGTGGTGTCTACTTCAGACACATCTGCAGTCCTGACCTGTGGGAGCAATTGAGCCAGCTTGCTCCTCCACTCGCCACCGTCACTCTTCGCTCCCTTTAGATAGGTAAACCTGTTTCTCAAAGACTGCTGTCCTGTTTTTCTCCTGAATTTTCTAAGTGCCAGCAGTCATGGCCGAATTCAAAAAGAAGACTCAGCCAGGAGAGTCTTAAAATAAAATAGGGAGAATACACGTGGGTGTGATTTGCTTACTTTCTAGTGTATGTGCTGTGTTTCCTGCCAAGTGACACTGCTAAGAAACCAGGTGGTCAGTAATTGCCTCACACCAGATCTTAGAGTATTCTGGGAGTCGCGGTAGGTTGAGTCAAGACACTATTATGCAGTTAATTCCGCATCATGAGAAACTGGATATAGATAACATTTGAATCAGTTCATGGAAATTTCGTAATTACCGCAGGAGGCAAACATGACAACCTTCAATTATGTATCTTGCAAATCTCGCTGTGAACCTCAAGCCCTCTTACCTTAATCAGAGCTTGGGAACAAGGATTCACAGAGCCATTTCATGAAAGATAGACTGTGCATTAGTTAGTATAAATGCAACTACTGTATCGCAATCAGGCAACACACACACTGCCGCTTTGTGCCACCAGCAAAGTAAATAAAATACTGTTCTGCTGCTTACAGTTTGGAGATGGTTCCCATGGAGGGATAGCCATGGTGTGTCACTAAGAGATCCAGACTTTAATGTCCAATGAACCGCGGATGCTCTTAATAACATCTTAAAGCTGCATTATGAATTAGACCAAGCAATTCAATGTGCAGGATGTAAACAAATTAACTCAGAATAATTTATTTTAAGGCTCTGTTTCTCTAAATATGCTCCTTACATTACTTGCATCGGAATCACCTGTTGTATCAGTTCTTGTCTGGCCTCTAGAATCTTCGTTTCTTCTCCCTGCCCCCTAGACCTATTGAATCCAAATCTTGGGAAGTAGGCCATAAGCACCCCCCATTTTAAACAAGCTCCTGGGTGATTCTTATCTCCAATAAAGCTTGAGAGCCACAGAATGATTACAAGGGTCTGAGACGGTCGCCAGATGTGTTATAGTTCTGGGTTTTCTTCTGCCAGGGGGCAGTGTTCTCTGACATATGGCTGGATTAATAAACCTTCCTGGAAGTTAATTTTAGTCTTTCTCATACACATTCTTGTCTCCTGACCCAACCATGAGGTGACATTATTTGAAATTTTAAACACCAGGTCAGGTGGACTTTCTTTATTGGGTTGTGTTTCTAGAAAGTTTGGGACTACATTCTAGTCACTCAGTTGGGTTTCTAGACATATGGTACACATTTGCAGGTTTTTTGGATTTCTCAGTTTTAGATAATGAAAGGTAAGTGTGTTTTGTAGTTGATTTGATGCCTGAGGTAGGGGCTTTGGTCATCCTGCTGACAGCTAATTCATATTGACGTTTTGTAGTAAAATTCTGCTGAACTATGATTAGATGGTGTGTGTGTGTGTGTACAGATGCACATGTGTGTGCACATGTACACTTGTGAGTATGTGTGTTTTAATGAGTTCTGTGTGTACGATGACCTGAAGACAAAGCTCCTTGACAGAACAGTTGACGGAAATGATGCCTGAGCTCAATCCTCTTAGAAAATTGGTAACAAGTGCTGTACAGAAGCCAATTGTGGATTGACTATCACACTCAAGACTTTTTTCCCCCCTGCACAGCTACACTGCATGTCAAAAAGAATTAATGGTTGATGTTGAGCTTCTGCGTCTTTTTTTTTTTCAAGGGGAGCCTTCATTATCCTCAAGCTGGGTTTCTACAATCAAATGCCAGACAGAATCTAAAGTTGTTGGCAAGGGCCAGGGAGGTTAGAAAGAGACGGAAACAGGGTTTTGGGGAACATTTGGAACACCATGGCATATGATGCAAGGCAATCCCAGGTTTGCCTTGAGAGTTTCCTTTTCAGAGCAGAGTTTTCTGCTGTAAAAGCAAGCCCGCATGTTGAAATTGAACATAAATAGAAGAAAAATCTTACATGGGGTTAACATCTTTCATAAGTCTTGCTAAACACCCCCACTCCAAATCATTTCAGTATGGCACGTAAACTAAAGCAAGGGACTCCTGTAAAGAAATCCACAAGCCTTCCACCTCCGCAAGAGTACAAAACTAAAAGAGTTTTAGAAAGGCAACTTAAAGTTTGGCACCGTGTTTTCTTTTTTCTCAATTAGCTGTTACTGAATTCTAGAATATATAATGAAACCCAGGACTACTGTGCAATCCACTGTAAATAAGGTCTTGCTTTTGTGCTCTCATGTTTTATTTGAGCAGAGCCACTGCTCCATTAGTAATTTGTTGCACGGTAAGTGCTGTATTTGTTTATGTACACACAGATGCTCAGGGCAAGATTGATGGTCCCCGGGCCTGGCTCGAGGAAAACCAAAGGCAAGCCTTCTTCCCTCATTTGAATCCTTAAAGCATACAATATCTAAATGACTTTCAGATTTAGAGACCTTAATTTCTTTTAGAGGTCCCCTGGCTGCCAAATGCTTAGTAAAGAAACTGACATTTACAACAGCCTCAAAAGACAGTGTTTGGTGGCTAGATGGCAACACAACTGGGAAATAATCAGGGGAACAATTTTTAAAGCTAACTTCTTGCTGCCATTGAGATTTCCTTCCTAAATTCAATCACTAATAAAGCTTCCTCATCCTATCCCTGCCCCTCCCCGCCCAAGTAAAAACCAAGCTGACAGTTTTTTTTTTTCAGGAAGAAGAGGCAGGCTGAAGTTATTTTGTCCTTCCTCACAGGGCAGAAGGACTCTCTGCTGCTTAGTTGGCATTCCCAGTATTTTGATAAAAGTTACTTCTCTGAACTCTAACAACAACACGAGGAAAAATAATGCTATCTCTTGTGTTAGTTACAATCTTGGGAGATTTTATCGTGAGAAATATTTGAGTAGTCGGGAGTAGCCGAGAATGTGGCAGTAGGGACAGGGTCATTTAAACTGCCAGAAAAAATAAATAAATGGGAAAGACAGGGAAAGTTGTTAGGTTTATAAATTATAAAACTTTCCTTGTTTTTTTTTTTTTTTTAAATAAAGCTGTGAGGTTGACTACATTGAATAACTACATTGTAAATCTTAAAAGCTTAAAGCTGGTGGAAACCCTTGTACAGCTCTGTTTCATTTTTATCGGATCAAATACATTTGGTTTCTTTTTTAAAAACCATGTTTTTGTGAGGGAAGGAAAATGAACATGCACTGTTATTGGCCACAGCAACATAAGAAACCCTCATGTTAGCAGAGGAAACCACATGAAAGTGTGTGTGTGTGTTAGGGGCGGGACGATAAGGGGGTGGAGAGAAGGAGAGGGATGTTTCAAGCCTCTTAGGCTCAGAGCTGCCATTTGTGAACAAATCGTGATGAAATCAAGCTCCGGACAAATCAGAGGAGGCTGTCAACCTCCCAGGTGGGATTACTTGTAGTTAATAGACTGAACTCAGAGCCCCAAAAAGCAGTGCATTCAGTGTAGGCAAAAGAGAACACACTGCAAAAGGCTTTCCAAGAACCCTCTGCCATGGCAAGGAGAAGCCCGTTCTGGTCCTATCAGGTAGGAGAAGGATGGCATTGTGGGGGAAAGACTTGATGTTGAGAATCAGTTCCTGATTTCGGATTTTTCTTTGTGTTTTAAAAATTAAGACAGCACTAGATGGTGCATTTGGGAAATTGTAGGATGGGATGGTGATGAAGTCCTTTGAATCACCTTCATATAATTTGACTAATTGGTCTGACCTTTCAATCTCCTTCTTCCCTTAGGTAATATCCCTGTTCACTTTTGCTGTGGGAGTCAATATCTGCTTAGGATTCACAGCAAATCGAATTAAGAGGGCAGAAGGATGGGATGAAGGTCCTCCTACAGGTAAGTGTAGAGACTATTGGCATTGTCGGTCCTTTTAAAATATTATGCACTGGATAATCAATACAAGCTCATGAAGAAATGCATTTTTAAGACAATCTTGCGGTATAACTAATTTAGTCCTAGATTTCTTTGGAATAAATATAACTCTGTGTATAATTCAGGTAAGAAAATGTGGTTTTAATTAAGAGAACACTTATGCTTACTCCATGATAACAGGCTCTTTAAATCTTTGTCCTCTGAAACTTATAAATGTTAAGATAAAATTAAAACTCTTGTTAACAAACAAGGCTAAGATAGAAGTGGTGAGAACAGGTGCTGGTTTAATATTGGAGACATAGGAATTTGATTTGTTGGCACGTGATATAGGATGTAGTATTTGTTTCCAGAAACTTCTGACTTGCAAAGAAAAAAAAGAGGAGTGGAAGTGAAAAAAAATGAATTATCTTTCTGAAACTTCAGAATTTAGGACTATGAGATTAAGATTTACCTAAGATAGGGAAAATATAAAAGAGAGGAGGTGCTTTGAAGAACTTATAGGATTGACTTGCACCCAGTTTTTTTCTTTTGGCATAAGGAAAGGTAAGTTTTAATAGCGTACCTTGACTTAACTAATAGAACCAAAGTGAAAGAGTTTCCTTTTACAATACACTGCGCCATCAGCAGTGTGGGAATTCTTATAAAGGAGCTCCTTGTACAGACCGAGGAGGCTTAACTGACCAGGTCTTAAGTAATGAGTTGGTTAATTTCCTGGAAATTGGAGCTGCTGATGGTTTTATAAATAAAAATTACATATTAAGTAATGGGTACTGTAGGGGGCAATATTTTCTTGACTTTCTCTGACATCTCAGCCTGTTTGTCTGCCTTCCTGTGAATTTTGTATTTCTCTGTAGTTTTTGACCTGACTAGTCTAAAACACTATCACCTGTCTCTGCTGAGCCAGCATGGATTGTTATTAACCAAGCTATGATACAGAAACCGATGGAATACTAGGTCTTCCTTGCATCAAGTAAGTTGCTTTTGAGTCATGCCAGAAGGTTGAAAGAATAATATTAGAGGTTGTTTAATGAGTCAAAGTGGGGTGTGGTTGGGGTGAAAGTGAGAAAAATAGATCATAAAAATTGCACCCCCAGGGAGCCAAATGGACAAAATGAGTTGTCTTCTGTTGAGGAGGGAGAAGAGAGGAGATCACTGGGCTGGAGAATCCTGTTTTTATTGGTAACAAATGCTATCTTCAAAGACCTCTTTTTCTTGTTCCAGACAAGTATAATTCCCATTAACACTGACTGTAACTGCATATACTGGAAGGGGGCTTGGATCCTTAGTATGACCATTGGGGCAAGCTAGCAGCTTGAGAGCCCACTGCTGGTTCCAGGAACTTCTTTTCTGTTTCATGTTAATATATTACATCAGCCAAAATTGATATTAAGAGCTGTTTTCTTACTGAATGTGTAAAATCAAGTCATTCATTATTTTCAATGTTGACTTTTTTTGGAAAACAGTTATGAAAGTCCTAGAGTGGCAACCTGGATCCATATAACTTGCTGTGTGGCCTTGGGCAAGTCACTTATGACATCTGTTTCCTTAGCTGTATAATGAGAAGCAGGCCTAGATATTTTCTAATTTTCCCTCTGGATTAAAAAAAAAAAAAAGCTCATGATTCCCTCCATTCTGTTCGTTGACTTCTGAATTTGTGTGCACTCTATTGGAGATCTTGAAAAGTATAGAACAAGGACGCCTGGGTGGCTCAGCGGTTGAGCACCTGCCTTCGGCTTGGGCAGTGATCCCGGGATCCGGGATTGAGTCCTGCATCAGGCTCCCTGTGAGGAGCCTGCTTTTCCAAACTCTGCCTATGACTCTGCCTCTCTCTCAGTCTGTGTCTCTCATGAATAAATAAATATATCTTTAAAAAAAGTATAGAACAGATTTATTAATCCTTAAGTATATTTTGTGTATGATTATCTTCATGTGTTATAAGAAGCAGCCATAAGAACTAATGAGTCTATGTTACTTCTGTAAGAATAATACGATCTATATTATAATGTCTAAATCTAACTGATCTTAAATATAGTATAAAATATTTGCTTCTTGAATTACTTAATTAAATCATTTAATATTCTAGGCCTTTATGATATCTTCTAAAATAATTTTTTTAGTGAAAATTCTACCTTTATGAAGCTTAGTTAGGATACAATGCCAGTTAAGTCTGAGTTTTAGGATTTTGGCATGCTTGAACACTTTTTATTTTTAATTTTTCTGTTGCTGTAGTTTACTGGCTTCTTAGGCACCAGTGATTGATTTTCCTGCGTAAAGACCAGAAATTAGAAACTGGGTGAGAGCATAGTGCAGAGAGTTTAAGCATTTTCATCTTTGTAAATGTTATATGTGCTTAGAAAGGGTCTCCCTCAAATAACACATGTGGATGGTTATTCTGTAAGTGAGGCTTTCACATCAGAAAACATTGGGCGAAATTTTATGTATGTATTAGGTAGAGATACTAAGAGGAAAGGCAGCCATACCTATTTTCAACAATGCTTACATGTTCCAGAGAAATCCTGGGAAGCGGAGTGCTTCAAGCCTATTTCACCAAATGGAACACAAAGGGTATTAATACGTGGTTAGCTTTAGACTGACCAGAGCAAGACGTCCCATTCAAAAGCGTGCACTTTCTTGCTTAGTAAATGTAGTTCCTCAGAGTCCTCAGCAATAGGTGAGAATGTTCTACACAGGGGCAGCCCCTCACTGCTGTACTATGGACTGGGGTGTTAGTTTCAAGGCTGTGGCAGTGCAAACAAACTGTTATAATTAACTAACTAGCACACTTGCTCACTGGATTTATTGTTAGGACCTAGTGATATATTGGAAATAATGGTAGAATAGGATTTGTCCTACCAGATGATAAGAGATCTATGGACTTATTAGAAGATATGAAATGAGTGTAGCTAATTATAATTCTATATGTAATATAAAATGGGCAGTCAGATGCATGGGATGGCTAGAATAAATTTTCAAAGAAAATGTGAATAATACGTGCACATCAGTTTGGCATCTTTGTTGCATACATCTGGTGTAGCCAGCTTGATTTACCTTTAAGACTGCAAGAGATTTTATGTGTATACAGGTGTGTGTGCACTCACGTACATGTGCACATGTGTATGTTTGTGGTGTGACAGTAGAGTCGATTTTACTGAAGTTTGTGATAGCTACCCTTTCGGTCTCCAGATGGAGGTGGGATATCCTCTGAAATATAAGCAACTTAATAGTTGGAAGACACAGGGAAATTTGTAAGCTTGTGAATATCTGGCTAATAGAGACTCAAAAGCCCTGTCCAACTCATCATCATTTTTAATGGTACCAAAGTTTAAAAATATGTGAATGTGCATGAAATTCATGGTTAAATGTGAAAGGAAGTGTCTCTCACCCTTTATGAGTGAAGTGATTCTTTGTGAATCACAGGGAAAATAACAATGGTAAGAGGAACGAGAAGGTTTGTGTTCATCTGATAAGTTTGGGGATCTCATTCTACAGTGAAGAACTGTCTTGATGATGGTAGCATGTAGGAAACTGCAAAGCTGACAAATTCAGCAGCCATGACTCTGAGGAAAACTCTGTCATGACTAAGATGTTATGGGACTTGATGTTAAATATAATGTAGAGTCAGGAGTGTTTGTTTCTTTATTTATTTAGAGAGAAGGTGGGGGAGGAGCACAGGGGGAGGGAGAGAGAACACCTTAAGCGGGCTCTAGCATGGAAATCTCAGTCCTCAATAGAGATCCACATAGGGTCTCAAACTAAAAAAACCTTTCCAAATCATGTCTTCATCAAATTCATAGCCTATGTACAAAATTTGCAAAACCCTTTGTGAATGAAAATAGTATCGTATTTGTATTCAGATATTCTAAAATTTTAGCCAGGCCCTTGCTAGCTCAGATTAGGCTGAAGGTTCTGATTTTCTAACCAGGAAGCCAGGGATGATGTTGTCTCTTTATTGGAAAAGGTTTTTGAAAACAAAATGCCATATTAAGGTTGATGATAATATAAGGTGTTAAGTATATGATGATATATTTAATTTTCTTCACTTATATTTGAAGGCCAGTATCTAAATTTTTACCTTTTCAAATTTCTAAAACCTGTGATTTTGATGACAACGCTTCATTGTTTGGGGGCAGATTTGCAAACCATACAGACATACTCTACTGACAACCATCAACTTGAGAGGTTTCAAAGTTGAATTAAGGTGTTTAATCTATTTTGTTTACATCTCATAGAAATCTATTTTCTCCTAGTTTACAAGATCTTTCTACATGAGAATGCTGTGGAATTTATGTGAATAAATTCTTTAAAAGCACAGATGTCTGAAAACTTCCCAGGTAGAGTTACTTATTGAAAAAGTTGTCCACGAAAGCTGGTCCAGAGTCTGACGAGGAGAAGAGAACGGTGATGCCACAGTAGTGGGTATTTATAGGAACTGATGTCTTTAGGAAGCAGAGATACTGACATGGAGGCCTGTATGTAAGTGCTGCTCACTATGGGATAAGATCCGTAGCATCAAGAACAAGTGGCCACTGCAGTACAAGGAAGTATGACCAGAAAGGATGAATCATATACTCCAGAAGAGGCATAAGACAGCATTAAATGCTAGAGTTGGTCAGCATCTTGAATGCCGTCCATGTCGACCGCCTCCTTTCCCTGTGGTTTATACTTCAGACAGGGCAGGGAGACACAGGAGAACCAGTTCTGTTTCAGCGCTCTTAAATGGGAGGCGGCATAACCACAGCCCACAACCCATTGCAAGGCTTTCCTCT